>NC_140183.1:72508885-72724394 GCF_963971535.1 Notolepis coatsorum
TCCTAGTACACACACAGTCTCATAGCCCTCCTAGTTACACACAGTCCTCAATCCCTCCTAGTTACACACACAGTCTCTATCCTCCTAGTTACACATACACACAGTCCTCATATCCTCCTAGTTACACACAGTCCTCATATCCCTCCTAGTTACACACAGTCCTCATATCCCTCCTAGTTACACACAGTCCTCATTTCCCTCCTAGTTACACAATACACACAGTCCACCATACATTAATTTCATCAGAGAAGTCAGAGGGCAGGCTCACCTGCAGTGCAGAGCCCAGGGAAGCAACAGTTGTGATTGGAGTCAAGAAAAGAGATCAAGAGAACTCTCACACACGTAATATCACCTCTGTATTGATTCATTAAAGTGAGTCAACGTTTCGGTCAAACAGACCTTTCTCAAGAGATGCCAACAAAGTGAGAAATTCATGAAATATCTAACCGCTTCCTTAAGAAATCGGGGCGACAGTGGCTCAGGAGGTAAGCGCGCGTCTGGTAATCAGAAGGTTCTCGGTCCGATTCCGGCTCCTCCTGAGCAAGACACTAACTAGGGATGTCCGATATTATTGGCCTACCGATATTATCGGCCGATATCGGCATTCAAATGTGATATCAGAAAATATCGGTATCGGTTTTCAAACCTCCGCCGTCGGTGTGCGGATGTGTAAGTGAACGTGAGGCATACGTTGTAAAGCGCTTTTGGATAAGTCCACATGAAGTCCATTTTAAGAATAGAAAGTTGCATGGTATTGTGGTAGAGCCTGAGGTTTCCACCCACAGCACATGTACAAGGCACACGCAGACTCCTCCATACAGTACCTTTTGTATCCTCTGTCCTTGAAACTCTGTATAATACAAAGTACATACAGGGACATGAGTCTACCAGTACAGCACAATGCCTTGTCCGGCAGGGATAATGAGAGATGATGAGCCCTCGATAAAAGAAAATCACACTTGCTGTCCGTCTCTCTCCATCTCTCTCTCTCTCCTCTCTCTCATCTGGCACAATGAGGATGTGAATGGTTATGGAGGGAAAAGTATAATAACCATCGCCTCCTCCTCCTTATTCCCTCCTCTCTCCTTCACCTTACAGTACCCCACACCCCCATTCTTCTGGTTTCACCGTTTTCTTCATCTCTCTCTTCCTCGTTCTCTCTCTCCTAGATGACCTTCCTGTCAAGGAGATAGATAACGCTTCATGTTCTCACCTCGAGCGCCGTGCGGCTGCTGCACGCACACACACACGCACACACACACACACACACACACACACACGCGCGCATACACACACACACACACACACACACACACACACACACACACACACACACACACACACACACACACACACACACACACACACACACACACACACACACACACACACACACACACGCACACACACACACACGCGCGCATACACACACACACACACATGCACGAACAAACATGCATGGACATATGCACGTGTCGTGTACATACAGTATGTGTACACACGTGCGCACACACACACAATTTCACTGCTAAAGAGTGATGCTGAATCTTATTCTCTTACGCTGTCCTCTTATTCTCTCTATTCTCTTATTCTCTGTGGCTCCTATATTCCTTCTGCAGAAAATACTGGTGTGTAGTAGGGCTGGGCGATATGACGATATTATATAAATATCGGTTACAGTTCATTAACGATACACTTTTTTAACGTGTCGAGTCAATCTGGTCCACACGTTCAAACTTTTGAACAACGCCGCCCCCACACACACACTACTGCATCAAAGTTACTACTTATGATTAACAAAGGCATTCGTTTTGTGGCATTAACGTTATATAAAACATAAAACACGTTCAATAACATCAGCGTATTTACCCAAACATAGCAACGTCCGAGGACGACCAAGATAGATAGCAAGCATTACTCGTTCATATCTCAGCCCGTGCTGAGTTGTGCCCATTCTGCGGTCTGTTAATAAAGTTTTCAATCAGACAGATGTATGGAAAGGCTTTTATTATAACATTCGTTGCAGTAAAATCATTATGCCTCGTTTAGTCATCTGCGGAGCGCTGGTAATCTACTAGTCGACCGCGGGGAGCTACAGTAACGTTGTTGTTGTTGAGCTCTCGTCAAAATCAATGGAGGACATTCTGGAAATAAAAAACAAATACACGCTTGCCGATTGAACAGAACAGCAGGGCGGGTGCAAGCGGTGTGACGTAATTGGCAGACTCGACTGTCAATCAAAATTATTCTGTTGCCGGCTGAATGATTGAAAACTTTATTAACAGATTGCAGAATGGGTACAATACAGTACAGCTCAATACAACAACAGTGGACTGGAGGATGAAGACCAGAAAAAGACTTTCGGCTTTTTTACATAAGGGTACTCCATTTTCAATTCATAAAACATTTAGAGACATACAAATATACAGTAGTTTCATAAAAATGCTAAAATGCTATTGATTGATTGATTGATTGATTGATTAATTGATTTAAAACTGTATTAACATATTGCAGAATGGGTACAGTACAGCTCAATACATACAATTGTTAAGGGGATGCAGACCAGAGAAAGACTTTCGTCTCGTTTACATCAGGGTCCCCCATTTTCAATTCATCATATTTCATATCTAAATCATATAATATCTCATTGCTAAATATATGCAATATATAATCTAATAATCCAATAATCTAAATCTAATATAAAAATGCTAAATGCATGGGTATTTTATTTTGTCTTTAATGTTAGCTTGCAAACTCAAATACTGTCTTGGTAAGTGTAACTGAGGGGTACAATTCCCTGACTGTATTAATAAGTATGGTATCATTAAACCACTACCGTCTTATGTACATTACTACTGGCCATACAGTACACAGGTATCTTATGATGAACACTTCCCACAATGACTCGGTTCCACACAAAACTGGATTTAAGTATTTATTAGCAGCAATGATAGTACATAATATACTTTACTTTGGATGCGCTTATAAGGCAAAGGAATGTGCGTAGGCAAATCAATAACGTATGTCCATTCTCATATTACGCAGGAGATAATAATACAACCTGAATCTTAGGAATTATATCTATGGTACACTGGTGAGGCAGCGGGAGATACTGGTAGGGGGTTCCCACCGGTTGTAAGCCAGCAGGGGGAGGAAATGTTCGAATGCAAAGTCTGGATCAACGGGGACTCAATAAGCTCCTGCTATGGGAGGCGGTATTACTCCCTTGATCGGCAGACGAAAAGCAGCAGCTGTAATCCAAGTATGCGTGCAGCATAGATGAAAGCCGGCCAGCCTCTCCAAGAGACGGGCTCGAGTGATGTTCCTCACGGGTAAATCCCACACAGTAGTGGGGTGTAGACGATTCTTCTCCGCTCCAACAGCCTGGTCCAAAGCAATAATAATAATAATCCAGCCGGAAAGGGGCTCTGCATTCACCGGTGTAGATTCTCCGGCGCGCGGTACTTCACATTAACTAGGTTGAACTTGACGTTATTCCACTAAGCTCTGACACTTTACTATCCTATTCGCACGCGGTTATAAGTGCTCTATTTAGATGCACGGTTGCTCACTTCACTTGGTCGTTGACTCGTGATGAAGGCTTTACTAGTAAGGAACGAACGATACGTTGAACGAACGTATTAGGATAAGACAAGACTCTATTTCGGGCCAAAACGGGCCCACTTCACAGCACGTTGTATCGTAGTGTGAGGCTTCAACTTGTTACTAAGACTACTGCTGTATTCACCTGCGCCGTATTTATACGTTAGGCGAACAAACTAGTACCAGCTTTATTCCTGTCTCATATCCTTGCGCAGAACCGCTCATGTCCAGACAAGCCTTGACGGTGGCTTTGAACTCGGCATTGGGGGTATGGCAGTGGCGCTGGTGGAACGCTATCCAATAAGAGAACGAAATATTATGGTCTGTACTAGGTTAAAGGGATATTCCGTGTATATGTACAAAGAATACACAAGGGATATCAGACGATATACAAATAGTATACATGGGATCTCAAGCAATAAATATATATATTCGGTTTAATCTGACCCTTTGTAACAGTAAGCCTCATAATGAATTGTTTGGGGAAAAAAAGAAAAACATCGTGATGTGTATCGTGTATCGCCGAAAGGTCAGAAAATATCGTGATATCATATTTAGGCCATATCGCCCAGCCCTAGTGTGTAGATCCATCCAACTCATCTCCTCTCTCTTTCCTTTTACACACACACACAGACACACACACACTGGGTGTGACACTGTCTGAGATCGGACCTTCTTGACTGCGAACAGGACATGTCATCGGCACTCTGTTATTCTCAAGGGGGGGATGACACACACAAACACAAACATGCACGCGCACACACACTTTAACACATCTCTCCTAGAGTTCACGGTCTTGGCACTGAGAGACATTACATTTACATGTACCGAGCCAACCCACAGTCTTGGCCCCTCTGGGATAGCGTTTCAGCCACATCAAATAGGAAAGCTTTTGACCTCCACTTGCCCCAGTCACCTCGAGCACACACACACACACACACACACACACACACACACACACACACACACACACACACACACACACACACACACACACACACACACACACACACACACACACACACACACACACACACACACACACACACACACACACACACACACACACACACACACACACACACACACACACACACACACACACGATCTTCCCTCCGTCGTACCCCATCTCGCTGGAGCTCAGATTCCATTTCACGTCCGATTTACTATTGATTTTACCCTCTCCTCTATTCACCTCATCCCCAGACACACCCCCCAACCCCTCCCAATCTCTTCTCGTCCTCGCCGTGCCTTTTATTGCTCCTATCTTCCGCCCCAGTCTCTCTATCCTCCTCCAGAACTCTTCTCTAGTTTTCTCATTTATCTCCCATCCTTTCATACAGTACCACCCCCCCCCCCCCCACCGGCCCACTGTGCATGTGCGCCGATCACAAGGCAGAAGAGATAATAAATAATGACGATATTTCCTACAAATAATTAGATATTCAAGTTGGTGCACAAATGTAATTAAATGTACATAAGGGGGTGGAAGTACACACACACACACACACACACACACACACACACACACACACTTAACAAAGTCATAAAGTATTCAGAGAAGTGGACTGGCGCCAAAACAAGCCGTTGGGCTTTGAGGTCTCATTTCCATGTTGGGAGCCCATTTTAACTAGCAGACGGACTCCTCTTTAATAATTAACACACTCTCACACACACACACACACACAGACTGATATAAACAAGAGGTCTCATATACACAACACACACACACACACTCTTCACCCCATTGTACTTTCTCAAGGTCCTTACATGGTTACCCTTCACTTTGATTCCTGTGGTTGCTGCTTTACTTTCTACAAACACACACAGCTATGCGGTTCACTTGTTTACTTGCTCTACAGGCCTGTATTTTCCTGCCTCTCTGTTCACTTCCTTTTAGGGCAAAAACACCTCAATCCTGTATTTTCCTCACTCCTTCTTTGCATAAATATATGCACATATATCGTCGCTGGCGTAAGAAAACCTCCTAACTCCAAAAACCCAACTTTTCAGGAGATGAAAAACACAACCTGGTTTTAACGTAATTGAACACCAATAGTTGGTACAATGTCTTCATAAATGGTCAGTTACTTGCAGGTATCAATACATTATTAATATTTTACTCTGATAAAGTTCAAATGGAGTTACAAGGTTTTGTAAAACAAATGTGAAAATATGGCTATACTGTCGCGATAAGAAAGTAGTGAGCCAGAGACGTAGGTCGAGTTGAGTACTTTACTTATCCTTACACATAGCATTTACAATAACAACCCCGTCACCCGGAACCGGAAGTGGCACGGAAAGGCCCGTCATAAGGGGGCTGCAGCGGGGTCCGATGGCTGTCGTGCCGGATGAACACATATTTTGCCAATGGCAGGTCCCTGGGGATGTAGGACTGGGGAAGGCAGTGGCGGGATGTTGGAATGGGAATAAGGGCATCGGCAACACCCCGGGACACTGTTCGATGGGAGGCGATGGACCAGGAAGCTGTGGCCTCCGGAAGAAACTCCCCAGAGACCCGCAGCGGCTGGCCATACACCAGCTCGGCAGACGAGGCCTGGAGGTCCTCTTTGGGGGCAGAACGAAGACCAAGCAAAACCCACGGGAGGCGGTCAACCCAGTTGCCATCCGTAAGGGCAGCCCGAAGAGCGGCCTTCATGTCCCTATGGAACCGCTCGCAAAGCCCGTTGCCCTGCGGGTTGTACGCTGTAGTGCGGTGGATCTTCACCCCCAGGTGCTCTGCAACTGCAGTCCAGAGCTCCGAAGTGAACTGGGGGCCCATGTCGCTTGTGATGTCCCCCGGTGTGCCAAAACGGGCCAGCCAGCAGCCGATGAAAGCCCGGGCCACCTCCGCTGCCGTAGTGGAGGACAGTGGAACAGCCTCCGGCCACCTGGTGGTCCTGTCCACCATGGTGAGGAGGTGAGTATATCCGCGGGAGGGGGGAAGGAGGCCCACCAGGTCCACATTCACGTGATCGAACCGCCTCTCGGCACTATAAACGGTGCCAAAGGGGCTTTGGTATGGCAGTGCACCTTGGCGCGCTGGCACGCCACACATGAGCCAGCCCAGGTCCTAACATCCTTCCGGAGGCCAGGCCACACAAACTTGACCCCCACCAGCTTAGTCGAGGCCTTCACACCTGGGTGGGAAAGGCCGTGGATCATGTTAAAAACCCGGCGCCGCCAGGCCGTAGGCACCATAGGGCGCGTTGGCCAGTGGAGATGTCGCAGAGGAGAGTGGCATTAGCTGTGTCGAACACCACATCCTCCAGCTGCAGTGCAGTAGGGCCCGTCCGGTAGGCCTGAATGTCTGAGTCTGTGGCTTGGTCTGCCGCCACAGAGGCAGTCGGCGACAAAGTTGTCCTTGCCCGCCACGTGCTGAATGTCCATGGTTAACTTGGAGATCGCCGATAGCTGTCGCTGCTGACGTCCCGACCACGGCTCCGAGGTCTTGGCCATGGAGAACGTCAGCGGCTTGTGGTCCACAAAGGCAGTGAACTGGCGGCCTTCCAACAGGAATCTAAAGTGCCTAGTGGCGAGGAACAGACCCAGCAGTTCCCTGTCGAAAGTACTGTACTTACGCTCGTTGTCGCGGAGCTGTTTGCTAAAAAAGGCCAGTGGCTGCCAGGCCCCGCCCACCCACTGCTCGCACACCGCCCCCACTGCATAGTCAGAGGCGTCTGTCGTGAGGGCGACCGGGGCAGTGGGAGAAGGGTGCGCCAGCAGAGCAGCGTTGGCTAGCGCGGTCTTGGCAGCCCCAAAGACCGCAGGGCACCTTGCCCCGCAGGGCCTCGTACAAGGGGCGCATAAGGTGGGCAGCATGGGGAAGGAACCGGTTGTAAAAGTTCACCATGCCCATGAACTCCTGTAGAGACCGTACGGTGCAGGGGCGAGTAAAACTGGCAACGGCCTCCACCCTGGCGGGGAGTGGGGTGGCTCCCTGTGGAGCGACGTGGTGTCCGAGGAAGGTGATGGAGGACTGCCCGAACTGGCACTTGGTCGGGTTGACGATGAGGCCGTGTTTACTGAGCCGCTCAAACAGCTGCTGGAGGTGTGTCATGTGCTCCTCTATGGACGCACTGGCTACAAGAATGTCATCCAAATACAAACAAAAACGGCATGTCCTGGAGCACAGAGTCCATCAGTCCACCGCTGAAACGTCTGCGCCGCCCCCATGAGTCCGAAAGGCATTCTTAGGAACTCAAAAAGTCCAAAGGGTGTAATGACAGCTGTTTTGGGCACGTCCCGTGGATGGACCGGCACCTGGTGGTACCCGCGCACCAGGTCCACCTTGGAGAAGATGACGGCCCCCGCCAGGTGGGTAGAGAAGTCCTGTATGTGCGGGACAGGGTACCGGTCGGGGGTTGTGGCGTTATTAAGACGACGGAAATCGCCGCAAGGGCGCCAACCCCCGTCATCTTTTGTAACCATATGTAATGGAGAAGCCCACGGGCTGTTTGAGCGGCGTACAATGCCAAGTCGCTCCATGGTGGAAAACTCCCCCCTGGCGATTGCCAGCTTGGCTGAGTCGAGACGCCGAGCCCGGGCATAGACTGGGGGGCCTTCGGTGGTAATATGGTGTTCCACCCCGTGTTTGGCCACTGCAGATGAAAACGTGGGTGTGGTGAGGTCAGGGAACCCGGCGAGCAGGCGTTCATACGGGTCCCCGGTGGCAAGTGTGTTCAACAGGCAGAGAGCTCCGCCCCCCCCCAACCGCATCGATCAAGCGACAGTTTTTAACATCTACCAACAGACTGAAGGCACAGAGGAAGTCTGCTCCCAGGAGCGGCGTGGACACCGCAGCCATCACAAAACCCCAGCCGAAACGGCGCCCCCCCAAAACACACCTCCACATACCTGGTGCCGTAAGTACGTATGGGCGTACCGTTCGCTGCGTCCATCTGGGGCCCGTGTCTGCCGTCCATGGTGTCCACGCCCTGTGCCGGCAGGATGCTGCGTTGTGCGCCCGAGTCCACCAGCAGCCGCCGGCCGGACAAGGAGTCAGTGATGAACAACAGCTTGCAGTCATGGCCGGCACCCACAGCCACTAATGAGCGCTGGCCCTGGCGTTTCCCTGCCCCTTGAAACTGCATGGCTTGCGACACTGCTTGGCCCTGTCCCCAAACCTGGCATGGTAATAACAGAGCCCGTCGTCGGGTTGGCGTCGGGCTGTCACCGCAGCCGCGGTGTCTGTATAAGCATCCAGTGGTGGGGCTGAGGTGCCCTGGTGGGGCAGCAGTGCATGGACAAACTACTGCTGCCTGTTGGCCAGGAAAACCCTGTCTGCTTCTGCAGCCAGGCCGCGATAGTCTTTGGTGGAGGAGAGGAGGGAACTGGCCAGTGCCGTGCGCACAGGCACTGGAAGTAGTGCTGGGCGATATGGCCTCTAAATGATATCGCAATATTTTTTGGCCATATCGTGATACACGATATATATCGCAATATTTTGACATTTCCTCTAAAGCACTTAAAAATGCTTGATTTAACCCTTTGATGCATACAGTCACGCCAATATGATGATTATAATAAGTCCCTGCAACATATGTTTGCATTATTAAACCATGAAGATGCTTTAAAAAATAATTTAATGAAAATGTACTAAGAGTAGTCTACTGACACTAATAAAAAAAATTATTTACATCCAAGACAATTTATATAAAAACTCTTGGGTGCCTAAGACTTTTACACAGTACTGTGTTTTCTATCCACTTTAGCCAAACACACACACATATCTATATATATATATATATATCTATATATCTATATATCTATATATATATATATATATATATACATACACACACTACTGTGAGAAAATAATAATCACACACAAAGGTATAATGGCTGATAGTAGACTTAATGATTTTAGAATATTTCAGATAATGAAATTAAATGTTTATATCATCAACTATCCAGTTAGTATTTATACTGTCTGTAACGTTTGGCTACTTTAAATCATTGAATGTAGAGAGAGAGCGAGAGAGAGCGAGAGAGAGAGGGGGCGAGAATGAACAAGAGAGCCAGCCCCCCCCCCCCTCGGGTTTTGTTCTAGGTTCGCGTTTTGATCGTCTAACCTGCCGTAGGTGATGACGTCACACTCGAATGTAAACAGGAAGAGATGGAGATGGAGACACACGGAGATGGAAATTGGATGATATACAGAAACGAATAACCAATAAATATGAAGTTATGTTTAAACTTCTGTTGTCAAGCGTTGTCAATATAACCCACCCCCTTTCCTCACGAATGGAACTAGTCTTGTGGAGTCCGCTTTGACCGTTTTCCAGGGTTAGCAGCTATCGCTAGTTAGCTTAGCATAATCCTAATGGATACCTTGGTTAGCAGCTACCGTTAGCTCATTGCTCGTGTCAATTAAATTGCATGTTATTAAAGGTCCACGCTGGTCTGTCTAATGAAATTACAACCGCAACATTATATCGCACTGTACAGCCCTGACTACACTAACGTTAGCCTATAGCTCCGCCGTCCCTGCTACACTCGGGACCAGTACACTAACGTTAGCCTATAGCTCCGCCGTCCCTTCTCGAGGAAAGCACTGCGAGTGTCTCTCGGCCGCGGGCGGCACCATATAAACTAATACTCGATGTTCGCGATATAGTACAGTACTACATCTCGGGTAGAACAATCCGCGATACATCGAGTATACTCGATATATCGCCCACCCCTAACTGGAAGCTGCCGTAGGAAAATGTGCGTGAACAGAAAGGAGGGATCAGCTGATCCCAGCACAGCCAGCATATTCTTCATCAACTCTGATGGTTTGCCGTCGCAGAGGCCGTTGAGGGACAGCAGGCCGTCCGCTTTCTCTAACTCTGACAGTTCATACAGCTTCAGAAGGAATGTCAGAAGGATCCGCTGTTGGCGGATCCTCCAACAGCATCATCGCCCGTGCCGTCGTCGAAGCATCCAACGCCGCCACCACATGGAAGTATTTGGTTATGTCCTGCGTTATTCCTCTCTGCTGGAATTGGGCTTCGATGTGTTGAAACCACGGCCGGGGATTATGCTGCCAAAAGTCGGGCAACTTGACGGTCGCAGCGTAAATGTTTGCTTGTAACATATTAGCATCGTTAGCATTCGGCGCGGGTGCTTGCGGTTGCGCGACGCCGTTGCCTTGAGACATAATGCTAATGTTGTTAACGTTAACAAATGTTCTTCACAGGGTCACCAATGTGGCGATAAGAAAGTAGTGAGCCAGAGACGTAGGTCGAGTTGAGTACTTTACTTATCCTGCACATAGCATTTACAATAACAACCCCGTCACCCGGAACCGGAAGTGGCATTTAACCTTTCCCCTAACCAGTACAACCCACACTCTTAAAGGCACAAGCCCACCTTGGTGAATGTCTCTTAATATAGGTCACCACAATACGAGGTTTTCTTATTCAACTATTCAAACGGCAGTAACGTGTATTCCATAAATGTTACCAAGTGTCTATTTACAAATACTCACCAGGGCCCTCATTTATCAACGTTGCGTACGCACAGATATGTGCGTAACCCGTGCGTACGATCATTTCTAAGCAAAGTGTGGGACTTATCAATTTGAACTTGTGCTTGACTTTGTGCAAATATTTACGCACAGCTCAGGGCATGCGTACCTGGCGCCCGGCGGTAGAATATTATACTGCAGACGGACAGCATATGCTCTCATCAGTTTCATGCATTAGTTTCAACGCGGAAATAAGCTTTTGTTCATTATTTTGACTGATGTGTTCTGTATGACCCCCATAATTCATTATAGTTCATTGTAAAATAGCAACAGTAGTGTAATTATGGTCAAAACCCTATAAATAGCATTTGGAATAATAGGTCTTTCCTTCTGAATGAATGCAGCATGGTTTATATATAGCGTTATCGGAATATACGGGGTGCACTGACTGCACTCCGCGTAACGCAACTCGTTATTATTTTGCGCATAGATTGCAGAAATACGGGAACGCTTTGATTATATTTTAAAGGCTTTGCCATTGTTAAACGTAATAAGTTGAATTTAGAAGCTGTAAGCAGAATACAAGTCATATGAACACCCACAATAGTGTTCTTCCCCCTTCCTATAAGAACGAATAAAAACCGCATTGCAACGAGAACAGAGGTTATTTGTTGAGTTTATGTGTATACAAAACCCTTGCAATAAATGTGTCTTAAATGAATGAAAAGCATACATGCTCTGGATACAGAGCATATCGTGTGGGTGATATGACTTGTATTCTGCTTACAGAATTCCACGTATTTAGTTTTACAATGTCAAAGCCTTTTAATATAAATCAAAACGTTCCCGTATTTTTGCAATCTATGCGCAAAATAATAACGAGTTGAGTTCTAACAAATAACGTATTACATGCTGGGTAGGCTGATAGAGTAAACTATGATATGAATATGATATGATATAAGGTATACTGGTCCGTCCGTGAGGAATATAGGCTATTAATGCAAAGCGACGGTCTATAGCCTATACATATTATTTAATGTTTTCATAAGCGTAAAGATACAACAGCTAGATTAATGATCAAGTTAGTTTACTGTATGCAGGCTTCGCAGGGCTGTGCCATGTGTTATTATATATGCGCAAGTTACTGTTGCATAATGTAGGCTATGGCTGCTATTATATGTAATTCATATAGGCTACCTAATACAGACAACAATATAGATTGTATGCCTCTAGTACACATCATATTATACCCGGTAGCCAATCGAACTAAACGAATAAAGGCATTCATATTCCAGCATGGTTATAATGACACACCAACGCTAAACAGTGGTTATCGAACGGTCTTTATTAGTATTTTGAGCTGTCCAGGCAGAATTGCAGCAATGGTCTTAGGGAGTCGTTGATATCTGACATCACCGTGTACAAGTCCGCCAGCCTTTTATTTATCCCATAACACGCGTTGTGTCTTCTTGGTTCGACAGCGCCTCAGTGAACAATCTCGCTCGTGGAGTTTCTCATAGTTCGCTCGGGTCAGTCCATTATTTCACATCCCATGGGGGGTGTTTCATGACCATATATGGATAATCATGCACGAGCATTGACGGTAAGAACAAAGAGCTATTTATCAACACGGAGGAGCGTAGGACCCGTGTACGCACGGTTGATAAATCCCAATATTTCTGTGCGTACACACATTCTAAATTCTGTGCTTACGTACGAAAATAGAACACTTTCTAAGAATTGTTGATAAATGAGGGCCCAGGAATTGTGACTGACCTCCTTTCTGCTGAAAAACAACTTTATATTAGGTGCTTTTTTAATCTTAGCCTACAATGCTCCGACCGCAGCCAGGGGGAAAGGCTGCGCTGCACACTAACATTGTTGTTAGCGTTTTGTACTTGCTGACGCTTCTCTCTGTATAATTATTTTTTAAGTTTAAATATCAACATTATCTGGCCATCCTCAGTAAAGAGAGAGAGAGAGAGAGAGAGAGAGAGAGAGAGAGAGAGAGAGAGAGAGAGAGAGAGAGAGAGAGAGAGAGAGAGAGAGAGAGAGAGCGAGAGAGAGACTCGTTATGCGTGACGCGGACTGCCCCTTCAAGGCAATGGTAGGGGAAACAGTGATAAATAATCACAGTGTGATGGGTACACTAGATCATTCAGGAGTTAATTGTGACAAACCTTTCTCTCATCAATCACCATTTCCCTAGAGAAAATAAGCATAGCTAACATTAGTGGTGCTGTACTAGCGAACGTAATGTTTACATGTTTTCAACAACTTACTTCACAACTTTCTACCGTTCAATGTCCTAAAGAACCACTTCAGTCTATATTCATAACGTGACAATCAGACATAACGACCGGTAGGCATACACTGCATAGTTTACATGAGTTTGCAGGCTATGGGTAATTTGAAAACCGTTTATAATATTGATACATTTTTTTATTTACCTTCTTCCGCGTGCAGGTTACAAGGTTTTGACAGACAGATTTGAGGGCGAATAGTTACGAGGTTTAGACAGATGATAGGTTTAATGCTTTCCCATCGTTTAAAGTTTGTAAAACCACACACACATAATATGGAGGATGATCTAATGAGTTGATTTTTTTTTTAATTTTTTACATTTTTTTACAAGGTTTTCTTCCGCCAACGACGATATATATAAACGTTCTGGCTGCCCCTAACTAAGGTATTGTTAACTAAATGATTAGTTGATTTGATCAACAACAAATCTGTAAAAAATTGAGGATCCCAGGCACGGAAGGAAAAGTTTCTTAAAATAACAGTTAAAAAGCCAACATGTTTCATCAGGGCAACTGACATGTGAATGTGCTTATCCTTTTTTCAGGATATAACTATCTCAGAATGGAACCCCGCCCCCCCAACTAACTGACTAAAACACTCGACTACGACCAGACCAATCAATTAATCGACTACTATTAGGGGACAGCCCTAATGCTCATTCTGTCACCATTTCCCCCTTCCCACTTCCTGCCCCCGCCCCCCTCCTCTCTGGCAGCTAAAAGCTGTATCATTCCTCCCGCTATCTCTCACAGGTAAGATCCGTCCTGGCTGCCCCTGGTGGTTCCTGCTTAGACAGGCCTGTCACTAAGGCTACTGGCCAGAGAGACAGATATCAATACACAGCCTCTCATCTGTAGCAGAGGAGAGAGGGAAGGAAGAGAGAGAGAGAGAGAGAGAGAGAGAGAGAGAGAGAGAGAGAGAGAGAGAGAGAGAGAGAGAGAGAGAGAGAGAGAGAGAGAGAGAGAGGAGGGGGAGAGAGCGAGGGAGAGAGAGGAGGGGGAGAGAGAGAGGAGGGGGAGAGAGAGAGGGGGGAGGGGGGGTGGCTGCCATCCCTCAGTCTGTGCTGTCTTGATTTACAAGACTATTGGATTTTAGACTTACATGAATCACTGGTGTATGGAGGCAAGGGTCCCTGACAGAATGAATGAAGGCCATCACCATGCTCTGTGTGTGTGTGTGTGTGTGTGTGTGTGTGTGTGTGTGTGTGTGTGTGTGTGTGTGTGTACGCACATGCGCATATGGTATACACCACCATGATAAGAATGAGTGTGTGTGTCGCCATCCTATGTGTGTGTGTGTGTGTGTGTGTGCGTGTGTGTGTGTGTGTGTGCACGTGTGGTATACACAGCCATGATAACAATGAGTCCAGTCTGGGGCGGACCACAGGCACAATATCACACAAGCTTTTGCTCAGATAAGGCTCCTATTCAACCGATAGCGACCTATTGAGTATTACTCATGAAAACCAGCTTCTCTCTGTTGAGTCCTTGTCTTGTGAGTATCGTATGGAGGGGCATGCGTTCAGCATTCAACTGAGAGCCCTACAAGAGGGTCTTGGGTAGCATGTTTCTTTTACTGGAGTGTGTGGAGGAGCGTATGCCAGAGGTCATCAAGCAGGGGACCAATAAAAGAATAGAGCCCGAGGTGAGAATACTATATAAATGTTATATAGCGTAAGGGTGCTCGAGACTAAATCCCAAAGCCTAATCAATGTGGGGGGGGGGGGGGGGTCCTTTAGATGAACGGGAAAGGAGAATCTCTGAGCTGCTGGAGATAATAGGGGGAAAGGGGGCTAATGGACTTCTAACTACAGGGCTGAGGACCACTGGGCTAGAGTATCCGAGCTGCCAGAGGTAATGAGAGGAAGGGGGGGGTTACTGTAATCGGAACTACCTTCTTGGCTCGGGTCAGGTACGACCGCGCGGCCTCCTTCAACGCGTCGAACTCTTCCCCCTCCTCCTCCGTCGCTTCCCTCTCCTCTCTCGCCCGCTGCTCTCTCGCCCGCTCCATCTGCAGGTAGCACACCCAGCCGGACAGATACCACACCTGAGGGGGGGGGGGGGGGGGGGGGGGGGAAAGAGGGGGGGGGGGGGGGGGGCAGAGAGACAGTGTTATTTGTTCCATTAAGTGAGCTGTGACTGCAGAAACACATTTGTAACCGTCAGGAAGCATGTCTGCATGAAATCTGTGCCTCCTCCTATGACAAATAGGTTTCACACCCACACAGATGTCCACACAAACACGCGAATTAACACACGAGCATGAAATAACACACATACACACGAATTAACACACAAACACACAAATTAACACACAAACATGAAATAACACACATACACACAAATTAACACACAAACATGAAATAACACACACATAAATATGAAATAACACACACACACACACATAAACATGAAATAACACACATACTGTACACACATACACATGGAAGATAAACCAGACACACATAAACATGGCATCACACACATACACACACATGGAATCACACATATAGACCTTCTCTAACTTGGGAACATAAACATTCTAAATGGAGTTTATTTTCTGTTTTTCCTGTAGCAGTGTTTGCTAATGCAATAACTGAAATAAGGAAATAAACATAGGTCCAAGCTGTTCCCTAGGTTGCCTCCGCCGTCAGTGTGTGAATGTGTGAGTGAATGATGTTTGAATGTGTGAATGATGTGAATGTGAGGAACAAAATTGTAAAGCGCTTTGGATAAAAGCGCTATATAAATGCACCATTTACCAGTTTACAAAGATGTTCACCTCCCTGAGTGTAGCACTTCAAAATGGTTTCAAAATTAATACATTTTTACAAGATCTTTGCAAAGTACTTTAGTGCATCAAAAATATCTAATCAAAGCAGTCTAATATAACTGAAAATGAATTAATTAATTCAACCTTTATTTATTCTCGGAAAACATTGAGAGTCCAACTCTCATTTCAAATGATGTTGAGAAAATACAGCACATAATGAATACAAAAAAACCAACAAGAAAGTCAATCAATAAAACAATTAAAAACAACTGCAGACTGGGGTGAAATGGTTGGTCATTAAATATTTAAACTTTCCAAAGGATACTAAAGTATTGAGTTTTAACGTACACTGCAAGATGTTCCACGTGTCGGGGGCACAGAAGCTAAATGCAGAGTTCAGCGTAAACTCTGGGGGTTTAAAGTGTACGCCAATCATTGGAGCAAGTATGATAAGGTCCAGAGGTCCAGTCCAATAATGAAGTGATATAAGGTGGAAGATCTATATAGAAATAGATGCCAGTGCAAATCATGTCTATCTGCCAGAGAGGACCACCCAACCTTATTGTACAGGATACAATGGATACTATAACTATCACTGGTGATAAATCTGAGGGCTGAGTTATATACAGAATCCAAGGGCGTAAGAATGGAAGCAGTAGCATGTCTATAAATCACATCTCCATAATCCAAGACAGATAGATTGTCTATGGTATTTAAATGTACATTTCTCATCAAGCCAGGTGCCAAGATATTTGTCTTCTGTAACTATCTTGATTCAGTCGATATATGCAAATTAGTGTAAACAATATATCTGGTCTTATCTGGTCATTAATTTAGTTTTATTTGCAATAAGTACGCGCTTAACACTTTCAGCGCCAGCCGTTTTATCCATCCTTGTATTCAATGGGCCACGCTTTAAAAGATAGGGATTTTCACTGTGCGTTACGATGTTTGTAGGGCTATATCATTATTCTATAGTATAGCTATGGAGAAAATACTATACTCATTTGACAGTCACTAGCATACTGTCTTTTCATACAGAGTATTTCATACGGAGCAGAAGCATGGACGCTGAATGAAGAGGCAAAGAGGATGATACTCTTTTGAAATGTGGACACTGAGGAAGATGCTGAAGATAATATGGAAGGATAAGATCAAGAATGAGGAGGTACTGAGAAGAGCAGGTATGCAAGGAGGACAGCTGCTGGAGAGGCTGAAAAAGAGAAAGATGGAGCTGTGCGGGCATGTTCTGAGAGGATCCAGTGGGGAGATGTTCAAGAAGGTGGTGATGGGGAAGGTGGATGGAAAGAGAGGAAGTGGAAGACCAAGAAGAGGCTGGGTAGACGACATCTGTGATTGGAGCGGAGTGAGAGGCGGAGTCACGGAGTTGGAGAGAAGAAGTGGGGACAGAATGGGTTGGAGAGTGATAGGCAACCTTCGGAACGAAGAAGCCACCTGATGATGATGATATCTCTCGTCCAACATGTAAAAAAAGAGTAAATTTTTTCATGTATATGTTCACGTGTTATCCCGTGTTGAATATTGTATAGTTTCAGAGTGATCCTGGCAAATTTCTGGAAGCTGTGTTATTGAGCGATATGTGCATTTTGCTAAAAGCGTTCGCGTTGCTCGCCTGGACACGCTACTGTTTCCAAATCAAAGGTATATAATAGGTATTATGTTTCATCATGAATGCATCAAGGGGGGGGGGGGTCGTTTTTTGATGCTCTGATCGCCAGCAATGGCATTCGTTTTGAATACTACATACGTTGATCGGCTGGATCGATATGAAATCATTGTAGGATCAAGGTGGAATTGACGTCAGATAGCCCTTACCTTTGATCGGGGTTATTCCAAAAAGAATATTCCAATTGTCTGATCGTGATTTCCAGTATTGATGTCCATCGGGTCCCTGACATGAAGTGGCACAAGATATGCCTCAAGTGTGCTGAACGTGTTTCAAAGTGCTCGGATGAAGCGATTTACTTGGCTTGGTCTAAATTCTCCACCCGGACGACATTAGATGTGACACACAGTGTGAAATAAGGTTTCAAAAAGTGGGTGATACTGCCACCTAGCAGGATTCGGACGGTATTGCACCCTCTGGGTCTCAGAATGAGTTCCAATGGTAACACAGAGGTCTGTGAGACTATAATGAATAAAAAAATATAATAAAAGAAAAAACGATGAAAACTATCGAAAACCCGACTATACTCGGGTTTTGGCGCTCAACCGCTGGCGAGATAACCCGACTATAGTCGTGGTTGGCCGTAAATGAGTTAAGAACAATAAGCACATCTTGCAGAGCATTAAATGAAAGTTGCAGGTTCTCAATGGCTAGTTGTACAGAGTCAGCAATACAATAGACAAAAGTGTCACCCGCATAAAGAGGAACTTGACAGCCACTGAAAGATATAATATAATATATATGATATAATATAAAATCAGTAAATAAGACAGGACCCAGGATTGATCCCTGTGGGACACCTTTTGTAATGGGTAACTCTGACTCTGCATTCACAGTTTTCACACAATGAAGACACAGAAAAATAGCTCTGAAACCGGTGGGGCGGCGTGGCTCAGGGGTAGAGCGGAGCGTCCAATGATCGAAGGGTTGGTGGTTCGAATCCCGCTCAAGCCCATGTCCATCCCATTGCCGTTGTGTCCTTGGGCAAGACACTTAACCTACTTGCATCGTATGAATGTGTATGCATGTGAATGAATGTTGGTGGTGGTCGGAGGGGCCGTAGGCGATGATTATTCGCCACGCTTCCGTGAGTCTGCCTCAGGGCAGCTCTGGCTGCAATTGTAGCTTACCACCACTGGTATGACTGTGTATGAACGAATAATGGACTCTGTGAAGTGCTCTGAGTCAGAGAAGAGCGCTATATAAATCCAATCCATTATTATTATTATTTTGAAACCAACTACAAGCATTTGCATAAAAGCCAATGCTGTATAGAAGAGAATGGCCAAGGGCAGCCGGGTAGCGCAGCGGACTAAGCGTCTGCCTACCACCGCAGATACAGTGGGATTGAATCCAGCTGCCGCGGTACCTCCGGCTTGGTCGGTCGTCCATACTGACACAATTGGCAGAGTCAGCGGGTGGGAAGCCGGTGGGGTGGGTCATGGTCATTGTAAACAGCGACTCCTACAGGTCGGTCGGGGCGCCTGCTCAGCGAGGAAGGGATCTGGGTGAGGTAGTGTGATCCTCCCATGCGTTACTCACCCAATGGGAGTCCTCGCTGTCAGGTGAAAAGAAGCGGCTGGCTGCCTCCACATGTATCGGAGGAGACATGTGATAGGCTTCAACCCTCCCTAGACCGGCAAGTGGGGGGCAAAATGCGCGCAATGACCAGGAAGAAGAAGAAGTTTGCCTTTGAGAACCAATGGTTCTCGAGCCGTAACGGCACATGGGGCAGGAGCCTATCTCCTGTTTCCGTAGCGTGAGGCAGCTTGATGTACAAGTACACCCCTTGGACATGACGCTAGTATGTCGCAAGGACTTCCCCCCAAACCAACCCTTGATGCTGAGTGTCAAGCAGGGAGGCTATGGGTACCATTTTAAATAGTCTTTGGTATGACTCGGCCAGGGCTTGAACTCCCAGCCTCCCGAACTCAGGGCGGACACTCTACCTACAAGGCCACTGAGCCGGTATAACGACCAGGAAGAGGGGGGAGGAATTGGCATAACGACTAAATTGGAATGGGAGAAAAATACAGAAAAAAGGAGGAAAAAAAGTAGACTGTATCAAATGCTTTTGACCGATCTACAAATAGTGTAGCACAGTGTTCTCTTTTGCTAGACAGGATAGTTTGAAAATTGGTCGATAATTATTTAGGTCACTTCTATCTATCTCCACCTGTATGTAATGGATACATGAGCTACATATTAAGAGGAGGCCCTGTATAATTATTATCAAATAAATGACCAGCATCAGCAGAAAAAGGCTAAGCAGATATTATATTTAAGCATTACATCACGCGCAGGAGTGGTTTGTGAACAATAAACCATGCCTAGGGGTGGTCGTTAGGCCCGAGGCGCAGCCGAGGGTTGTTAGACCCCCCTAGGCATGGTTTATTGTTCACAAATCACGACTGCAAGTGGTGTAAAGCTTTTATACAACTGCCACATTCATCCAACCTTATTTCTATACAATAAACACACATTAATCGAAGATTTATTGAAAAAACCATCCGCCAGAAAAAGTAGTTCCCACAACTACAAAAAAGACAATTTGCCTCCATGTGGAAGCAGCTCGGAAGTGCATCCAACCAACTAACACATCCAACTGTGTATTATTGGAATGATTGATTGAACATTTTATTACCAGATGCAGAATGGGTACAATACAGTACGGCTCAATACACACAATTGTTAAGGGGATGCAGACCTACTTTCTATAGAACTTCATTCTTAGATGATTCTATAGAAAGTAGGTAAAATAAATTAAAACGTTTTCTTTGCCCTATAGGAAAAAAAAGTTCTCTTCGCCCTATTTTTTTTATTTATTTTTTTAAACCTACGGTAGAGGGCCTAAACTTAACCAGTTGGAAACCAAGCGTACAGTAATAAAATTAGCAATCAATCAATCAATCAACTCAATAGGCCATGCTCACTTAGAACAGCGCAGCACCCAGCTCTCTCTCAGTCTGACTATCCCCCGCGTTGCACAGGAGTGTGTGTGTGTGTGTGTGTGTGTGTGTGTGTGTGTGTGTGTGTGTGTGTGTGTGTGTGGAGACTGAGCCAGCGTCGGACAGTGTGAGAGTGAGGGCTGCAGTCAGAGAGAAGGAAAAAGAAATTGAAAAAAAAAAAAGATCAATCCGCGATTTTTCTTTTGTTCTGTATTGACTCATGACAAATCAATTACATCATCCAACATTGTTTAAAGGACTAAGACATTCACTGTGACAGAATCGCTTCATATTTAGTCGTTAGGACGCTATCATTGTTAAAGATTATTGTCCGACATCTTGTGATCCGGCGGATTGATGTGATGTGATTCGGTTGTGGGCGGGTCCTGGGCCAGCAAGCGTGGACTGTTCGCAATACATACGTGTAAATGGACTGTTTCAGCCAATCAGAATCGAGAAATTTGCATGCCGTTGTATAAATATATATACAGCATATCTGTTCAGTCATTAAATTAAATGTTATCATTCAATTGTACATGTGTAGGTAGAGAAACAGTAGCCTTGTTTTTGTTATAATTATCTGCCTTCCAGAATTCTGTAGGATCTGAATAAGAGCTAGTGATTAAGCCCAAATAATAATAATTGCCAGGCATGCACGCGCCAGGGTGGGAAATTATAGGTTTGGTCGTTTCTAGTCGCCGCCTCTGGGTAGCCAGGGGGCATGTTCTAGATCAGCGGTTCTCAAACTACGGGACGCGACTAGGGATGTTCGATATTGGCTTTTTTACCGATATACCGATATTGTCCAACTCTTTCATTTCCAATATCAACCGATACCGATATATGCAGGGTTTCCCCCCCCAAAAAACTGAATAATTTCAAGTAATTAACATTACATATCTCTTGTCGTGGAATTAACACAACATTATGCATACTTTGACAATAAATAAAATAATAATTTGTTCTTACATGCTTGCCTGGGTAAATAAAGCTTAAATAAATGTAAAAGAAATAATAATAATATTTTTTTTCAAAACAGATAGATATTTTCCGATATTACATTTTAACCCTTTGGAGGCCAAACCAGAGATAAGTCGGGTTAACTCACCATGCTCTGGGCGCCAAACCAGAGAAATCCCAGGTTTTAATCTATATTTATTTTATTAGCTTATATCCATACATTTTTCATCCATCCAGCCTGACGTTATCATTGGGAATGGGTCTGAGCTCGCAAATGGCAAATACCGCCGCCTAACGTCTCCCGGATGGTATTGCACATCATTGGAATCCCTCTGGCTGGGGCTGTGCATCACTGTGCACTAACAAGTCCGGTCCAGGTTTTCCTTCTCGGGCATGCAGTATCGTTATAATACATTGACTGGGGACACTCGTGTTTTGGACATATAACGTTGGATCAATAAACGCGATCAATATTTGGAATGGCGATCAGGAATTGGATTAATCTTTTTGCAGGACATCAGATGTGAGGTAAGAACTTTATGTTACGAATCTTGGGTTAATCAGATGTTCCTTTCACCGCCATCGGAGCATGTGTGTGTGTGTGTGTGAGGTTCGCGCCGACCAAAGTACGGAGAAGCGATTTTTCAGACCCCGCTTCTGTTCGCCCATGATGACACATAATATCGATAATCTAGCATTTATTTAAAAACGATTCATAAATCAAGCGACAAATGGCACGATTTCTAACTAAATACATTGAAGCTTGATTTGCTGGAGTTTATTGAGATGAGACAGAACGCTCTAGAAATATATTCATATTCATCACGGTATAAAACGGAAATGTATGTATGAAAAAATTATCCGTTTCGTGCATGTTGACTGGAAGCATCTCACTGATGATCACTGTGTTATTTAGATCTATTGCTATTATATTTGATATATTTTAAGCACTCGCAAATAAGTCCTATCCTACATTAGATAAAGCACTGGCGCTGAAGGGCCATCAGCGCCCTCTGCTGTTGGCGCCGGAAGTGTTAATGCCAATATCGGCCGATAATATCGGTAGGCCGATAATATCGGACATCCCTAGTCGCAACCAAAGTGGGGTTGTGACAGTGCATTGGCAAGTAAAAAAATTTATTTATATCTTTTTTTACATTCTGGCAACATATTTTGGCTAAATATGCCTCGTTTTATAAATGTGTATTGATAACATAGTGCTGTAATAAAATGTTCTAATAAATATGCATTATCAAGTTCAACAACGTGTGCTTTTATTTAGATATTTCTTAATTCCACGTTGAAATTACGCGATACATACAAGTGTGGGGTCGCCAAAAACAATCCTAAATAAAATGGGGTCATGGTATAAAAAAAATTGAGAACCCCTGGTCTAGATGCAGCTGGAAAACGTATAGCTTATTTGTTCTATTTGCTTGTGAACAAGCTTCATTTTCAACAGCAAAAATGGCATCCCAATATATTAGTGCAGAGGATTTCATGGACAAGGATACATTTTTCAGTGTTCATTAGCAGAGCATCAGGACGTGGCCGGGCAGCATGCAGACAGTCCCCTGCTGAGAGAAAACGGCAACTGGTGGTGTCTTTGCAGTGTGTGATTATCAGCCCCTCTTTCTAAACATGCATCACCAACGTTGATGAGCTATGGTGTCATAGTTTGACCACTTATTGCAGAATTGTAGTAAAGTTATAGCTAATCACAATATAGCTGCTAATGTAACAGTATGTGATAATTTTCTGTGCTTTACTCTCTGGCTGCTTAATTTTTTGTTGTTGAGTGGGTGCTACAAGGATAAAGTCTTGGTCTTATCTAATACCAAGGGCATGTTTAAGTGGATGAATGGTAAATAGACTGCATGTTATATAGCGTTTTTATCCAAAGCCCATTCACTCACACATACCGACGGTGCAGACGACCATGCAAGGTGCAAATCTGCTCATCGTTAGGGGTTAAGTGTCTTGCCCAAGGACACTCGGACTCGCTGCCGGGAGGAGCCGGAAACAAACCGGGAACCTTCTGATTACCAGACGGCCGCTCTACCTCCTGTCGCCCCAATGACACAATGAGCAAGCTCTGACCATGTGAAATACAAGCCTGTATAATGCTGCTAAAAACTTTTCAGTGGACAGTTTTTCCTTGAAGCTTATTTAGTTTGGACTGATCTGGTCTGGACTGGTCTTGATTGAGTTGACTGATGAATGAATGAATGAATGAAAACTTTATTTAACAGATTGCAGAATGGGTACAATACAGTACGGCTCAATACATACAATTGTTAAGGGGATGCAGACCTGAGAAAGACGTTTGTCTTGTTTCCATCAGGGTCCCCCATTTTCAATTCATATAGGTCTGGTCTGGACTGGTGTTGACTGAGTGGACTGATCTGGTCTGGACTGATCTGGTCTGGTGTTGACTGAGTGGACTGATCTGGTCTGGTCTTGACTGAGTTGACTGATCTGGTCTGGACTGGTGTTGACTGAGTGGACTGATCTGGTCTGGACTGGTTGACTGAGTGGACTGATCCAACCATGTCAATGGATGATGTGCAACATGCTAAATGTAGCGTACAATAACTTGTTAGTTTTAATTTAAAAAAGTTTAAAGACAAACTTCAATTGTTTATTTTCACACTATGACTATCAATGTCTGTCAGCAGGATGCATGTAAAATCAGATCCGTTGGGTTCTGCAGAGGTCATTCACATTTTACCTTAGATGTGAGATATATTGCATTTTCTTCCTAACAGGGCAATGTAGTTTTTTGTGGGGGTGATATCAGGGTTCATGCACTTATTTCCATGACGGAATATGAATACTCTTCTGGGGAAGAGTTCCAAGTATCAGAACATCTTTTCAGTGTGTGAATCAGTGTTGTGTGAGTGAATGTGAGGCACAACAAGTTGTAAAGTGCTTTGGGAAGAAAAAACGCTAGGGGATATAAATGCAGTCTGTAACTGAGGGGTACAATTCCCTGACTGTATTAAATAGTATGATATATTAAACCACTACTAGTTATGTACTTTAATTACTGGCCATACAGTACATGAATATATATGGTGAACACCCACACAAGAATACGGCATTGACACAAAGTTCTATTTGGAGGGTATTTATTATTATTAAGCAACGTTAGGTTACAGATTGAGAATTAGGCTCGCGCTTGTATGGCGAAGAACACACGTAAAGTCAGTCAAGAGCGTAAGTCAATGAGAATAGTATGAATACTAGGATGGGTCTAAACTGACGCCACCTGTGGTATAGCAATTACATAGGGCACACTAGTACCAGCTGGAGACACTGGGGGGTTCCCTCCGGGTGTAAGGCCGGCAGGGGTAGAGGAATGTTCGGGTACAAAGTCTGGGTCAACGAGGAATAACGAGGCTCCAGATACAGGAGCCAGTGCATGTACTCCCTTGATCAGTAGACAAAGCAACAGCTATAATCCAGTATGCTCGACAGCATGGAAGACAGCTAGCCAGCCTCTTCCTAGAGGCGGGCTCGAGTGATGATCCTCACGGGGGGTAGATCCCAAACGACAGTGGGGTCGACGGTTCTCTGCTCCAGCGGTCACGGTCCCAAAGCAATATAATCCAACCAGAAATGGTTCTGCAGTCGCCGGTGTAGGTTCTCCGGTGTACATATCCAACGGTTCTCGTCTAGGACTCCTTGGGTGGGGCACGAGTTTAGGCCGCCCAGCCTGGATAAGTGCACTAGCTATATACACGGCGAACCGGTGGTAATGCTGGTCACTGAAGAACTGTAGCCGCACGATACACTATAAATGATAGACTATTACTTCACATTAGAATAAGTCGAACTCAACGTTACTGCGTTAAACTCTGACACTTTAGCAATCTATTCGCACGCGGTTCTCAAGGCTCTATTTAGAGGCAAAGTAGCTCACTTCACTGCACGTTGTCTCGTGGTGAAGGCATCAAGGTTTTGGTAAGACAAGTGACTAAGTGTACACCTGCGCCGTATTTATACGTAAGGTGAATTATCTAGTGCCAACCTCAGTTCTGTCTCGTATTACTGCGCAGACTCTGGACATGTTGAGACATGCCCGGAGTTGCCTTTGAACTTGCCGTTGGGGGCTTGGCCGTTGGCGCCTAGGGGTCGCTGTCCAATAGGAGAGCGAATATTACTCTGGTTTGTACACAGGTAAAGGGATATTCCGTGTATATATACAAATAATATACAAGGGATATCAAACGATATACAAATATTATACAAGGGATCTCAAGCAATAAATATATATATTCGGTTTAATCTGACCCTTTGTAACACAGTCCATACATGTAGCCACTGCCGGCACATCTCTGCAAGCAGGCGTACAGAGATTTATCTGTCAATAGCCCACACCCTGAGGAATGTATTGCTTCAACAGACTACATTTACCATCAACAATGACTGGAGATCCACATGACAATTGGCAAAGTGCCCCGTTAATGACTGAGAGAACGGTAAATGGACTGCATTTATGTTTCTTACATTTCTTGTGAGATTGTGTTTTCTGATGCATGCTATAGGGCAATGGTCACTAAATCCTAAATCAAAGATACCACAAGCAAGAATGTTGTCACTCCTATTGGAAACCATTTAATCAATTAGGGTAGAACTAGAGTTATTTTTCAGATTTGGTCTAGTGGGTTCAATAATACGCCGGGTCAGGTTTAGGTTACCAATAACCTCCTGGAGGTAACTAGAAGCATTTCTTAACCAATCAAGGGGTCACCCATAACAATCATTTCAACATCCGAATACTGTGAGAGTGAACCTGCTATCTCGTCAATGGAGCATCATTGGAGTGTCTATAGACCCCAATGACTCCAATTATTAGGTCGCAAATCAACCTACAACACAAGAAACTCAAAACATTTAGGGACAGTGACTGCATTTGTGACAGTGACAGAGAAACACCCTTATGTAACCTTCCAATTCTGTCTTATTATAAACATGTTACAGATTACTGGTTCAAAGCTGTAGAAGAGTCACTAACAGACTTCAAATTCAACAACCAAAGTCTCAGTCAACACTAAGTAAGCTGGGTCTGCCCGAGAGACCAGTTTTCAAATCATCAAGTTTTTTTAATCAACCCCAAACCTTTCCATTCGTTTAAATGCATGTGGATTATTAAAATAGACTGCAAAATAAATTCCCATCAGCAAAGATTTGTTCTGCATCTCAAAATACTTTGGACAGAGTTTGTCTTTGGGTTATAGGATTGCGGATATAATTTTCTTGTTGTTCCGCCTCAGTCCTTCTTATGAAATATTAAACAAAATGTCGCCACTGTGCAAATTTAGCCTGAACCAAGGGAGTGGAGAATCTTTTATTACAAATTACACCTCTCATTTAAATGTGATAAATATCATCTATTTTTAACAAATTACACCTCTCATTTAAATGTGATAAATATACATTTGTTAACTAATTACACCTCTCATGTGATAAATGGAGTACTTTGTGTAGAACGGTAAACAAAAAAAAAACTCGGGGCAAGAGACTGAGTTAATATTTTCAGCTGTATGCAAACGGTATGATCACATATTAAGTGCACACACTAGGGGTGTAACGGTACACAGAAGCCACGGTTCGGTACGTACCTCGGTTTTGGGGTCACTGTTTGGTACAACAGGAAAGAAATATTAATAATTATTATATATTTATAATGATTATTATTATTAAATATAATGGCCACTTTAAATTAGTATAGCAACAGTAACAGTGTATTGCACTACCAAAGCTACCTAGCATGTCCTATATGCTCTGTAAATAACTATGTACAGATACCGAGATGTCACACCATGTTACCTGTTATTGCACAATGTTGTTTTTATTGGATTCTATTATATGTTGTACCACTGTATTGCACATCGTTGCGGGCAAGACCACCCGCATTTCATTGTATACTTTTATGCCGTGACAAATAAAACTCTTGACTTGAGTTATACTTAGTTCCACCTAGGCTTGCCACGGTAGTCAGTGATACCTGTGGCATTCTGTGTTCAAGCATCCACTGAATAAATTAATTGCCTACCACCCCCACCAGCATAAGCTTTATAAGTTTCAGTTTCACTTCTAGAGTACAGTAGATTTAACTTCACGTGAAGCAGAGAAAGAAGACTCTAGAGAAGAGATGACATGTTACACAACAATGGCAGATGATTTATAAATATTTTGGATTTAAACACTGCAGCAGCTCGACTGGAGAGGAGCTCAGATGAACTCAGTATGTAGTGAGTTTGTCTTTTTTTTCTTGGATCAGCTGTGAGGGAAAGTCCGCGGGAGAAAGTTGGTGTGTGTGCGTGTAGAGTCCAGTGCAGAGTGCGCGGTTGTTAATTTGTTCTGTCCGCTTGTCATCATGCCTTTACAAACTTCAACGTTTTATTCATCATCTAAATTTGTCAATTTGTCAAATGTGCAACCCTAGTTTCACCTATAGTGTCGTATGAGACGTATTCGTCCTATGGCTGGATGTACCGAACCATGATGTCCGTACCGTGAAGTCGCGGGACGAATACACATACTGTTACACCCCTAGCACACATAAAAAAACACACAAACACTGTTATTGTTCTTTTATCAGTCTTCAGAGGCCCAGCTCAGCTGAGCTGGTTTTCTCCTCTTCCACATAAAACACATCCACCCGCAGAGCTGATCAGCCCTCTGCCCTTCCACCTCCAACACACACCGACACAACTGAGAATCTCACCGCAGATGGGGGTGTGTGTGTGTGTACGTGCACAAGCGTCTCTCTCATCCGAGGCCAGAGATCATCCACCCACTGTTTTATGAGCTGCATGAGAGGAATATTAGCTTTATTCATTATTCATGGGGGGCAGAGGCAGTGCGGTCCCACACCTCCGCCAAATCAGCCGCTGTAGCTAACAAACACGTGCAGAGGCCGCGCCACATAGCTGAAGGCACAAGCAGCGCCCCCCTGAGTGGGAAGCTAGCTCCTACCAGCCGCGCTCATCAGAAGAGGACCAGTTCTGGAGGACTGGGGCTGGATGAGTGGTGGTAGGATGTTAGGTACCGTACTTTTCGGACTATAAGCCCATTTTCCCCCCATTTTTCGACCCTGCGGCTTATATAACGGTGCGGCTAATCTATGGATTTTTACAGCTAACTGGGCTCGCTCCCTCAGCTCTGTGACCGTCAGATCAGACTCGTAAATCTGCTGCAGCAGTGCACGCCTTGCCCCTCCTCCTCCCCCTCACAGTCGAGCCCTCCTCCTCCCCCTCACAGTCGAGTGCATGAGCAGCTCCTCTTTCAACATAACTGAAGCATTAAACAAAATGACCCAGTCGACTATTCACTTTAGTTTAATACATGAGGCATTGTCTAATGTTATCTAGCTGGCTAGCTACTGATAGCTCCTGATATCAACGTCTGATACCATCAGTTTGGCATTCGATTTAGCAGTAGTTGGCTAGTGTTGGCTAAGTAGCTATCGTTCCGTGAGCTAACGTTAGTAGCTAGTGTTGGCTCTATCGTTCCGTGAGCTAACGTTAGTAGCTACCTAGTGTTGGCTCTATCGTTCCGTGAGCTAACGTTAGTAGCTACCTAGTGTTGGCTCTATCGTTCCGTGAGCTAACGTTAGTAGCTACCTAGTGTTGGCTCTATCGTTCCGCAAGCTAACGTTAGTAGCTACCTAGTGTTGGCTCTATCGTTCCGTGAGCTAACGTTAGTAGCTACCTAGTGTTGGCTCTATCGTTCCGTGAGCTAACGTTAGTAGCTACCTAGTGTTGGCTCTATCGTTCCGTGAGCTAACGTTAGTAGCTACCTAGTGTTGGCTCTATCGTTCCGTGAGCTAACGTTAGTAGCTACCTAGTGTTGGCTAAGTAGCTATCGTTCCGTGAGCTAACGTTAGTAGCTACCTAGTGTTGGCTAAGTGGCTATCGTTAATACCTAGCTACCGTTACTGTTTAAACAAAAATGTTAATAAATGGGAGCTTCCTCAAACAGCCATCTCTTTCCCGACAATCCCCTCTGTGCACGAACCCTTACATTATGGTAATTAAACATTCAAACACTTGTGGCTTATAGTCCAGTGCGGCTTATATATGTACACATCATTCAATTTAGCTGCTGCGGCTTATATTCAGATGCGGCTTATAGTGCGAAAAGTACGGTAGCTCTATTGATGAGCTTTGTGTGCCGAATATACAGAGCTCTCTATAACAAACCGCTGCGCATTCTGAGGGTTAAGACAATAACTCGTCCTAACCAATTATTGCGAGTTGTGTTTTCGAAGGGATCAACAGAAAGCTCAAATAGTCTCGACGAAGGCTGGTGTGGTGAAAAGACAAGATTATACAGTATAAAATTACCCTTTTGTTTTCTCTCTCCTTTCAAATCCTCCAGTCGACGAACGTTCAGTGCTGCAGCCACTGGTCGCCAATAAGATCAGCACCTTGACCCGACAGGTTAACAATGACAGTGATGTGTTTTACTGGTCGACCAGTGGTGGCAGCACTGAGCGTCCGTGGATTTCCCAGAAAACCACAGAAGAAGGCACCGTTTCTGATTTGAAAGGAGACTTCGGAGAGAAAAGGGTAATTTTATATATCTGTATTTCAGCAGCCATGTTTCCACCTCACCGGCCATTGTTGAAACTCTGAGCTTTCTGTTGATCTCTTCGAAAACACAAAGCAAACTTGCAATAATTTGTTATGACAAGTTGACCCCCAGAATCCATGGTGGTTTGTTATAGAGCTTTATATATGTGTAATGCATACAAAGCTCGTCAATAGAGCTTGATGTTAGGATGCTCTAGATAAGTACCGCGTGGTGTGGTCCGATGAGGCGAGCAGAGGGGGGATGCACTGTTACTACTGTGTGTTTTGTCGGGGATAGAGGTTTCCCTGAATGCAGAACTTGCTTGAAATTAAGATAATGTGTGTGTGTGTGTGAGAGGAAAAACTGGGTCCCGGCGTTGTTACTTCAATCAGAATGAGAATTGTGTCCTCAAAGCAGCTTCATTAGAATAAGTCTCTTTGAAACTGTTTATGAAAGATGGCCCGTTTTAACTTATTCATGTACGCCACAAACACACGCACTGAATATCACAATATTGGCCAGTGAGCTAATTAAGAACTTCACAGAGAACCCCCCCCCCCCCCCCCCACACACACAGACCAAAGACTAAAATTTAGTGTATGTCAATCAATTCCCCGAGTTGAGTTCCATTTTGAAGCGAAGGCACATCTTGGTTCCCATATGGCGCTATTGAGATGAGAACAAAAGCCTATAAAATTCACCAGACTACCTTTGAAGGCAGGGTTGTGAAGAAGGAGCACAGTGGTTTTAAAACAGAGTCCAACGTTTAATATACGTAATATTTAAACTTTACGATGTACAATATAACGAGGACACGGATGTAATTGTGGGGGAAATATGGAGCTTGTCTCCTCCTTCTGTCACATCTCCTCAGAGAGGACATGTCTTTAAGCCCCCCTTCCCCAAAACCTCCATTTGACCAATTTTATGGGGTTCCCCCTCCCCCTCCTGACTATAAAGGGGTCTCCCTCTCTTCATTCTTCCTCTCACTCCGGGTCTCGATAGCTGGTCACTCAGTGAGTGAGGGCCATCCAGCCATTCTCTCTACCATTGTATGTATTTGATCTTTCTGAGTTAATAAATCGTATTAACCGGATCCATTCGACTGAGTAAATTATTAATAATCTCTACATCCCGCTTGGGGACCAGGTTTCCATGATGCCAGTTACCCAGGTGGGGTATCTCCCAGGCCTTTCTGTGTGGAGTTTGCATGTTCTCCCCGTGCTCGCAAGGGTTTCCCCCCCCGATAAGATAAACCCAATGGAAAAACATGCACAACAACAAGATCGCTAACGCTGTGGCGTCCTTGACGAAGACGGACAGGAGCACTTGGATTGGTCCCCTGGCGCGGCTCACGTGGCGCCTGTCTGCTCCCGGCTGCCCTTGGGGGGGAAGGACGACGGGATGGGTTAATCGCAGATACGCATTGTATGCATGGTTCGCATGTGTGCCAAATGATGACCTCGGAGCAGGTCCTAAATTATTATTACATGAGCTTGATCAACTTATCTGTTTCAATTAAGTGAGTGAGTGAGTGAGTGAGTGAGTGTGTGTGTGTGAGACTACAGCAGTGGTTCCCAAACTGTGGGGCGTGCCCCCTTAGGATGCCCCGGGGAAAACTACAGGGAGGCTCAGGGAGATGATGAAGGGAGAAAAAAAGACGTTGTTTCTTCATATACTGTAGTTCTATGGTTGTTCCAACTAGTCCGGTGGACTGCTGACACAGCGCTAACAGTGTAAAGAAAAAGAAAAAAATACTAACCTTGTACCGTCCTTCACTAGTATGCACTCTCCTACTAAGGAATCTACCTTGCTTATATTACTATGCTAATATGCACTCAAGTCTATAGCTCTCAAGTTTGACGAAGGATGTTACTTACCCTTAGCTGCCAGAGTTGTACCCTTCCTGCTCACTTGTTGTACAGAACTTGGATAAAAGTCTCAGCTAAATGGCTAAATGTAAGAGTGGTTAGGCTATAGGAGACTACCAGTGGTGTAATCTAGCTTTTTGCTGGGGGCACACTGTGACTATTGGGAGGGGGCGTGGCCCAATCAGCATGGGGGCGTGGCCTAAGCCAGGTAGGGCGGCACTATTTCTGACAGAAAGCCAGGGAGACATATCCCTTGTATCTAATAATAATAATAGATATATAATAATACATGCATCCACACATAACGGAGCATTCAGTAATGGGTATAATAAAGACAATTACATTTACAGCTTTTACAGCTGGGGTGTTTTAAATGTTTTGGACTGATTTTTTATTTCAATTAAATTCTCAATAAAAAGCATGGGTTATTATGATTTAAGTATTGTAAGAAATAAATGTGGATTATGCTCATCAGTTATAATAGCACTATTAACATTCCTGCAGTTCTGTCACAATCCAGTTCAGTCGCCTAAATGTTTCCAATTACCCAAGGGGGGCCTGGACTATAGTAAGGTTCTATAATCCCCATTCAGCACCATACCCGACATTTCTCGGGTTATCTCGCCAGCAGTTGAGTGCCATACCCCGAGATTTCTCTGGTTTTGATCCTTTGATATTTTTCCTCTGATCCCCGTTCTAAACCATCATCCGGATCATTCTATGTGTCCCTGGCTCGTTTGCTATGTTGGAATGGCAATGCCGATCGAATCTCACCAGGTGGCAGTATCGCCTATATTTTTAACTCAGAAAGAAATGGGTCAGGAGAGGCAATGAATGAACCGGACTATCGAGACTCTCTCTGAGGGGGAGGAGCTCTTCCAAAGCAATCGCTAGCAGATCTGCTTGCCTCAAAACCTATAATGTCCTGTAAACACGTGTAATTACATATAAACGAGTAATCGCGATCGCCGATGGGATCATTGGAATTATTATTTTTGGATTACCTTCTGGCTAAGGTAAGGACCCCCTATGTCTATTTTACCGAACCTGAGACATATTTCTGTAACAATCAGTTTTGCGTTTTACCGGACGTAAAACATGCTCGACAGACACTATCACAGTTTTGAGTTAAAATGCCCCCCCCCCACATCCCCTTGATGATTTTGTGAATGCACATATGTACATGGTATATACCTTTGATTTGGGAGTATTTGGGGTTTCAGGGGATCAACCAGAACGGTTTGGGCTTATTGCATATAATGCGTTTTATCTCGCAATCTATGGAAAAAGACTGGATTATCTTGGAAATGGACGATGTTTAGCATGTAATAAACTACAAACTACAGTGTATAGAAACAAACTCTTTTTTACATGTTGGACTAGAAATAGTGTCTGTCAGATGAGCCATACTATTGTCTCCATAGCTATAATATAGAATATACAATAGTGTCCGCAAAGATCGTGAAAATGGTCATGAAAAGCTGGCGCTAGACAGTGAAGGATGGGGAAAGCTTATAGCGCTCAATGTGTTAATATGACTCTTGCTACACAACTGGGATATGATCTGACTAAACACTGCCTGGCCTTTAACACTTTCAGTGCCAGGCCGTGTTTTCCTTTTTACCCCGCTGATGCCACGGTCCACGGCCCATGTAACGTTAATATCGCCTAATCTATGTTTTAAATTATGCTATGTGTCTAATCTGCCCATCGCTTATCAAAGAATCATTTTCCAGTCAACATTGGCAAAGCAGATTGTGTTTTTATCGCTTCATTTCCTTTTTATAGCATTTTGAAAACCACTCTGTTTCTAAGAAAAAACAACACATTCCCTGATAATCGCCTTTTACTGGAATATTCCAGAACGTTATCATTTGTCAGTCTATTTATGAATCGTTTTCAAATAAACGCTAGATGGTCGATAGTATATGTGTGCGCACGCACGCTCGTGCCGTGTGCTGATAATCGCTGCTATTATTTCCTCATGGCTTTTACAGTGAAACAGCCATATCACATATAGTGGAAACGCTTATATCTCGATGAAAACGAGTCTGATTATCCTAACACTGATAACATAGATTCCTTACCCGACATCAGATGGTATCCAAATGGTATATTCCAATTCCTGATCACCATTCGAAAAAATCGATAAGTATATTGATCCAACGTGTGTACAGTATAACCCATGCTCGCCGCGGCTCAGAGGCTCCAGAATGAACTCTGGTAACTCCGGCTGCATCAGTGGACTGGAAAATGTGGACTGGAATATTTTTTTTCCCCCATCCATTTTCATTGAGTCCATTCCAAAAGGGTGATTTACCATCTGGGAGACGATAGGGGGCGCTTTTTTCACATCTGATCGCCGGCGGCCCCTGAATCTCCAACGGTAGGCTCGGGTGATGCAATATGATTTCAGATTGCTAATAAATGTTTTTTTTTTAAATCCGAGAAAAGCCGTGACGTGGCTTTCAACGTCACAATCGTAAACCCGAGATTAGCCGTGAGTGGCGCTCAAAGTGTTAAAACCGGGTTTTAAACTGTGTGTGTGTGCATCTGCTTGTGCGCATAATACAAGACTGATCCCGTCTACCGTGCTATTCTAACACACACACACACACCCTGTGCTGCTCTAACTGGGGATTTGGAGACCGACAGAACGCAGGGTGCTGCTAACACATACACACCACACACTGAAAAACTAGTGTTGAGCACACACACTGAAAAACGAGTGTGTTGAGCACACACACACACACAGTGGCTCAGCAGAAGCGTCTCTTCTCAGGTTGAGACCTCCTGCCTCTCTGTCTGGGATGAAAGCAAACTCTTCTATCCAGCCGTACCTCCTTTATCATTAACAAGTCCGCCTGCAAGAGGACGCATCAAAGACCTCGTCTAAACCTGTCCAACCAGCAACAACACATACATATGCATATACTGTACACACACACACACACGCAACCACAATAATGAGAATTAATCACTTCTCCCAAGTCAGATGTGCTGAATATGCAAAAAAGAACATCCAAACTTGAATGGAGCTCTGAATAATAATAATAATGGATTGGATTTATATAGCGCTCTTCGTGACACCCCAGTGACCCCAGAGCGCTTACAGAGTCCATTATACATACTAGCCCAGACCTGGCATTTGTTTATAGAATAGAAACAGCAGATCTCGAGTTCAAATCGAGATGTAAAGTTAAACAAGCTAGAAATGTGATATCTTATTAAATCACATATTATGATGGATCTCTATTATGAAAACACAGGGGGTTGATCTCATTATGAAAACACATAGCATAGGATAGATCTCTATATGAAAACACATACTATAGGACAGATCTCTATATGAAAATAGGGCTGTCCCCGACTAAGGATTTGGATGGTCGACTATGATTGGCCAAAATTTGCCGTTAGTCGACTATTGGTTGACTAAAAAAAAATATATATATATATATATATATATGTGTAGGACAGATCTCTATATGAAAACAGTGTAGGACAGACCTCTATATGAAAACACATAATGTAGGACAGATCTCTATATGAAAACACATAATGTAGGACAGATCTCTATATGAAAACACATAATGTAGGACAGATCTCTATATGAAAACACATAATGTAGGACAGATCTCTATATGAAAACACATAATGTAGGACAGATCTCTATATGAAAACACATAGGACAGATCTCTATATGAAAACACATAGGACAGATCTCTATGAAAACACATAGGATAGATCTATATGAAAACACATAGGATTAGTGTTGTCACGATACTGGAATTTCAAACTTAGATACGATACCTTGAAAAATATCGATATTCGATACCACAGGGGAAAAAGGTTCAATCTTAAAATGTTAAAAAAAAAAAAGATAAATATATATTTTTTTAATACATTTAGCTTTTGTTGCTGGTTGATTCTCCTCAGCTTCTCTCTGGTACTATAAGAGAAGATAAATATAACACTTTTAAAACCCTTTGTTTATCTTTAGATCACACATTTAAAAATAACTGTTCATCTCACTTCAATCATTTTTATTAAAGAACATGGTATTTTCTCAAGCAGACAGATGTAAACACTGTAATCTGTGTTGCATGTACCTGACAAACTGAACTGTTTGTATTACAGTCATATTCCAACTTAACTGAATGCACAAGCTCACCGGTTGAGCTCTTTTCTGTAGTGATCCCAGAATGGATTTGTAGTCATTCTGGTCGGGTGGTTTACGGTTATTACTCCACAGGAAATGGAAACGGTCTCTTTTTTCCCCACTAACCAGAACCGCTCTGTCTGTGTGTCTGTGTGTGTGTGGACTACTGTACTATTACAGGTATTGAAATAAACAATGCAACTTCCTTATACAATTATTTTTTTTTATTTATGAATAATTAAATATCGATATTGCGGGAAATGATTATTGAAACAGTTTTAAATATTCAGAATCGATATGTATAGAAAAATCGATATTTTTGACAACACTACATAGGATAGATCTCTATATGAAAACACATAGGATATATATATATATGAAAACACAGGATAGATCTCTATATGAAAACACAATCTATATAAAAAAAAACACATTAGACATTAGATTGATGTCTACAGTATATGGGAAGAAAATAACTTTCTCCAACCCAATTTTCCCATAGCAGCTGGCCAGCAGACTCTGCCCATATGCTCCCAGTGCTGTGAGAGGTTGTCAAACGGATTTTAAGCTACTGGTAAAAATGTAATAAATCAAATCAAAATCAAATCAAATTTATTTATAGGGCCCGACAACACACGTTAATGTCCCCATGGGCCGTACAGGTCTTCTTTAAACAGGTCAAGAAGACAACAAAACAATAAGTCAAGAACAGAACAAGAACACCATAGGGTCCAAACATTTTTTAGATGAATGCAAATAAATGAAAGAATGCAAGCACTCCCAGACATACCCCACGCGAAGGTAAGGAAAAACTCACTAAAACCTAACAATAGGGAAAAAAGCTCCACAGGCAGTGTGGAGGAGAGAAACCTTAGAAGGGCCGTTCAAGGGGGGATCTCCCTTCTTAGATGTTGGTGATAGTAGTGTTGCAGACGGACAGTTGGTAAGCATGCACTCATGTGTGTGGTGAAACACAGATGAGTGCATGCAATAGCAACTGTACATTTTGAAAAATTAAAGATAGAGCTAATAGCGATAGCAACTGAACATTTTGAAAGATTAAAGATAGAGTTGATAGCGGATCTAGCTTTATTGGGCGTGTCAATATTGGAGTTAAGAGCTACGATAATATGAAATGTGAGATAAACTCACAGGTTGTGACTCATAGTCCATGTAACAAAAAAAAAGAAATAAATCATAGGCTTAAGGGGGCACTTCATCCGACCTTAATCCTATGGTTCTGTTGTGAGGAGGACATGTGATGATCCGACGCGTGTCTCACCGACGTGTTCCGTGTCTCGAGAGCTCAGCCACATCGGCACCCAGAGAAACTCCTCCGGGTGACGTTACAGAGAGGAGAGCAGACCTCTGGTGAACTACAGACACTACTGCCTCAACCATTCTTCAACCTCCCTCGAGTCGGCCTCTACTACAGTTGTAAATAGTTGAGGGAAATACTGTCACTGTGACGTGTGTGTGTGTCTGTGACGTCACCCGGGGGGAATTTCTCACATTGGCGAGTTACAAGTCTGATGATCTGATGATGTGTTCTCCTCACAACAGAATGACGGGATTAGGGTTGATAATCGGCGAAGTGACCCTTTAAACTGGAGTGGATTGTTTCAAGTTTGAAGATTTTGTTAAGAGCACAAAACTAATTTCAAGAGCAGAAATAAGGCTACTGCAACCCATTCAGGTTCAGAAACCCTATGCAAGGAAGAGATAAGTCATTCAGCATAGAGAAAAGCATGAAAATCGACTAACAAAGTATTGATCAAACCAAATTAAAACCAAATTGATCCATTAATCAACCAAGTGATGATGAGGGGGCAGCCCTACTTCTCACGGATATATTGGTTTCAGTGTGTATGTTTCCAATACTGATATCCCACCTGAGGGTCCGGTTGATTGGCCATCCCTTAACACATCGAGTGCCAACGACGAGATTAGTCGTGTTAACTCGCCATGCGTTGAGTGCCAATGACGAGTTTTCTCGTCTTTTTCTAGTTTTTGCTTTTATTAGCAATATCCATTCATTTTTCATCCATCCAGGTCTGAGCTCGAAAAGGGCAAATACCGCCGCCTATTGTCTCCCGGATGGTATGGTACATCATTGGATTGGATTGGGTGGGCATGTGCATCAGAAAAAAAGTCCGGTCCGGGGTTTTCCCTTCTCTGGCAAGCAGTATCTGTTACCACATTCACTGGGGAGGCTGGGAGCAGCTTTTGATTATGTGTTTTGGACTATAACGTTGGATCAATAAACGCGATCAATATTTGGAATGGCGATCAGGAATTGGATTAATTCTTTTTGCAGAACATCTGATGTGAGGTAAGGACTATGTTACCAGTATTGGGTTAATCAGATGTTTTTTTCTCAGCCATCGCAGCATGTCTGTGTGTGTGCGTGTGTGTGTGTGTATGACGTTAGCACTGACCAGGTCATGGATAATAGATTTTTCAGCCCGCTTCTCTAGCGTGCATAAGTACTATCGTACATATACTATCGATAATCTAGCGTTTATTTGAAAACGATTCATAAATCAGCCAAAAAATTACAATGCGTTTTGTGTATTCCACTAAAGAGCTATTATCGCGGAATTTCTCTGGAATTACTAGAACTCTCCAAAACTATACTCGTATTCAAAACGGTATAAAACGGAAATGTACCAATGAAAAAACTATCCGTTTCATACATGTTGACTGCAAGCAAGTCATTGATAAGCGAGGGGTGTTTTAGACCTATAGCCATAATTTAAGATATAGTTTAAGCCTTCGCAAATTTCCCGACCTCCCATTGACTTCCTTACTGGCACTCTAGCCCATATATGGTCAAAGGGCCGTGGCACTCAATGTGTTAAAGGATAACTCCACTTTTTTTTTAAATTAGCTTATTTAACATCTTCCCTGGAGTTAGACAAGAAGATGCATACCTTTTTTGTCTCTGTGCGTGCATTTTAGCTTTGGGAATAGACGCTCCGTTAGCATAGCTTAGCTTCATCACTGGAAGTGGGGGAGGACAGTAGCCTTACAGTGCCTTACAGTGTATTGCAAGGTCTGACATTGACCAAACTTGATATGCATGACCTTGGTGGGCTCTAGGTCAACTCCTGAAAAGGGGGTCAATGTCAGACCTTGCAATCAAAAGTTAAGGGCGCACTGAAATTATGGCAAGGGTTATTAGCCCCCTAACTTTTGATTGCAAAGTCTGACATTGACCCCCTTTTCAGGAGTTGACCTAGAGCCCACCAAGGTCATGCATATCAAGTTTGGTCAATGTCAGACCTTGCAATACACTGTAAGGCACTGTAAGGCTACTGTCCTCCCCCACTTCCAGTGATGAAGCTAAGCTATGCTAACGGAGCGTCTATTCCCAAAGCTAAAATGCACGCACAGAGACAAAAAAGGTATGCATCTTCTTGTCTAACTCCAGGGAAGATGTTAAATAAGCTAATTTAAAAAAAAAGTGGAGTTATCCTTTAAGCTAGCGTGAAGATAGTGGCATCATGTGGAATTAAGAGATCTTGAAGAATCAAGAGATACCAGACGTATTTGCTTTGCCTCTAGCAGCTACCATACCAGGTCCACAAGATGTCTACTTTATAAAAAAATCTCTCTGCGAATTTAAATCTCTATTACATAACTTCCTACAAGAAGAATGTCACAACTTTCTGTAGTCGGGTCCCCACTGCAAAACTACAAAACTGCTCAATTACTGTATTACCCTGTATTATACTGTCATACACTTTTACTATCATGTAGACCAGGGGTCTCAAACTTGCGGCCCGCGGGCCAATTGCGTCCCGCTGGATGATATTTTGCGGCCCCCTACTTGACATCAAAGTTTAGTGTTAGTGCAGCCCGCGCGCAACTGTTTGCCGAGTCGTTGCGCGAGAGTTAGAAGTTTTATTTATTTTATCACTTGTAGGCTACCATAGCGCAGGCTCATGAGTCATGACAGCAACGTTACGTTAGTGACTTGGTTGAAATGTGATTCCGGAGTCCAAGTGATACCAAGTAAAGTGGAAGGAAAATGCATCCTCGCTATCTCCTCTGCGAGCAGTGCTCTGCATGTCCGGCTGCACTGCCACACCGTCTGTGTCGGTGTACTCTGCTCTGGTCGAATCACATTCAGTGTCCCGTCAGCGTTTATTTCCCCCCACCCACAGTCTGCGAATCAGATGCAGAGTAGGGCGGGTCTTAAACAGTCCGAGTCAGAGCAGAGAGTTGACAGCGCATCTACAGTAGCCTCGCTCCCAGTTTTATCTCCGTGAGATAAATGTAGCTAGTAGCCTAGTTTCGCCAGCAGGCAGAAAAATATGGCATGCTCAAATATGGTCAGTAAAAGAAAAGTCGACTGCAATTCAAAAGGTGAATGGACTGAAAAATATGCGTTCATCCTGAGTAGGGCTGGGCGATATGACGATATTATATAAATATCGGGTACAGTTCATTAACGATACACTTTTTCAACGTATCGTGGATATCGTGATGTTTTGCCCAAGAGGATTGTGACGCGTCAATCTGGTCCACACGTTACTCGTTCATATCTCAGCCCGTGCTGAGATATGCCCATTCTGCGGTCTGTTAATAAAGTTTTCAATCAGACAGATGTATGGAAAGGCTTTTATTATAACATTTGTTGCAGTAAAATCATTATGCCTCGTTTAGTCATCCTGCGGAGCACTGGTCTCCTACTCGTCGGCCGCGGGGAGCTAATGTTAGTAGCTTTGTTGTCGTCAGCACTCGTCAAAATCAATGGAGGACATTCAGGAAGTCAAAAACTAATAGCGCTTGCCGATTGGTGCTAAGAACAGCAGGGCGGGTGCAAGCGGTGTGACGTAATTGGTAGACTCGACTGTCAATCAAAATTATTCTGTTTTCCGTCAGAATGAATGAATGAAAACTTTATTAACAGATTGCAGAATGGGTACAATACAGTACAGCTCAATACAACAGTGGACTGGAGGATGAAGACCAGAAAAAGACTTTCGGCTTTTTTACATAAGGGTCCTCCATTTTCAATTCATCAAAACATTTAGAGACATACAAATATACAGTAGTTTCATAAAAATACTAAAATGCTATTTATTGATTGATTGATTTAAAACTTTATTAACATATTGCAGAATGGGTACAGTACAGCTCAATACATACAATTGTTAAGGGGATGCAGACCAGAGAAAGACTTTCGTCTTGTTTACATCAGGGTCCCCCATTTTCAATTCATCATATTTCATATCTAAATCATATAATATCTCATTGCTAAATATATGCAATATATAATCTAATAATCCAATAATCTAAATCTAATATATAATATAAAAATGCTAAATGCATGGGTATTTTATTTTGTCTTTAATGTTAGCTTGCAAACTCAAATACTGTCTTGGTAAGCCTCATAATGAATTGTTTGGGGTAAAAAAGAAAAACATCGTGATGTGTATCGCCGAAAGGTCAGAAAATATCGTGATATCATATTTAGGCCATATCGCCCAGCCCTAATCCTGAGTCCCAGCACCAAACCAATGTGACTAATATGCCAAGAAACGGTAGCTCTTGTGAAGGGTGGCAATTTGAAACGCCACTACGAAAACAAAACAGTTATTTTAATGCAAGCTTTCCTCAAAATTCAGTGCTAAGAACCACAACAATAAATGGAATGAAATCATCATATCAAGCTGCAAGCAGAATTATTGTTAAATCTATGTCACAACGAGAAAAGGCAACCAAGTCCTCACTCAGTGGCATGGGTGTTGGCTAAACACAAGAAGCCATTCTCTCTCTGATGCATACATAATAAAATAATGTATGACTGAAACTAGTGATGGAGACCATGTTTGAAGGCAAACAAAAGCAAATCCCCCTCAGTTCGCACAGCAACCAGAATAACTGAAATACTGGCTGGTGACTTGATTAAACAGCTTTGTGATAGAATAAAAGAATGCACAGTGCAATTTCCATAACTGTGGATGAGTCCACTGACACCACTGTTCTGTGCCTATGTTCTGAAGAACCGTTCATGTTCTGAAGAACTGTTCATGTTCTTAAATGTTATTGCTAAAGATTGAGAAGATTGGATCATTGTACTTTTTTGGAATACTTGAAACCCTTTTTTTGTGGAATATTTGATGCGGCCCAGCCTCACCCAGACTCTACCTCCAGCGGCCCCCAGGTAAATTGAGTTTGAGACCCCTGATGTAGACTATTCTGTTTTGTGTTTTTATGTTTACATGTGATGTATTGTATACATGCACTTTTATTATCTTCTTGTGTGATGTATCGCACATTTTATTGCTGTGTGATGTATTGCAAATGTTATTGCTGTTATCTTGGCCAGCTCTCCCTTGCAAAAGAGATCTTGTATCTCAATGGGACTTCCTGGTTAAATAAAGGTTTAAACATTTAAAAAATGTAAAACATTTTATTAAAAAATGGGGGGAGATATTGCTCCAAATTCAAGCTAAAGCATGGCCATTTTCAAAGGGGTCCCTTGACCTCTCACCTCAAGATAATAGAGACTCGTTGGAGCCACACAAGACTCGTCCAATTAACGCTCGTCCCATGCAGAAGCTGAAGCTCCGTTCTTCATCACTCACCTGGACAACCTCATCATCCTCCTCGAGAAGACTCTCCAACACATCTACCGTCGTCTGAGAGAGAGAGAGAGCGAGAGAGAGAGAGAGAGAGAGAGAGAGAGAGAGAGAGAGAGATCATTTGTGTGGATACATCTTCCATGTAGTTATCAAAACACTGTAGCCAAAAGACTTAAAAAAATAAATAAAAATTAACTAAATTAAATTAACCCGCTGTACAAAAATAACATTCCTATAAAACTTGCTTTCAAGGCTTTTCAAACTCCTTCAAGTCTCTCGCTGAAAGATACTGATGAAGTCCCAATTCCAGCCTTGTTCCCGCCAGCCCATTGAAAAACAGCTTGCACCCGACCACCCCCAATCCATTCTTCCTGTTCAAAATAATTGCCATGTTTGCCTGCCACAGTATGACATTCACCATTTTACATTCTGCTTGTCCACTTCCAACAGGGAGAGAGAGAGATAGAGAGGGGGGGGGGGGGGGGGTGGGGGCAGAGAAGATTTATAACATCTCTAAAAGAAAACACAAACGTTATTATTCAATTATTATTATCTTTGTTACGCGACACAAACGGAAACCCGTTAATCCCCCCCGAGCGACTCGATCAATCACAGTGATCAGTAGGCGTGATAAGCGTCCTAAGAGGCCCGGGCGTTGCCGCGGACAACCATCGTCAATCGCAACAAGACAACGGACACGGGGGGGCGTCGATACTCGCTGGTGCTTATCACACCGTCGATAGTCACTTTGCCCGCTCCGCTCGATTGCCCTCTTAATCTATTAACCAACATTAACACCCTCTATATCCTTAATATCCTCCCTGCTTCGCTGATCAATCAATACCCGGGCTGATCCATAGAAACCGTAATCAGCGTGCGCACACGCACACACGACACTGCCATTCAATAGGCTCTTTGTCAATAGCGCTGCTCTGAGCCCAGTGCACCTTATCACTGCAGCCACACTAGTCACTGTCCTCAGTCTTCTCTCGCTCTCTCACAACTACTACCTAAAAGCCTTCCCTCGCCGTTCTCTCTACTTCATCTCATCCTTCCTCTTCCTCCCTCTGCCCGTTTCCTCTGGTCTCTCTCTCTGTCTGTGAAGCGCTTCTCCGGGTTGTTGGGTGACCTTTGCTGTTGTTCTGGCTGAGTCCGAGAGGGCAGTTTCTGTTACAGAATAAAATACCTTGACTTGAGTAAGCTGCGATTATTTACCCGTCTCTAACACTGCATGCTGCCTGTGTGCATGTGTGCGTGTGTGTGTGTGTGTGTGTGTGTGTGCGTGTGTGTATTTGTGTCAGGCCCCAGGTGATGATGTATTGATTTTCGTCGACCTGGGGTTGGAGGCGACCGTCAGCCAATCACCCGAGAAGGGCAAGAGCACATGCACGGACGCACACGCATGCATGCACACACACACACACACACACACAGTAGTCGGTACTTGTTAAGGCGGTCTTATTAGCCAGAGAGTTTCCTCTCGTTTCTTTCCTCCTGCCCTTGAGTTGAGTTGTGTCCCTGTTCATCAAGCCTCGTTGGTTCCCGTGGTGATAAGGAGCGGTATCCAGGGGAGACAGAGGGAGGAGCCAGGTTAATTGAGAGCGTCTCGTTAAAGAGAGCGAGCAAATAATGTGTCAGTGAGCGAGTTGATTAATTGCCGGGGGCCAATTATAAGTTGAATATCTATTGTGCTTGATTAATTACAGACTGATTCAAACAAAAACAAACAAACAAAAACACCTGATCCCTACCATCGATGAGCAGACTGCTCTCTCTCTCTCTCTCTCTCCCTCCATCTCTGCTTCACTGCCTCTCTCACTCAGACACACTCACAAGCAGACGCATCCGCTCAGACGAGGATATTGGAGTGAGGCACTAGAGATCCAGGAGAGGATCTCTCCGGGTTTTTTTAAGCAACGGAGTAGCAAAGAAAATAGAACAAGCAATATCTGGGAGCCAGGATAAGTGAGCCATGATAATAACCATTATATCATCTCTCTCTCTCTCTCTCTCTCCTCATTGTCTTCGTGGTCAGCCCAGAGGCGAGTGATTAAAGATTCACGAAGACTAAAGCCGCTTCAAAACTCAACAAAAACAAGATTAATATTCCTAGGAAAGATCGGGGAGGGGAGGGGTGTGTTTGTGGGGGGGGGGGGGGGGGGTGGACAGCATGAAAGAAAAAGTGAGAAAGATTTGGCGTGCGAGGAGAGGGGCTGGATGGGGCAGAAGCTGAACAAACGACGCAAAACAGATTTGCATGCATCACCCGCACAACAACAGCGTGCCGTGTCACGCACACACACACACAATATATAGTGTATGTTGTCCCCTTTATTTCAAAACCTGTGAAAAACAGCCCTCTGGGAAGAAGCTCATTTATAATAGCCATTGTCTCTGTGTGTGTGTCTGTGTGTGGCTGTGTGTGTCTGTGTGTGTGTGTGTGTGTGTGTGTGCAGGTGTGTGTGTGCAGGTGTGTGTGTGTAGGTGTGGAGGTGTGTGTGTGTGTGTGTATGCGTGTCGGTGTGTGTGTGTGTGTGTCGGTGTCTGTGTGTGTGTGTAATCTGCAGGCAATTTTGTTTAACAGAATCATTTTACCAGAGCGCACAGCAAAAGGACAGGAGAGAGACTAATGACTTTACAAGCGGGGGCAGGCCCTATCTCTAGCACACAGAACCCCCTACACACAGAGAGACACAGTCTCTCTCACACACACACACACACACACACACACACACACACACACACACACACACACACACCTAGATAAATCCCAGCGATGGCAGTGAGAACCAAACCCTGAAGCTGTGGGGCAGTAGAGTTGGAGCGGGTACAACTACACCTCTATATATGTATATATATATATATATATATATATATATATATATATATATATATATATATATACACAGTATATAGTGTATATATATAAGAAGACAACAGCAAACATCCACCACAGTAACAGGAAAAATGTACAACATAAGACCTCCACTCAGGGAGCACCCATCTATCTGCTGCTATGACAACCAAACCGACAAGACACCTCAGTGGTTGTCATGGAGCGTCGTCAGGGGAGGGTGTCTGGATGTTGTGAGGCATTCGAAGTGAAGCCGGTGACAGGTGATGATGGCTGTGTCTGTGTGCGTGTGTGTGAGAGAGGTTGGCTGTTCAGGGAGGGTTAGGTGTTCAAAAGCAAAAACATAGCCGGCTTACGGAGGCGGTATCTGTCCAAACAGACAACTCTCTCCAAACTGACAGCTCCCATACAATACAGAACAAAACTTTACACAAATTCTATAAAGTTAGTTTTTCTTTTCGGATTATAATTAAACCCCAGAGTGAGGGAGGGAAGGAAGGGGGGGAGGATGTCCCACTGTCCCAGGCAGGGAGATGGAGCGATGAGACAGAAGACAGGCTGCTTCTAATTTAATTTATGTCCAATACTTTTAAATAGCCTGTGGCTAAATGCAAACACTTACACAAGCGTGTGCACACACACACACACACACAGAGTAAAAACACTCCTGTTAGGCTGTGATCACAATGGACAGCTTTTTTAATGTGCCTGCACCTATTCTATTGTTTTCAATGGTTGTCACGACAGGCGCGCATCTCCTCCAAATTATGCGCCTCGCATTGGAGGAGAAGCACATTTATGCGGTTTCCGACAAACCTTGTTCGTACGACAAACCTTTGTTCGTACGACCCGTCGAATGGGTCTTACCACGACCGAGATATGAACACCTGGAGGGCTGTAAGCAGCGTGGTGCAGATCACCAGGGAGTGACATACCGATGTTGGAAAAGTATCCACGTTACGTGTACACCGCAGCACCTTGCGTTCATGTGCAAGAAAAAGGCTCCAATCGTAGGGCTGCATTCACTTTAGATCTGACAATGCGAGAAAAACTCTGTCCAATTAGTTTGAAGGTGGTTATTGCGTTTTGGCTACGGCAGTAGTTACCGCACGGATTGCTGATAACAAGTAAATAACGCAGCATCGTGCGGCAAGAAAGTTAAACCAGATGAAACTTTTGCCTTAAACGCAACCCCACCCCACAATGCGGTGGCCAATCGCGTAAGCTGGCGATCAGAGTGGAACACGATGGATTGGGGGGAGGGGGTTGAAGCTCACAGCGTGTGTGTGTGTTTGTGCATGCTTGTGCAAAGTGTGCCAGAATCCATGCAGAGTTCAGTAGAAGAGTCAATCAGTTCTATCAGTTCTCCAGCAGTTGGTCAAGTCAGTCCTTGCCCACAACTGTGGAGCCTGATGGCTACTAGCACAAAGGACTGACCGAGGCAATTTGTGGTGTGTCACCCTCCTCTCCGCAACCAACTTTAGATTGTCCAGTTCGACCTCCACTACAGAGCTAGCCTTCCTCGCCAGCTTGGTCAGTTTGTTTGTGTTTCTTGAGTTGATGTTACACCCCCCCCCCCCCAGCATACCACAGCAAAAAAGAGGACGCTGGCTACTACAGACTGGTAAAACAACTGCAGCAGCCTATTGCATACGCTGAAGGAGCAGAGTGTCTTCAGGAAGAACAGTCTACTCTGACCCTTCCTGTAGAGCCTCTGTGTTGTCCAGCTCTGTCCCTTCCTGTAGAGCCTCTGTGTTGTCCAGCTCTGTCCCTTCCTGTAGAGCCTCTGTGTTGTCCTGCTCTGTCCCTTCCTGTAGAAGGCCTCTGTGTTGTCCTGCTCAAGTTTCAAGTTTCTTTAATAGTTGTCATACAGAAGTACAGAATACTTTTATACAAAATGCTTCTTACTGTTACGCTCCAGAGACTGTGCAAGACAAGATAAGTATGAAATAAAATAACATAGTATAGCATGTAAATTAGAAGTAAAAAAAATGAGGTCACAGTGTTCAGTATAGACATATGTACAATGTTCGATGCAGAGTAGACGTAACTGAGTTACCATATAATATACAATACTGTGTAGTGTACTAATATACAATACTATATAGTGCAAGGCAGAAATAGGATGAGGTGCAATTTAGGTACAATTTACAGTAGGTGTACGAGTTGTAGTGCAAATCCTTTATCAATAAATATAAAGTGTGGAGAGTGGGTGCTGCAGTGTGTTGTTTGTTTAAGTGAGTGTGTGCGTGTGGGTGTGTGTGCTGTGTGCATTTGATGGTTGTTGCATAGTGTTTATTGTTCGTTTAGCAGCCTGATGGCCTGGGGATAGAAGCTTCTTCTGAGTCTTTCTGTGCTCGCCTTAAGACTCCGGTATCGCTTGCCTGACCGCAGCAGTTCAAAGAGGCAGTTGTTCGGGTGGCTCGAGTCCTTAATAATTCTCTTAGCCTTCCCCTTGCACCGCTTGTTGTAAATGTTCTGGAGGGTGGGAAGCCACCCTCCAATTGTGCGTTCGGCTGAACGTGTCACTCTTTGTAGTCTGCTTCGGTCTTGTGCAGTGCTATTCCCAAACCAGGAGATGATGTTGCCAGTCAGGATGCTCTCTATTGTACATGAGTAGAAGTTCCTAAGGATCTTCTGACTGACTTGGAACTTCCTTAGGCGCCTGAGGAAGTAGAGGCGTTGTCGTGCCTTCTTCACAACACTGTCAATGTGTGTGGTCCATGTCAAATCCTCGGATATGTGGGCTCCGAGGTACTTGAAACTGTTCACTCTCTCAACCGGTGCCCCGTCGATGCTGAGGGGGCTGTAGTCCTTGACCCCCGACCTCCTGAAGTCCACAATCATCTCTTTTGTTTTGCTGACGTTCAGGGAGAGGCAGTTCTCCTGACACCACTGTGACAGGTTCTCTACCTCTTCCAGGTAGGCCCTTTCGTCGTTGGCAGAGATCAGGCCCACCACTACTGTGTCATCAGCAAATTTGATGATGGTGTTGTTGTTCCGCTGTGCCACACAGTCATGCGTGTACAGGGAGTAGAGGAGGGGGCTCAGAACACAGCCCTGGGGGGCCCCTATGTTGAGCGTGATGGATGAGGAGGTGCAGTTGCCTGCTCTTACCACCTGGGGTCTGCCCGTCAGGAAGTCCAAGACCCACTGGCAGAGGTCATAGTTCAAGCCCAGGTCCCTGAGCTTGGCTATGAGTTTGGAGGGGACTATGGTATTGAATGCTGAGCTGTAGTCGATGAACAGCATTCTCACATAGTTCCCCTGCTGTCCCTTCCTGTAGAGGGCCTCTGTGTTGTCCTGCTCTGTCCCTTCCTGTAGAGCCTCTGTGTTGTCCTGCTCTGTCCCTTCCTGTAGAGCCTCTGTGTTGTCCTGCTCTGTCCCTTCCTGTAGAGCCTCTGTGTTGTCCTGCTCTGTCCCTTCCTGTAGAGCCTCTGTGTTGTCCTGCTCTGTCCCTTCCTGTAGAGCCTCTGTGTTGTCCTGCTCTGTCCCTTCCTGTAGAGGGCCTCTGTGTTGTCCTGCTCTGTCCCTTCCTGTAGAGGGCCTCTGTGTTGTCCTGCTCTGTCCCTTCCTGTAGAGGGCCTCTGTGTTGTCCTGCTCTGTCCCTTCCTGTAGAGGGCCTCTGTTGTCCTGCTCTGTCCCTTCCTGTAGAGGGCCTCTGTGTTGTCCTGCTCTGTCCCTTCCTGTAGAGGGCCTCTGTTGTCCTGCTCTGTCCCTTCCTGTAGAGCCTCTGTGTTGTCCTGCTCTGACCCTTCCTGTAGAGCCTCTGTGTTGTCCTGCTCTGACCCTTCCTGTAGAGCCTCTGTGTTGTCCTGCTCTGACCCTTCCTGTAGACTGGGCCTCTGTGTTGTCCTGCTCTGTCCCTTCCTGTAGAGCCTCTGTGTTGTCCTGCTCTGTCCCTTCCTGTAGAGGGCCTCTGTGTTGTCCTGCTCTGTCCCTTCCTGTAGAGGGCCTCTGTTGTCCTGCTCAGACCCTTCCTGTAGACTGGGCCTCTGTGTTGTCCGACCAGTCCAGTTTATTGTTCAAGTGTACTCCCAGGAACTTATAGGCGTCCACCATCTCCTCCTCCTCCCCTCGGATAGTGATGGGAGTTGGGGGAATTTCCCAGCTCTGATGGTAGTCCACCACCTTGGTCTTGGTCTTGCTGATGTTGAGTTGGAGGCGACTGTTGTTATGACAGCCTACGAAGCTCGTTACTCTTGTACTCCTCGTCGTCTGTAACTGAACTTCTGTAGGGAGTGCTTACCCCCGAGTTGAAGCGGGAGTGAGAGGTGTAGGGAGTGCTTACCCCCGAGGTGAAGCGGGAGTGAGAGGTGTAGGGAGTGCTTACCCCCGAGGTGAAGCGGGAGTGAGAGGTGTAGAGGGTGAGCAGGAAGAGTGACAGCGCGGTTCCTTGCGGGATGCCGGTGTTGCTCACTGGTACATCTGACTGACTGCCCTGCAGTCTGACGTACTGTGGCCTTTTGGCTATCCAAAACTGAGAGCTCCAATACAATACAGAACAAAGCTTAACAAACTTTATTGAGTTTTTCTGGTTGGAATTAAAACTCAATAGTGAGTAAGGGAGGGAGGGAAGGGAAAGAGGAGACGATGTCCCAGACAGGGAGATGGAGAGATAGACAGAAGACAGGCTGCTTCTGCTCTGTTTCCTCTCATAAAGTCAATTTACGTCAAATACTTTCAAATAGCCTATGGCTAAAATACAAACACTCACACAAGCACATATATACCAGGAGCATACGTACGTGTACGTGTGCACACACACAGCTTTCTAACAGAAGTGTTTTTACGGTGTGTGTGTGTTTTCGGGTTTGATGACACAAACAGGAGGATGAAGACAAACGATGTGTCAGAAACTGTAGACCGAGACAGTCATTTTACTGATATACCCGACAGCCCATAACACACACACACACACACACACACACACACACACACACACACACACACACACACACACACACACACACACACACACACACACACACACACACACACACACACACACACACACACACACACACACACACACACACACACACACACACACACACACACACACACACACACACACACACACACACACACATTCTGGTTAGTGGGGAAAAAAGAGACCGTTTCCATTTCCTGTGGAGTAATAACCGTAAACCACCCGACCAGAATGACTACAAATCCATCCTGGGATCACTACAGAAAAGAGCTCAACCGGTGAGCTTGGAGCGACGGTGAACGCATAAAACTCTTTAGGTGCTAATGACTGTTAGGGGAGACTGCGGAGAGGAGCGGGAGAGGCGTCGAGCCACTGAAATCAAACCATTAATACAGGAAACTGATGAGTGATTTAGGAGAGGTAAGCACGGAGCTTCGCAGATGTGCCGGCAATCCATCAATGAGCCCAACCCCCCACTCCCTCTTCCACTTTTCATTTCTCTCTATGAACCCGTTTCTCTCACTCCCTCTCTCTATATGTCTCTATGTCTCTCTCTCCTTCCCCCTCCCTCTCTCTCTGTAAATACCACTCCACTATTATTGACACTGAACTCTGGTGGGGATAAAGACCAGGCATGGCCTTCCCACCCTTGGTGCTTTTCATCTCAGAGACACACACACGCACATAGATACAGGCACACGTATTATACACATAAATACACACACACACAAATCACACATAAAAACACACATGCATCATGCACACAAATGTTAATCGTGCATGCGCACGTGTTCATTCAACAGCGGTGGGAATCTTCGGGAATCGCATGGTTCCGATTTCGGTTCTTGGGCGTTTGATTTAAAATGTATTCTCGATTCATCGTGATTATCTCGAGGCAATTCCATAGATTCGCTTCCAGATTCGCTATTAACCTCCATGTCACAGTTTGTGTACCGTCTTTCTACCTGGCAATCTGTGGGATTTAAGAATTTTCTAAAAAAGGTCAGAGAAAGTTGAAACCATATTACAAGACTGACATTTATTTTTTTTATTCACGCACACACATGCACACAAACACATGCAGGCACACACACACAAACCACAACCATCCGTGCACGCACACACACGCACACAAACACACGCAAGCAGGCACACACAAACACACACACCACTACCATCCGTGCACACACACACACACGCAAGCAGGCACACGCAAGCAGGCACACACAAACACACACACCACTACCATCCGTGCACGCACACACACAAACACACGCACGCAGGCACACACACACACAAACACATCAAGTTTTTACCTCATATTCTTCTGTTTCGATGAGCAGTTTGGCCGTGTTGATGCGTGACTCGTAGGGAGGAATATCATTCTGCAGGAAACACCACATCCACCACAGTGAGCATTTACAGAGGAACACCACATCCACCACAGAGAGCGTTTACAGAGGCTCCGTGAAACATGGAGCTGCTTGTTGTCTGATAATAACCTGATCCAATTCCCAGGTACAAAACATTTCCGCGGCACCGTGGCTGTTAATCACACCGGCCAAGTGTTTGCAGACCAGGCTGAGATTGGCCTGCCTACTGGAGATAAGAGGAACAAGATGAGAGGCCTTGGACTGGCTCTCAAATGCTCCCTCCTACTGCTCCTATTGGGCTGGATGCTGGCAAGGAGAATGCCACAGAGGATTATGACTAGGGTTGAGGGATGATAATTCAATATTAACGTTTATTGTATTGTATCAGATCATCATATCTTGATGAAATTATGATAAATGTTCCCCGCAATTCTGTGAATGATGATAACCACATGCAAACGAAGGTTTCTCCCGAAATGAGATCTTCAATATTTGAGGGGATGTTATTGGAAAATAACAGTTTTGTTTCGATATCCCACTTTACCTTGTTATGCTGTTGAATGCAATTGGATTATTAATCTTGTGATTTTACATACTCGGGAGGTAGGGCTCGGCGACATTCATATGTGAAGAAATTCACATCATGATTATCATCTCGTGTTCCATGTAACGTTATATCATCCGTTGACGTATGTAAAATCTATATTTTTTATTTTATATAAAGGTTACATAAAAGTCAAGTTAGACCGCGCTCACAATAGTTGACACTGGGTGCTGCAATCCCGAAGATAAATGTAGAATAAAGCAGGAAGCCGGACCAGCACTCTCAGGTTTCAAATTTTAATTGCAGCCGGATACATACATGTTTCAGAACCAATGTGTTCCTTCTTCAGTGTTCGGCTAGCCATCAACACTGAAGAAGGAACACATTGGTTCTGAAACATGTATGTATCCGGCTGCAATTCAAATTTGAAACCTGAGAGTGCTGGTCCGGCTTCCTGTTTTATTCTATATAAAGGTTACATAAAATAAATAAAATGATTTTTTACATACGTCAATAGATGATACCAGTGTGTATAGATCTCTAGGGCTGACCTTCGATTTTTTTTTTGTGGATTCGATTTCGACATATTTTTATTTTTTTTTGGGGACTTGTACAGCACTTTGTTCAACTTTGTCAGTGCTGTAAAGTTTAAACCTTTTTAAATCTTAGACAAACAAAACACTTTGCTTTCATGAAATATTGTAAGCCGTCATTTGAGGCTTTATAAAAGCAGCACAATGAACACAAATCTGTCAGTGCCGAGTCCGACCTCATCTTAACACTTTAATCGCCGGAAACGCAGAAACTCGTCATTGCCCGCCATGCTCATTCTGCCGAAGACGCCGTAACACGTCTTTGATATCAATATTTCAAAAATCTGTGATCGAAATCATATTTCTCCTCCGGGGACCTGAGATATACTGCTGAGCTCCACTCAACTCTCTAACGGTTCAAGAGCGCCCTCTGGTGGCCGATCGGCAGATCGCCCAACAGGAAGTGACGCGCCAAACAGGAAGTGCTCACCCATATTTCGTCCGGGCACTCGCGATCGTTAGCAGGACTCCATCTCGACACACTGGATAATCAATCGCTCGCCCTAACTCAATAAACAATGTTATTTGGACGTATATAGTATTATACAACCTGGAAATGGTTCATCTAGATCAACATCCCATAATAGAAAACTGTCTACTCCAAGCTGATCGCCCAACGGCCCGAGGAGACTGGGGTAAGTTTCAGCGTTTATTATTACCGTGTTCGATATAAACTGCTCTGATGATCATATCACCCACATTAGATGAATCATCTAACGTTGCCCACGGAATTATAAACGACCCCCCGCCCATCCGGTCAACATCAGATGATAAGTAGTAACTTCTAGAACCACCTCCAGTTGAAATTTTTTATCTGGCACCGATCGCTATCAAACTGTATTTCATCATCAATATAATGCATTTGTGGCTATAAATCAAGTTCTGGAGAAAGCTGCAAAAAACGATAAAAACATACTTGTACTTTAGACCGTATTTTAGTATGAATATGTGAATGAAAAAGTATAACGTTGCTACACCCTGAACAATAGATATAGGACATTGAATGGGCCATAATAATGTCAATTTAGCAATACAATTTAAAAAGTTATAGCCCTGCAAAGAAGGGGAACTTCTCCATAGACAAATAGAGATGGCGAGGGATGGTAAATTATGAATTTAACCATGGCGATCAAAGTGTTAAATAACAAACAGCATTGCTTGTTGTAGTTAAAAAAGAGAGACAGAGTTGATTTAAAAAAAAAAAAAAAAAAAAAAATGCATATATATATATTTTTTTTTAATAATCAAATTTTATTTTCATATTCGAACCCCATGCCCATTGAACGAAGCTTCGAAGTATTTAAGACAGCCCTATAGATCTCCCTACTGCAGATAAGAGGAATAATATGAGAGGCCTGGAACAGGGTCTCAAATGACCATCTGTACTGTTATTATTGGGCTTGATGCTTTATTTTTTATTTTATTTTACCCATAATTTAACCAGGCAGGTCAATTAAGAACAAATTCTTATTTACAGTGACTGCCTGGCGAGAGGACAAAATGGCCCCTCGAAGGGTAACAGGGAAAGGGGACAAAAACATTTAAGAAAATCAATAGAGGGAAATCACACAGCGGCTCCAACTCACCTGCATGTGCTCTGCCTCTGTGCTGGGACGGGCACCGGTCTGTTTTAGGGCAGGTAGCCACACCCCCACACTCCTCATAAGGTAGTCTTTACCTTCCTACAAACACAAACACAAACACAAACACACACACACACACACACACACACACACACACACACACACACACAGACACACAGAGAGTGTTACAAAGTTCTGCTGTAAACTAGGCTACCTTGTGTATGAGTGAACCAGTCAAGGGAGCTTGGAGCCAGACTGCCCCCCATAGCTTCGAAGTGGTACTAGAGACCCTCTTCACCTTACAGGCAAGCTCATGTCTTCTGTGCCTTAAGTGGTTCACAAATGGTCCAATTACTATCCTCAACTGAAGATTGGCGAGAGTTCAGAGAATGGCTTTATCCTCCCGTCACACGTGCACGCATTACAAAGATCAAAATACACAATTCAGTAGGAAATATGTATTCATATGTATCCATTATGGACTCACATCTGAAAGACCATCTTTTCACCATGTGCCCCCCCCCCCGCCCCCAGCTCTTTGATAGATGAGGCACTTCATGTAGCCCAATTAAATACAAAACATGTGTTTTATGTCTTTTTCAGGATATGTGTGAATCACAAATGATTTCATGCAGTTTGTGGTTTTCATTGACATGGCCTTAGCATTCACCAGTTGTTTCCAATAGAAAATGCTAGTGTTTATGTTAGGTAGTCCACAATTGAAAACCGAAACTCTTGACTGCCCAAACAAAGATCCTTTAGGTCGCTTTCACACCAGAGCTGTTTGGTCCGGACCAGACGGACCAGAGTTTGTTTCCTCGGATAGTCCGCTTGGTTTGGGGTGGTGTGAATGCTCAGTCGAACTCTGGTGTGGACCAAAAAATCGAACTCTGGTCCGCCTGAAAACGTAGGTCTCGGTTCGCTTCCAAGTGAAACATGGTGCGTACTTTTGTGGTGTGAATGCTCATCGGACCAAACACAAGACCAAATATAGTAGTGACACGATAAACTGTGCATCTTGGGGAGAAGGAAACAAAACAAACACTGCAGCGCTGTCGCGCCTGCTCTACTTCACTGTGAAACAGAGAGAGAGAGTCCCTGCTGTCAGCGGAGTGTGTATGTGTGTGCGCTGGGCTGGGCTGCTTCGCAGAATAATGTGGTGTGTGTGTGTATGTGTGTGCGCTGGGCTGGGCTGCTTCGCAGAATAATGTGGTGTGTGTGTGTATGTGTGTGCGCTGGGCTGGGCGCTTATAGCTTATCCGCAACAGTAAGTTACTTCCGGGGTAGGCCTGATTGGCCCCGACAGGCACGTGACGCGCAACTTTCTCTGCCGCAGAGCGGCAGAGCGGAGCTCATTATATGCCAGTAACCGCCCCCTAATTCAGTATCCAGAAATAGCTCAATTGGCAAGACTGCATGGCTGTGGATCCTACGGCTCGTTGCTGGCGAGTTCGATTCCCTTCAATTTATTTATTTATTTTTTTTTTTACGTGCATTCGCATTCTTTCGCCGTTTCATTTCGCCGGTTAAGTTTAGGCATTGTTTCGGAGTTGGTTAAGGTTAGGCATTGTTTCGGAGTTGCTTAAGGTTAGAAGGGTTAAGTTTAGGCGCTGTTAAGGAGCTGGTTAAGGTTAGAGTTTGACTTAGAGAATGGCAATCTTTTTTAATGTGCATTCATTTCGCCGGTTAAGTTTAGGCATTGTTTCGGAGTTGGTTAAGGTTAGGCATTGTTTCGGAGTTGCTTAAGGTTAGAAGGGTTAAGTTTAGGCGCTGTTAAGGAGCTGGTTAAGGTTAGAGTTTGTGTTAGAGAATGGCAATAGACAGCCTATTTCCGCGCGACAGCTCTCAGCAGCCTCGTTGCGCGTCCTGAGTTTGCCGCGTCACGTGCCTGTCGGGGCCAATCAGGCCTACCCCGGAAGTAACTTACTGTTGCGGAACAGTTACAGGCGGGCTGGGCTGCTTCGCAGAATAATGTGGTGTGTGTGTGTGTGTGTATGTGTGTGCGCTGGGCTGGGCTGCTTCGCAGAATAATGTGGTGTGTGTGTGTATGTGTGTGCGCTGGGCTGGGCTGCTTCGCAGAATAATGTGGTGTGTGTGTGTATGTGTGTGCGCTGGGCTGGGCTGCTTCGCAGAATAATGTGGTGTGTGTGTGTATGTGCGCTGTAGAGCTGTCCCCGAAGCCTGTTTTTGGGATTCTATATATCCAATAGACGAGCGCCCTTTTCGATCACGTGACATTGTTCAGAAAGTTTGGTGCAACTTCACCCTCCCGAATCGCACCGAGTCCACCAAACTATATGTGAAAGCGACCTTAGACACCATGCTGCTTTACGACATGTAACAAACAGCTCATTGTTCACACAATCACTGTATGAATTGTCAGGTCAATCATCCCTGGCCATAAGAAGACCTACATTGGGTATTTGTTTGTATAGTGCCGTCAATCGATTAAAATATTTAATCGCATGATTGTCCATAGTTAACTCACGATTAATCGCAAATTAATCGCATTATTATTATTTTGTATCTACCTTAACACTTTGGATGCCAGCCACGACATAACACGTGTTAACAGCCCGCCCCCTGAATGCCCAGCACGACAATTAGCGTGACATTTTTTTTTATTAGCGATCTGAATTCATATTTCATCAACCGAGTCTACCGTTGGGAAACCAGCCTCATCAGGAGCTCAGATGTGAAAAAAGCGCCCCCACACACACACACACACAGTATCAATGAGAGCATCAATAATACACCCGAGTGAAGTCTAGTAAAAAAGAAAGTAAAAAGAAAATATATACGGTATATATATTTTTTTCCTTAAAAGTTAATCGTGAGTTAAAAAAAATAGTGGCGTTAATAGAATCAGGCGATAACGCGTTAATACCGCGTTAACTTTGACAGCCTTAATACAAAGCCATCCTGGGGCAGCTACCAACTTACAAAAGCAATTTAGTCAATCAACCAAGAGGTGGACATTAGAATCGGAGATCACAAAACTACATGTCATATTGTGTGTTCCCACTGTCAGAACTGAATCTGGGACACATGCATTCAGCTATGCTGCTCTGTTCTCCTGGAACCTTTTACAAAAGGATTTGAAGCTAGAGTCCCTCATTGGAATTTATCATATTTGTTGAAATATAACATTTTCTAAAATGTTTTAGTATTTGTGTGCTCTTACCATCTTGTTTTTATTTGTGTTTGTTTTAATGTTGTTCTATATGTGAAAATGTTCTGTATGCTGCCTTCTTTGACCAGGGGCCACTTGAAAAAAAGATGGAAATATCAATGTGATTACCTGGTTAAATATCAATGTGATTACCCTGGTTAAATATCAATGTGATTATCCTGGTTAAATAGCAATGTGATTACCCTGGTTAAATATCAATATCAATGTGATTATCCTGGTTAAATAGCAATGTGATTACCCTGGTTAAATATCAATGTGTTTACCCTGATTAAATAAAATAATTACAAAAAAAAAACAATAAAAATAAATTAAGTCTCAAGCGCGGCAGCAAATGGTGTTATGATTTCTCAAAACACAACTAAGTGACTGAAACATTAGCTGGTTATGGTGTACAATTAGCGCAGATTCCAATGGTGAAGTCAGTTTACTGTTCAGTTGCTGAGAAAATAGTGAACATAGAGGTGAATTTATATATAGATATATATATCTACAGCACCCTGCAGTGGTCTCGGTAGCAGCATTTGAAGCCGTTGTTGTTGCCCTCTGGTGGTAAAAAGGTGTACCACAACTCCACGAAGGACTACATGAAAGTCAATGGAGAATGCTGGAAATAAATTCCCCAAAAATACTTCCTGTTGGCAAATGTGAAACATTCCCACACGCTCATCCCTGTGGCTCTGTAACTTTCTGTGCCAAAGCACAGGCTCATCGGCACCATTGTTTGCTAGATATTGCGTGGATTCACACACCCACACACAGACACTACCGAATGCATACGGTCATAAAAGATTAGCGACCTCACTCAAGACATACAACTCTGGTGTAATTATCAGTAAAAGGATTGATGAATAAAATAAACGATTCTCATTCTAGTTCCATCCCTCGTATCCGCCTCTCGAGTTTCCTTTCTCCATCTCGCCCACTCCTTCTTCCCGCACCCTGCCCCCTCAGCCCCCCTTATCTGGTGACCTCCGTGACCCCGCTGATCTGCCCTGTAATTCATTTAACATCCTCCTGATCTCCTGACGAATGCATGTGTGTGTGTGTGTGTGTGTGTGTGTGTGTGTGTGTGAGTGCGTGAGTGCGTGTGTGCGGGGGATGCATCAACTGATTAATAGCATATGATTCAATTCTCTCACATTAATTATCTCTGAAGATTCCTGCTTTAATGTGGTGATAACTCATTGTGCATGTGTGTGTGTGTGCATGCTGACCTGGTTCCTCTCTGTACTGAAGAGGTAGCTGGCCATGAGCTGTAGAGCCTCTGGGTTGTCATGGTGATACTGCAAAGCTTTCTCTATGGACTCTCTGCACTTGTCCGCTGCACCCTCCTCCATACTACACACACACACACACACGTGTGCAGACACACATTCATACACAAATGCTCAACTCATAACTCCCAATAAATCAAACTCTAAGTGACATAATGCAATGGGACAGTTGCACATGTGTACATGTATGTGTGTGAGTGAATGAGTGAGTGTCTGTGTGAGTTGAGTGTCTGTGTGAGCGAGTGTCTTTGTGAGTGAGTGAGTGAGTGAGTGAGTGTCTGTGTGAGTGAGTGTCTGTGTGAGTGAGTGAGTGGGTGAGTGAGTGAGTGAGTGAGTGAGTGAGTGAGTGAGTGAGTGAGTGAGTGTGCATGTGTGTGTGTGATTGTGTGAGTGATTGAGTGATTGAGTGATTGAGTGAGTGAGTGAGTGAGAGTGAGTGTCTGTGTGTGAGTGTCTGTGTGAGTGAGTGAGTGAGTGAGTGAGTGAGTGAGTGAGTGAGTGAGTGAGTGAGTGTCTGTGCGAGTGAGTGAGTGAGTGAGTGAGTGAGTGTGTAAGTGAGTGAGTGAGTGAGTGTGAGTGAGTGTGCATGTGTGTGTGTGATTGTGTGTGTGTGAGTGAGTGAGAGTGAGTGTCTGTGTGAGTGAGTGTCTTTGTGAGTGAGTGAGTGAGTGAGTGAGTGAGTGAGTGAGTGAGCATGTGTGTGTGTGATTGTGTGAGTGATTGAGTGAGTGAGTGAGTGTGTGAGTGAGTGAGAGAGTGTCAGTGTCTGTGTGCGTGTGAGTGAGTAAGTGTCTTTGTGAGTGAGTGAGTGTGCATGTGTGTGAGTGAGTGAGTGAGTGAGTGAGTGTGAGTGAGTGAGAGTGAGTGTGTGCGTGAGTGAGTGAGAGTGAGTGAGTGAGTGAGTGAGTGAGTGAGTGTGTGAGTGAGTGAGTGAGTGAGTGAGAGTGAGTGTCTGTGTGCGTGAGTGTCTGTGCAAGTGAGTGAGTGAGTGAGTGAGTGAGTGAGTGTCTGTGCGAGTGTGTGTGTGAGTGAGTGAGTGTGAGTGAGTGAGTGAGTGAGTGAGTGAGTGAGTGAGTGAGTGTGTGTGTGAGTGAGTGAGTGTGAGTGAGTGTGCATGTGTGTGAAGGGCTCTACATGCTCGAGCAACTGCGACGCGACACAACAATGTTGCAGACACTCTGCCTTTATGCTTCTGCAACATCGATGTGCAGCCTATGCAACATTGTACCCCGTATGTAGCTAGGTTCCCTAGATAGATGAAACTTCCCTTCTCAACCAACCCATTGATAACAACCCATATAATAGCGGTGTTTATGTTTGGTTTTGCTCGTGTTCTTGTATATAGTGTAATATAGTTATATTTAGTTCGTTTGTTACGTTTGTTAGTTCGTTAGTTTAAACTTTAGGTTAGTTGTAACCTTAGTTTAGGTTCGTTTTAACGTTAGATAATGTACAAAATAAACGTCTTTCTGGTGTTTTAGACGTCGCTCTTTTATTTTGAAACCCCCCGACCGGAAGTATTATTGATGCTATCGCTATCGGCTTGTGTAGTCCGGTTCTGTGTTTTTGAACAGACGCTAAATACAAATGTTGAGATTGTTGGTTAACAACTAACTTTAGGTTAGTTTTAACGTTAGCTAGCAGCAGGGATGGACGCCGTTGTGCAAATGCAGGCAGCTACAGGCACTCGAGCTGCTGAATTTAATCGGCAGGAGAGAGAGAGCTCGTCAAAGCCGTATATCCCTGTGGCTGTGGTGCGGTCGTATAGGCACCAAAGTGCAGCTTGAACTACCTGTTGTATTAAATTAATTGATTGCCGTTTAACTTGTCGGTGTCCAGTCCTTTCGATTAGCCTCACCGTTCATTGTAAACAATGATGCATGTAATTATATTAACGTTACTGTGTGTTGTTGTAGCTATGTTAATAAATTCTGAATGGCATTAACGTTAGTTGGGTGGCTACAATGAATTCTCACAAGCTGGCATCGTAAAATATCAACACCAGCCATGGGGATTGATTGATTGAAAGGTTTATTAACAGATTGCAGAATGGGTACAGTACAGCTCAATACATACAATTGTTAAGGGGATGCAGACCAGAGAAAGACTTTCGTCTTGTTTACATCAGGGTCCCCCATTTTCAATTCATCATAACATATATGACATACATAACATACAGATAGACAGTACTGCTACATCTATACATTTATGACATATCAGATTTGCAAATACAGTACTGTTTGTGATACAAAAGTGTCCAGAAAAAGAGTGTATATACATTTGGCGTAGAAACTGTACATTGGAGGAGGTTGGGTGGGTGGGGTGGGGTTGGGTGGGTGGGTGAGGGCTGTACATTGGAGGTGGGGGGGGGGGGGGGTTGGGTAGGGGACACACACACATTTTACACTGTACATTGGAATACTGACAAAGCCTTACTTGGTCATTTACTGTACAACTAGGTTAGGACATTTGTAGGGGCCAGTTTCGAATTGCAGTCTCACGTAGGTGTTTTTTGAGTGTTTTTGAAAGTGGGTAGTGATTCACATTCCTTTACAGCTTTAGGCAGGGCGTTCCACATTGATGTGGCATAATTGCGTAACGTGTTTAGTCCCTTGTTTGAGCCGAATCTGGGTTTTACATGATTTGTGGAGCTCCCTCTGGTGTTGTGATCGTGGTATTCACTGACCTTTGGGAAGTATTTTGACATGTACATGGGTACCTTGGTCACGTAGTGTATCTTGTAGACCAGGCCCATTGCAAGTTGCTGTACTCTGTCGTCTACTCTAAGCCATCCTAGGTTGTCAAAGTGGGCAGGGGTGAGGTGGGTTCTAAGAGTCAGGTCAAGCAGTAGTCTGACTAGCTTGTTTTGAGATGTTTGTAATTAGTTTTTTAGTGCCTTTGAGGTGCTTTGGTACCATGAGGTGCAAGCATAGTCGTAGTACCCTTGAATGAGTGCACCGTTTACTAAATTGTGGAGGCTTTTAATTGTAAAGGTAAGAGGATTTGAAGGCGTATGCTATGGAAGTCTTCCCCTGCAGCTCCACTTTGTTGAAATGATAACTAGGGCTATAGGATAACCACCGGTTAATTCGCGATTTTTTATTAGTTCGTCATGACAAACCAATTACATAATCCAACATATGTGTAAAAAACTAACATATTCCAGTTGACCGGACATTTTTTTAATGATTTGTTACGAATAAATCAATACTTCCATTTGTATAAATTACGTTAACTATCGAGGATAGTATTCTTGCCTGCAGAACCAATATTATATAACAGCCCCGCCCCCATTCGCTAAGCAACCAATCAATGCTACGCAACATCCTCGCAACACCCTCTGCAACATCTGCAACCATGTTGTGTTGCAGTTGCATCGCAGTTGCTCGAGCATGTAGAGCCCTTGAGTGTCTGTGTGAGTGAGTGTCTGTGTGAGTGAGTGAGTGAGTGAGTGAGTGAGTGAGTGAGTGAGTGAGTGAGTGAGTGAGTGAGTGAGTGAGTGAGTGAGTGAGTGAGTGAGTGAGTGAGTGAGTGAGTGAGTGAGTGTATTTACCAGAGGTCTGTTAGGTAGATCTCTGCCACAGAACAGTAGGCGACACAGACATCCTTTGTGGTGGGCAGCTCAGCGTCCTCTGGGTCCTCTGGTGCTGAGGCTGCTGCTCCAGCTAACACCTGCTGAAAGAGCTGTGTGTGTGATGTCGTCTCTCTTTATTTCACATGGAATCACTGTGCTGTCTGACACTCTGCACAAGCCAGCCAGGCCTAATGCATCAAAAGGCATCAAGGGGAAAGCCGGGATCTTTGCTTTTAGGGCATTTCTGTTTCAACACACAGGATGACCAGAGATCAGGGTGAGAGGGGGAGGGTGACATGCAACAACGGTCTCAGGCAGGACTCCTAGCATGGTGAGCCACCAGCGACCCTACAAGCTGGGATTTTTTTTTAACGAAGCTAACAGCACCCTCTTGTGACAGAATAAATATTGTTTTGGGTAGGTGTATTCTATATAATTATATGGTTTGTCACCATAACGTTTGAATTTATGAAAACATTAAAATAATTAATTAATATATAATAAAACAATATATTGTTTGTTTGTTTTTTTATTAAAAAATGTACCTGGGGACAGTGCACATTAACTGCCACGCTTATATCCATCAATGTTTGATCACTGCCACCAGTCTAAGCCTATGGAGATGTTTACCTTCTTTGCAGGGCTATAACTTTTTAAATTGTATTGCTAAATTGACATTACTATGGCCCATTCAACATCGATTATCTATCGTTCAGGATGTAGGAACGTTTTACTTTTTCATTCACACATTCATACAAAAATCCCATCTAGAATATAAATATGTTTTTATCGTTTTCTGCAGTAATTCCTAGAACGTGAGATATAGGCATAAATAGATTATGACTGATCATGCGCGGGTGAACGGGGGGGTCGTTTATAATTCCGTGATCGTCGTTAAATGATTTATGTAGTATGGGTGATATATAGATCAGAGCAGTTTGTATGGATAATAATAAACAAACAGGCTGAAAGTAACGTCAGCCTCCTCTTACCGTTGGGCGATGACACTGGAGCAAAAAGATCCCAGTTATTTGATGGGGATCGAGGCAATCCATTTCCGGTTTGTATAATAATAATAACAGCCCAAATCATGTCAATTATTGAGTTATGGCAGCGATCGCTACACATGGACGTGTGTCTTGAGTCCCGCAACGATAAGCGAGTGGCCGGACGTACTTAGGAGTAGCACCGATATCCAACCGGCATTTCCGGTTTGGCAACTCGCCGATCATCCACCAGGTGGCAGTATTGAAGCGTTGCAGAGTTGTGCCGAGTCCCACAGCATCAGACCAGCCTCCGTGAGGGAAATATGATCAAAATAACGTCGTACGCCGTGATCTGGCAGAATTCGCATGAACTTGAAACCCGTTGTACGACGTTTTTGGCGCAGAAAGTGTTAATCAACATATTCAGTTTCCACATCAATGTAAATGTGCCAGAATTAGCTAATGAGCTAGTTTTCATCTCTAGTCTCTGCCTAACATGCATGTCTTTATGGTGTGGGAGGAAACTGGATTACCCAGAGGAAACCCACGCGAACACAGGGAGAACATGCAAACTCCACACAGAAAGGCCCCTTGCTGGGGTTCGAACTCAGGACCCTCTTGCTGTGAGGCAGCAGTGCTAACCACTGTGCCGCCAATTATATCATATAATATTTATCTATCTAGGTCGTCCTCGGAATTCATATAATAAATTCAAATAAAAATTAAAGATGCTCAGGGAAAGGGCCAGGGGGGTGAAATAAGATTCAAGAGGTTTATTTGTCACATACATACCAGGGCATACAGTGAAATGCGGGTGGCCATGCCCGCTTTGATTGTGCAATGATACTAAATAATAAAATAGACATAATAAACAGGTAATAAAATAGGAATAAGGCACTGGTTCCTATGTACACTACTACAATATACAGGTTTTTACTCAATATCCTTATGCTATACTTGCTATTTCTAAACTATACTATACAAGAACCACATCAGTTCTTTCCTTAAAGTGACCTTTATTTTCCTCGTTCCTTTAAAGTGTCCTTTCTATTTTGTTTAAAATGGCCGTTTATGTGTGAGCGAATGCAGCATGTGTGTTGTGTGTGTATGTGTGTGCTCATGTGTACTTGTGTGGAGAGTTCAGTGTTCAGTGTTCTGATGGCCTGGGGAAGAAGCTGAGCCTTAGTCTCTCTGTTCTTGCTGCATATATGCGTAGGCGCTTGCCTGACCGCAGCAGCTTGAACAGGCTGTTGTTGGGGTGGTGGGGGTCTTTCATTATTCTGCAGGCTCTGGATTTGCACCTCCTGTTATATAAGTCCTGCAGGGGTGGTAGTGCAATACCCATAGTACGCTCTGCTGAGTGCACCACTCTCTGTAGGGCCTTCCTGTCCTGTGCCGTGCTGTTTCCAAACCAGGCAGTGATGTTTCCAGTCAGAATGCTCTCTACAGCCCCGGAATAGAAGGAGTGGAGTATCTCCCCCGATACTCTGAACCTCCTTAATTGTCTCAGGTGATAGAGGCGCTGTTTCGCCTTTTTTACCACAGAGTCTATGTGTGTTGTCCATGTCAGGTCCTCTGTGATGTGGACTCCCAGGTACTTAAAAACTGCTCACCCTGTCCACGATAGCCCCATTTATCCACAGTGGCGTGTGTAGTATTATATATGACACATATATTGTGACTGATTAGTAAATGGGTTAAAACTCATATTTAGACCATTATGGTCCTTTAGAGCAGAGTGAGTGAAGGCCTCAATGAGAGTCTCTAATGCCACTCAGAAAAGAGTGCAGGGTAAAGGTAAAAGGCTGCATTGGGGGTAATATTACACGGAAAAGAGTATGTCTAGGGAACAGAGAAATATATAAAAGAGGACTAAAATAAGAATAACACCATGGGGTCCTATACTGCCCTGCAGAAGCTAACTATAGTAATTGTTTTCTAAATTGAGTTATAAGTTAAATTGAACTTCTTCTCAATACCCCTTTTATCTTGGTGACAAAGTTTCAGAGTTCAATCTTGCTCCGTTTTAGAGAAAAGGGGTTTTGAAGAATTGCAGTAACTACAAAATCACTGGATTGTCAAAGAACAGTCTCACTGTTTGCGTAGTTACTGCGGTTAGCTTCTGCAGGGCGGTGTACTGTATATAACAATGTAAACAATATGAACATGGTGGAGCAGCAATGTACCCAGGTGTAGGCACTGCAAATGGGCCAATTACTGTATCTACGTGCAGTTAATTATGTACTATATGGTGCCAATGGGCTAATTACTGTATCTACATGATATGCACAGTTAATTATAGCCTCTATAATATATGTTGCCGATGGTTACAATGAGCAGATATCCGTGTCTATAGGGAGGTGTAGTCTGACGTCACTGGTTGTTCCACCCGTATAGGGATTCATCATTGGGAAAATGGATTATCGGCTATTGTAACAATTCTGCTGCATGGATTTTTTTTTAATTTGATGTTTTTTATTTTCGTGTCTTACATACAGGTGTATGCCCAGCCCATATGGGCTTACAAGACACATAACAATAAGTATATAATAATATACTTTACCAATTACTTAACAAATGACATATAGACCAGGATGGACACAATAATAAGAAAATACAATAAAACGTAATATAACACAAGCTGTACGCAATGTAAATAAACAAAGAAACAAGAGGAATTCAAATACAATTATATAGGATACAGTGTGTTTTGTCTCAAGTGCCGCATGGAAATTGAAAAGCTTCCATTTTTGCACAAAATGAGTTCCCTTCTACCACTAACATTGTTGTTTAAGCGTTTTTGGTTGAAATAAAGGTAGTTATAAGGTTTTTAATTTGTTGTTAAAAAAGAACTACATTTACCAGTACGGCAGGAGAATGCCTTGTCGTTCAGTGTTGTTGCCTAAAACACGTCACGGCCAACTGATACCACGCTAGCCAAGTTAACTAACGTTAACGTTACCTAGCTAAACGTACTAGACGTTAGCAATGTCTACTGTCGTGTCCATAAGTTCCCTGGCAGAATACTTTGTTGGTGAGGACAAAAGTATACTAAGAGGAGAGAACCATTTTAAATCGGGGCATGTAGAGGAGTTTCGGGAATGCCGGCTAGCAAGCTACTAACGTTACGTAAAAAACAATAACGTTATAAACTAAGTAACTATACACAATATGTACAACGAAACAATGATTTACATTAGTATTTACAGTGATTTAATATGCAGTGAAATAACGTTATACGATTTAAAATATAAATACAAATATGGTAACGTGATTGTTGCTTTTAAAAATGGTGGTTGGCTTTAGAGATTAATAGGGGTGTAACGATGCATCGATTCTAATGTGACGATTCAACTGCATCGATTTGAAAATGTTAGAATCGATTATAATCTAAATAAAAAACATAATTAATTAATAAAAAATGTAAAAAAAATTATTAGCGAAAACATAAACGTTGTTTTTTGCTACCTTTACGATTAATTGCGAATATTTTCATGTTGAGCTATAGATTGTGGATGAATACGCACAGAAAGGTACACCATGCAAATGTCCATGCTTTATTTGTTTTAAACAAGACGATTTAGAAATGGGCAACGGGGAAATACATTGCGTTGGACAGAGGGTGGAACACGAAAAAAACGGCAATGACGTAACCACTACACCTCCCTATACAGCATAACACTACAGTGAGTACGGTGTGTGCAATAGACTCTGGCGCGTTGCCGGAATCTTTTACAAATTCCTACTCCTTTTCGGGAAAACTGTGTTTTCTTTTCCCGTTTACCAGTAATAATGTCTGTAGAAGGACGTTTTACAGATGGATTATATGTTTTGTTAACTAGCCTGATTTAAAAAAAAATAGCCATATTTCTAACACTAAATGACTGGATGTCATCGACCCGGTATAGGAAACAGCCCGGAGCATTAGTGGGATGTGTCATTTAATGCTGCTTTTACTGTTGTTTCTACCGCTGCTTGGCACGCGCTGTCGTCTAGAGCTGCTCCATCATTGTTACTGTTGCCACTTCGGACACATTACACCCACAGCGTGATTAAAAGGAACACACCAACATGTACTGTACTCACTGTTAGCTTTAGTTACAGTCTTCTCCAGAGAGAGACAAGAAGATAGATACCAGTTTCCTCTCTGTGCGTTCAGTAGCAAGCTATCTGGCTGCATGTTAGCTTAGCTTAGCACAATGAATGGAAGCGGACATGTACGGGTAGCCTACGCATTGTCCAACTAACACCTCTCCCGAAGGCTACCCGTACATGTCCGCTTCCATTCATTGTGCTAAGCTAGGCTAACATGCAGCCAGATAGCTTTCTACTGAACGCGGAAACTGGTATCTATCCTCTTGTCTCTCTCTGGAGAAGACGATAAGCTAATTTCCCAAAATGTTGCCGTGTTCTTTTAGGTGTCCCTAAAGTGCCCCACAGAAAAATAGCAGATTCATATTTCTTTTATTATGCACTGAAATTGTGGAACACTACCTAAAGAGAGGTGGGCTCAGTCAAGCTTTTTAAACAGCATTTGAAAACACATCTCTTTAACTTGGCTTTTAATTGTATTTAGGACAAAAAGTACAATAAAGCCAGGATTTGGGGCGGCTGGGTGGCGCAGCGGACTAAGCGCTCATCACCAACGCAAGAGACACTGGTATCGAATCCGGCTGTCAGCGTTGCCTCCGGCTTGGCCGGCCGTCATACTGGCTCAATTGGCAGAGTCAGCGGGAGGGAAGCCGGTGGGGTGGTATTCTGGTCAATGTAAACAGCTACTCCTACAGGTCGGTCAGGGCGCCTGCACAGCGAGGGAGGGAGATGGTGAGGGTAGTGTGAGCCTCCCACACGTTACACCTCACCAATGAGAGTCCGCGCTGGCAGGTGAAAAGATGCTGCTGGCTGTCTCCTATGTCTCGGAGGAAGCATCTGATAGACTTCAGGGCTCCCTAAACCGACCAGTGGGGGGCACATGCAAGCTACGATCAGGAAGGGGAGGGGTGAATTGGCATAACGACTAAATTGGGATGGGAGAAAAAAAACACAGAAAAACAGGAGGAGAAAAAGTGGATAAAAAAATAAAAAATAAAGCAAGGATTTTTTAGGGTTTCCCGTCTCGTGTACATGTCCATTCGTGTTTTTGTGCCTTTTTATGTTCCATGTATGGACCACAATGGAAACAAGCCATGGCTTTATTGTGTTTTATCCATTTTTGACCAGCGTGATGACACTGTTATTGTTTTTTTCAAATGTTTGTCCTACGATTGTCAAAATAAAGTATTCAATCAATCAAAGTAACTGCTTTTGTTTCAATCATTTTATAAAAACAATTCTTCTTTCCATTTATTTTATTGCTTGCGATATGCAATTTTTCTACCGAGTCCTGCATTTTATTATTAATTTGTAAATTAAATGTTTTGTTTTGTCAAAGCACTCTCGGCTGCTTTCTATTGCATGAGGGGTGCTTTATAAATAAAGTTTATTATTATTATAAATTTGTATTGTAAATTAGTGTATTGCTAATTAGAGCTACTTCATCATGAGTCTGCTGCTGACGCCATTCCTATTGCTTTTCCCCCCTGTTGTCCTATTTTATTGATGTTGCTGCTTACGAGGCAGAGGAGCCAAGACAAAATAATTTTACCCGCTGTACAGTATGAAAGGTGTGACAATAAATCTGATACAATGCTAACAGTTCCAGGCTATTTTTAGCTAGCGAGAAAGTGGCCCGAAATACCATCACCCATGAGAGGTCTGTTGCCATTTTGACAGAATATACAGATTCCTAGTGCAAAGAAGAGAATGCACAGTTACATTATACATATTTATATTTACTGTATATATATTTATCTACATCCGTCTGAATATACCTGCATATAATCCTTTTTATATACCTATTTATATACCTGCATATACCCATATTATTCTGTATGATAGCATGTACAATAATGCTGTATATATATATAATGTATATATATATATATATATATATATATATATATTTGTTCCACATTTGTCTGTATATAATCCATTTTACATATCTGTAGATACTATATCTATATCTGTACATATCCCTTACCTACTCTTACTAGTTATACCACTGCCCAGTATGACTTACTTACTATGGTCTTTATACCTTTATCACTGGACATAATAATAATATAACACTGTATACATTTGATTCGAATTATTTCTCAGTAGTACTCATTTATATATACTCCACTTTAATCACCTGTACATTGTATATTGCTATTGCACTTTACTGTTACATTTACATTTGCTAAACCACTTTTTGTTGTACTGTACTTGTGCTGTATGATGACAAGATTTGAATCTAATCTAAATAAAAATGATAACAAGGGTATGATTAGAATGACATGTAGCAGTCACTATAACACGGTGTGCAACTGCAATTTGACCAGAATACACAGATACTGTACAGTAGTTGAAAGGACAATGCGGAAATGTCTGTATAATTAGTCTATTCACCGGCAGCAGCCAGCAGTGCAGAAGCGATTAGCAGCATCCGCTCCCCCCCCCCCACAGATGGCTGAGAGAGTTGTCATCAGTCACAGGTGGGTATATTATAATAGCGAAGGGCTGTTTGTGCACAAAGGATCACCTGAATGTTCAACTCTCTAGCCTCATTATGAGAGATTGCACGCCTGAAAGGGTTGATGATACACAAGAGTGTTGTTCTGAACGACGGCACAACAAAGAAAAGAATGCCTCCTTCATCCCAAAGTATTTCCCTTTGAATTGGCTATAATTGTAATCTGCACACGGGTCCATAATTACATGGAGAACAACTTATTCAGTAGAATAGCTGAATAGAAGGAAAATGCCACCTTGACACAAATTAATGAACGGTGTGCTAGATGTGGGCTGTGCCGTTTGTAATTAAATGTATGCCTGGGATGTAGGACTATTCGTGTACTCGCTGTTGTTGTGTGTGTGTGTGTGTGTGTGTGTGACTACTTTATACACACAACAGTGGCGCGGAGGCAGGATGGCCTAGAGGTAAAGTGGCCGGCCAGTAACCGAAAGGTCGCTGGTTTGATCCCCACCCACTGACAGGAGGGTGTATTCCAGCTGGTGACTGAAATGTGGCTGCTGGTATTACATCTACAGTGCCCACCATCCTGTCTAAGTGCCCTTGTGCAAGGCACTGAACGACAAAACTGCTCCTGCTGCACTGGGGACGACCCTGCGCTCTGAGCTTTCTGATTAAATGCATATGTGTGGTGAACTGTGTGTACTGTATGTGTAACTAGAGGGCATATGCGAAAAAACTAATTTAAATTACCTTGTGTACATTGACAATAAAATGTGTGTGTGTGTGTGTGTGTGTGTGTGTGTGTGTGTGTGTGTGTGTGTGTGTGTGTGTGTGTGTGTGTGTGTGTGTGTGTGTGTGTGTGTGTGTGTGTGTACGATATTCCTTTAGTGATCCCCTTGGGGAAATTCAGGCATCATAGAGCATGGGGGAGGGGGAGGGGAGGTACAGGTAGTAGAAGACATGGTACAGGTCACAGAATTATAGTACAGTGGAGAAGTAAAAATCTAGTAAAAATAGAATAAAGTGTAAACAATATAACAATATAATTAACTCTGGACATGCGCAACGCATAAGGGGCAACAAGGTGCAAGATGAGGGTATGCATGCCCTATGTTATATTTGCCCTACAATAAATATAGTTACAATGTAACTATACAGTTACAGTTACAGTGTGTGTGTGTGTGTGTGTGTGTGTGTGTGTGTGTGTGTGTGTGTGTGTGTACTCACTGTGGTATCCGCTTGTTTGCCCAGGGCGGCCAGTAGGATCTGTATTCCTCTGCTATAAAAGTCCACAGCCTCCTGGCCCGTGTGGATCTGAGCCAGGTACATGTATTTACTGTGGCCACTGTCCGGGCTCAGCTCCACGGCACGCAGGAACACGTGGGACACACTGGGTCAAGGAACGTATCACGCGCAGAACACGTCAACATGACAAATACAGCACATGAAGGACACATACACACACACACACGCGCGCTCTCTCGCTTTCACTCCATCAACACAAGACGGCTACATGCGGTCCGATGTCTCACTTCTTTTGGTGCCAACAAGCTACATTGAGGATGGCTGCCAACAAGCCATATTGAGGCCGACTGCGTCCAACCTTAAGGTCTTACTCCTGCTCATTCTGTATTACATATCGGACACGTTGTCTGGTGCGATGGCCCTCGTTTGTGTTCGATTGCCTGTTGTTTTGGCAGCAAATCCGTATTAAAGCACTCGTACAATTGATCCCCGCCTCCACTGATCTAAGTGAAGTGTCGCTGTCTGGCGGTGCAGGGCACGGCTGCTGCACCAGCCTGTGTTCCAGGCAATCACTCCCATGTTGTCATCTGTGGTTTTAACGGCATGTATTAGATAGCAGCTACCAGTATCAGCACTTTTTAATAATAATAATAATAATAATAATAATAATAATAATAATAATAAACTTTATTTGTATAGCACCTTTCATATAAGATTTTTTCTTTTTTAAAGATTGTAATAGATTTCTTATTCTAAGAAAGATTATTCTTATGATAGATTTCTGACATTAAAATCTATAAAAAAGACTATTAGCAAGTTTCTGACTAAATGAAAGCAATAAAGTACAGACATAGAATTAGCATAAAACGGACATAAATTAGCATAAATAGACAGACAAATAGTGCAATAGTGCAGCGCAATAAAATAACTCATCTGCAGTACAACAATCACAGTCTTGATGCAATGGGTCCAAGCAGCAGAGTGTATTAAAAGGTATTTAATATTATGCTGCGAGATCTCTTTCTCGCCCTGAGTTATTGTGAAGGTGCGTCAATGCAGGCCAGTGTACTATATGAAGCCAGGAACATCTTATCCATCAACGCCACTGCGGCGCTTACCGTACCTACACCTGCTCAGGACACCTCATCATAAAGTGTTCACTATGCTGGGTGTTTTCCAAAGTAATCCACACTAGTTGTCGTTTTCTACGTCATTTTATCTACACAAAGTAACCACTAGTGCTGTCATTTGATCCTATCCACTTGCAGAGGAGGTGGTATACTACTGAGGAGGTGGTATACTGCTGAGGAGGTGGTATACTGCTGAGGAGGTGGTGGTATACTGCTGAGGAGGAGGTGGTATACTACTGAGGAGGTGGTATACTACTGAGGAGGTGGTATACTACTGAGGAGGTGGTGGTATACTACTGAGGAGGTGGTATACTGCTGAGGAGGTGGTGGTATACTGCTGAGGAGGTGGTGGTATACTGCTGAGGAGGAGGTGGTATACTACTGAGGAGGTGGTGGTATACTACTGAGGAGGTGGTGGTATACTACTGAGGAGGTGGTATACTACTGAGGAGGTGGTGGTATACTGCTGAGGAGGAGGTGGTATACTACTGAGGAGGAGATGGTATACTACTGAGGAGGTGGTATACTGCTGAGGAGGAGGTGGTATACTACTGAGGAGGTGGTATACTACTGAGGAGGTGGTATACTACTGAGGAGGAGGTGGTATACTACTGAGGAGGGGGTGGTATACTACTGAGGAGGTGGTGGTATACTACTGAGGAGGTGGTATACTACTGAGGAGGTGGTGGTATACTACTGAGGAGGGGGTGGTATACTACTGAGGAGGTGGTATACTACTGAGGAGGTGGTGGTATACTACTGAGGAGGTGGTGGTATACTACTGAGGAGGTGGTATACTACTGAGGAGGTGGTATACTACTGAGGAGGAGGTGGTATACTACTGAGGAGGGGGTGGTATACTACTGAGGAGGGGGTGGTATACTACTGAGGAGGTGGTGGTATACTACTGAGGAGGTGGTGGTATACTACTGAGGAGGTGGTGGTATACTACTGAGGAGGAGGTGGTATACTACTGAGGAGGTGGTGGTATACTACTGAGGAGGTGGTATACTACTGAGGATGTGGTATACTACTGAGGAGGTGGTATACTACTGAGGAGGGGGTGGTATACTACTGAGGAGGGGGTATACTACTGAGGAGGTGGTGGTATACTACTGAGGAGGTGGTGGTATACTACTGAGGAGGTATACTACTGAGGAGGTGGTGGTATACTACTGAGGAGGTGGTGGTATACTACTGAGGAGGAGGTGGTATACTACTGAGGAGGTGGTGGTATACTACTGAGGAGGAGGTGGTATACTACTGAGGAGGTGGTGGTATACTACTGAGGATGTGGTATACTACTGAGGAGGTGGTATACTACTGAGGAGGTGGTGGTATACTACTGAGGAGGTGGTGGTATACTACTGAGGAGGTGGTATACTACTGAGGAGGTGGTGGTATACTACTGAGGTGGTGGTATACTACTGAGGAGGTGGTGGTATACTACTGAGGAGGAGGTGGTATACTACTGAGGAGGTGGTGGTATACTACTGAGGAGGTGGTGGTATACTACTGAGGAGGTGGTGGTATACTACTGAGGAGGTGGTGGTATACTACTGAGGTGTTGGTATACTACTGAGGAGGTGGTGGTATACTACTGAGGTGGTGGTATACTACTGAGGAGGAGGTGGTATACTACTGAGGAGGTGGTGGTATACTACTGAGGAGGAGGTGGTATACTACTGAGGAGGAGGTGGTATACTACTGAGGAGGAGGTGGTATACTACTGAGGAGGTGGTGGTATACTACTGAGGAGGTGGTGGTATACTACTGAGGAGGAGGTGGTATACTACTGAGGAGGTGGTGGTATACTACTGAGGAGGTGGTGGTATACTACTGAGGAGGTGGTATACTACTGAGGAGGAGGTGGTATACTACTGAGGAGGTGGTATACTACTGAGGAGGGGGTGGTATACTACTGAGGAGGTGGTGGTATACTACTGAGGAGGTGGTGGTATACTACTGAGGAGGTGGTGGTATACTACTGAGGAGGAGGTATACTACTGAGGAGGTGGTGGTATACTACTGAGGAGGTGGTGGTATACTACTGAGGAGGTGGTGGTATACTACTGAGGAGGAGGTGGTATACTACTGAGGAGGTGGTATACTACTGAGGAGGTGGTGGTATACTACTGAAGAGGTGGTATACTACTGAGGAGGAGGTGGTATACTACTGAGGAGGTGGTGGTATACTACTGAGGAGGTGGTATACTGCTGAATAGGTGGTATACTACTGAGGAGGTGGTGGTATACTACTGAGGAGGAGGTGGTATACTACTGAGGAGGTGGTGGTATACTACTGAGGAGGTGGTATACTACTGAGGAGGTGGTGGTATACTACTGAGGAGGTGGTATACTACTGAGGAGGTGGTGGTATACTACTGAGGAGGTGGTATACTACTGAGGAGGAGGTGGTATACTACTGAGGAGGTGGTGGTATACTACTGAGGAGGTGGTATACTACTGAGGAGGAGGTGGTATACTACTGAGGAGGAGGTGGTATACTACTGAGGAGGTGGTATACTACTGAGGAGGTGGTATACTACTGAGGAGGAGGTGGTATACTACTGAGGAGGTGGTATACTACTGAGGAGGTGGTGGTATACTACTGAGGAGGAGGTGGTATACTACTGAGGAGGTGGTGGTATACTACTGAGGAGGTGGTATACTACTGAGGAGGAGGTGGTATACTACTGAGGATGTGGTGGTATACTACTGAGGAGGGGGTATACTACTGAGGAGGAGGTGGTATACTACTGAGGAGGAGGTGGTATACTACTGAGGATGTGGTGGTATACTACTGAGGAGGGGGTATACTACTGAGGAGGAGTTGGTATACTACTGAGGATGTGGTGGTATACTACTGAAGAGGTGGTATACTACTGAGGAGGTGGTATACTACTGAGGAGGTGGTGGTATACTACTGAGGAGGTGGTATACTACTGAGGAGGGGGTATACTACTGAGGAGGTGGTATACTACTGAGGAGGGGGTATACTACTGAGGAGGTGGTATACTACTGAGGAGGTGGTATACTACTGAGGAGGGGGTATACTACTGAGGAGGTGGTATACTACTGAGGAGGAGGTGGTATCAGGGTTTCCGTTCGAATTTTTTTTTGCAGGTCTGAGTGTCCGGTAGATTTCAATCTACCGGACAAATGGGATAAATTCCGGTCAGAGTTTATTGAGCTTAAAAACAATTGATAGGCCTATATAAAGAATGACATCATCAAGGCATTTATAATATTTAACTTAAAACTAGGCTACTTTTGCGTATATACAGTCATTAATATATTCCAAATAAAATAAGTCCCTCGAGACTTCGTGCTGCTGCCGACTTGAGGTGTCGGTGGGCAGTCTGCCCGACCTTAATAAACAGCAGTCTGTTATAATCACATTTTTATGAGCTAACGAATTCCGTTATATTGGACATTTGTATTAATTATATCAAGCGAAGAACTGAGAAATTTGGCAGAGAGAGACGGCAACATTATCGTGGGTTTGCGTGATGTATATCTCCACCTCCCAACGACTTGGTGCTGGTCATAATGTCCTGTGAAAATAATTCCCTCTAAACACAATTTGATTATTTGAATTGTATTAAAATAGGCTAAAATTAAATAGCCTATGCGATGAACGAAACAATCATTTGTTTCATCGTTGCTTCACCAAGCAGCCGGTCTAATAATGACATCCTGTTGTCAGCGCGAGCTGGCTGCTGATATATTTACGTGAAGCATGGAGCAGCAGTGTTTTTAGGTCCGGTCTGGAAACCGCTCAGCAGCGCCCCCACCCAACAGCTGAATTGCCAATGGCTGAATTGGAGTACTGCACCCTGCCGGCCGGCAGATGGATGCTTCTCGCAAATATATCAGCAGCCAGCTCGCGCTGACAACAGGATGTTATTATTAGACCGGCTGCTTGGTGAAGCAACGATGAAACAAATGTAATGATTGTTTGTTTCATTCATCGCATAGGCTATTTAATTTTAGCCTATTTTAATACAATTCAAATAATCTAATTGTGTTTAGAGGGAATTATTTTCACCGGACATTATGACCGGAGAGATTAAATATGTCGGACTTCAACAGATTTTGCCGGTCAAATACCGGTAATTACCGGCTAACGGAAACGCTGGGTGGTATACTACTGAGGAGGTGGTATACTACTGAGGAGGGGGTATACTACTGAGGAGGTGGTGGTATACTACTGAGGAGGTGGTATACTACTGAGGAGGGGGTATACTACTGAGGAGGTGGTATAGTCCTGGGACTATTAGCGAGTGATCGGACCGAATTGGAATGAGCACCAGCTTCCATTTCCTGTTTCCTGTTTGAGCGATCCGCCGATCGGCCACCAGATGGCGCTCTTGAACCGTTGGAGAGTTGAGAGGGGATCAACAGTAGATCTCAAGTCTCCGGGGGAGAAATATGATTGCGATCAGAGATTTTTGAAATATTGATATCAAAGACGTGGTACGGCGTCTTTGGCAGAATGAGCATGGCGGGGAATGACGTGGTAAGGCGTTTTTGGCGACCGTAGTGTTAATTCGAAGCTTCGAAAAAATTTAAAAAAATATTATAAATATATATTTTTTTTATGTTGTGGCACTTGTACAGCACTTTGTTCAACTTTGTCAGTGCTGTAAAGTTTAAACCTTTTTAAATCTTAGACAAACTAAACACTTTGCTTCCATGAAATATTGTAAGCCGTCATTTGAGGCTTTATAAAAGCAGCACAATGAACACAAATCTGTCAGTGCCGAGTCCAACCTCATCTTAACACTTTGAGAGCCAGTCCGTGTTTTCCTTTTTACCCCCTTGAATGCCCAAATCCACTCCAATGTTAACGTTAATATCGCCTAATCTATGTTTTAAATTATGGCTATGTGTCTAATCTGCCCGTCGCTTATCAAAGACTCATTTTCCAGTCAACATTGTCAAAGCAGATTAAAATCGCTTCATTTCCGTTTGATAGCATTTTGAAAATCACTCGTTTTCGCGGAAAAAACAACCCATTCTATGATAATCGCCTTTTACTGGAATATTCTAGAACGTTGTCATTTGTCGGCCTATTTATGAATCTTTTCAAATAAACGCTAGATAATCGATAGTATATGTGTGCGCACGCACGCTCGTGCCGCGTGCTGATAATCGCTGCTCTTATTTCCTGATGGCTTTTACAGGCTTTTACAGCTATATCACATATAGGGGAAACGCTTATATATCCGTGAAAACTAGTCTGATTATCCTAAGACTGATAACATAGATTCATTACCTGAGATCAGATGGTATCCAAATGGATTATTCCAATTCCTGATCACCATTCGAAAAAATCGATCATTGTATTGATCAACTGTGTATACAGTAGAACACATAATCCACGCTGCTCTTCAGGCTCCGGAGTGATGCCGGTCGATGCCGGCTGCGTGAGTGAGACGTAAAATGTGGAGTTAGAAATCCTTTCTCCCATTCACTTTTATTGAGTCCAATCCAAAAGGGTGATTTACCACATGGGAGACGATAGGGGGCGCTTTTTTCACATCTGAGCGCCTGGGGTGACTGGATCTCCAACGGTAGGCTTGCTTGATGCAATATGATTTAAGATCGCTAATAAAAAAAAAACGAATAAAACGAATATTCTCGTGAGTGGGCATTCAACCCGGGGGGTAATAACACAAGAAAACTCGTGGGTGGCATTCAAAGTGTTAAATAACAAACAGCATTGCTTGTTGTAATTAACAAAGAGAGGCAGAGTTGATTTTGCAGTGCACACACTTTTTTTTTCTTACATAATCGAATTTTATTTTCATATTCGAATCCCATGCCCATCGAACGAAGCTTCGAAGTATTTAAGACAGCCCTACTATAGACGCTGCCATTTCTTGCCTGTACACGCTAACATGGTCACTGTTCTAACCTGTTAACATGGTCACTGTGTGGCTGCTCTAATCTGTTAACATGGTCACTGTGTGGCTGCTCTAACCTGTTAACACTTTGACTGCCATGAAACGTGTTTTGACGTCATTGCTGGCCATGCTCAAGTTGCCGGGGGACGCTGTACAGCGTCCTTATATCAATATTTCAAAAATCTGCGATCGGATTCATATGTCCCCTCCGCTGGCCTGAGATCCACCAGCAGGACCCACTGAGCTCTCTGGCGGTTCAGGAGCGCCATCTGGTGGCCGATCGGCGCAATCGCTTTAACAGGAAGTGGCATAGAGGTTGTGCTACGTCCGTAGTACTTCCGGGTGCTCGCTATAGGTCCCGCGACTCTGGCTCGTCACGCTACACAGTGATCGATTGCCAATAACTCGATAAACAACATGATTTGGACGTATATACCATTATACAAGCTGGAGATGGACCGGGTAAATTTACATCCCATAATGATAAGATTTCAACTCTACGATGATCGCCCAACGGCGCGCGGAGACTGGGGTGAGTTTCAGCGTGTAACGTTACCGTCTTCGATACTAACTGCTATTATCAACATTTGACCCACATTAGATGATTGGTATAACGCTGCCCACGGAATTATAAACGGCCCCTAGCCCATCCGGTCAACATCAGATGACGTGTAGTAACTTCTAGAAGTACGTCTAGTTGTAATTTTTTTATATCGCGCTGATTGCCATAAAACTGTATTGCATCATCAATATAATGTTTTTGGGGCTATAGATCACGTTCTGGAGAAAGCTGCAGAAAGAGATGAAAACATACTTATACATTAGACCATACTTTACTATGAATATGTGAATGAAAAAATTTAACGTTGCTACACAATGAACAATACATATAGGACTTTGAATGGGCCCTAATAATGGCAATGTAGCAATAGAATTTAAAAAGTTATAGCCCTGCAAAGAAGGGGATTTTCTCCATAGACAAATAGCGCTGGCAATCTATGGTATATCATGAATTTAACCTTAGGCAACCAAAGTGTTAACATGGTCACCGTGTGGCTGCTCTAATCTGTTAACATGGTCACTGTGTGGCTGCTCTAACCGGTTAACATGGTCACTGCTCTAACCTGTTAACATGGCCACCGTGTGGCTGCTCTAACCTGTTAACATCAGCTGTGTGGTTGCTCCAACCTGTTAACATGGGTTGGGTGGCTGCACTAACCCAACATTAACATGGGTGCCGAAATGAAAAGCAAGACATTCCGCTGATATACTCTACTGTCTATCTAAAAGAGGAACACTTATGCGGACGTATGCTGACAAAATGGAGACACAAATGGCACAGAATGACACAAGAGGCTTATGGCGGGGACTGAGGACGATAACTGACTACAAAGTCAGCGCCCCCTCAATGGGGAGCGACGACGCCTCTCTCGCGGACAAACTCAACTCTTTCTACGCTCGGTTTGGTGCAGACAGTGGCGCCGCTAGCTCAACGTCACTGGCGCACCGGCTGTTGTGGAGGGGGGGGGGGGGGGGGATACGCGGGGGGGGGGGGGGGGGCGGGGACGCTCTCTCATTGTCGGTACACAGTGTGAGAAGAGCATTTATGCAGGTGAACACCAGAAAAGCTGCTGGCCCAGATGGAATAACAGGACACATACTTAAGTCCTGTGCTAACCAGCTAGCCCCTGTGTTCACCGCCATATGTAAATCGATCCCTCCCCAACATTTCTCAATGACTACAGACCAGTGTGGCACTCACCTCTGTGGCCATGAAATGTTTCGAGAGGCTGGTCAAGGATCACATTTGTGCCTCCCTCCCCAGTGATATGGACCCTATGCAATTTGCATACAGGCCAAACAGGTCCACTGATGATGCGGTCTCCCAAGTACTGCACAGCACCCTCTCTCACCTTGACCGCCAGAAGGGGGGCTATGTGAGACTGTTGTTCATACAGCTCAGTGTTCAACACCATAGTCCCCACCAGACTGGTGGACAAACTGATCGAGCTGGGTCTGAGCTCCGCTCTGAGCGCCTGGAATGGATACTGGACTTTCTGAGCGAAAGGCCCCAGGCGGTCAGGGTGGGGGGTCAGACCTCCAACACCATCACCCTGAGCATCGGGTCCCCCCAGGGCTGTGTTCTGAGCCCCCTGCTGTACTCACTATACACACACGACTGTGTGGCCAAGTTCAGCTCCAACTCCATAGTGAAGTTTGCGGACGACACAGTGGTGGTGGGGCTGATCTCGGACAACGACGAGAAGGGCTACCGGGAGGAGGTTGAGGTACTGGAACGCTGGTGCCAGGACAACAGCCTGCTCCTGAACATTGGTAAAACCAAGGAGCTGATCGTGGATTATAGGAGAGGACAGCAGGAGACACACACACCACTGAGGATAAACGGGGCTACCATGGACAGGGTGAGCAGCTTTAAGTACCTGGGGGTCCACATCTCAGAGGATCTGACATGGACAACACACATAGACTCAGTCGTAAAAAAGGCAAAGCAGCGCCGCCCTCTACCACCTGAGACAGTTAAGGAAGTTCAGAGTATCTGGGAAGATACTCCAGTCCTTCTACTCCGGAGCTGTAGAGAGCATCTTGACTGGAAACATCACTGCCTGGTGTGGTATGGAAACAGCACGGCACAGGACAAGAAGGCCCTACAGAGAGTGGTGCGCTCAGCCGAGCCTACCACAGGTATTGCACTACTACCCCTGCAGGTTCTATACAACAAGAGGTGCAAATCCAGAGCCTGCAGAATAATGAAAGACCCTCACCACCCCAACAACAGCCTGTTCATGCTGCTGAGGTCAGGCAGACGCCTGCGAACACCAGCTACTAGGACAGAGAGACTTCGGCTCAGCTTCTTCCCCCAGGCCATCAGAGCCTTGAACACTGAACTCTCCACACACAAGCACACATGAGCACACACACGACACACACACTGTACACTACACGCTCGCACACTAGCAGCCACTTTAACATGAGCAAGCAAGCACACACTCATGCTGCACACGCCCACACTTCAGACCCAGTGCCTCATCCGTAGCTAACAGTGTATTGCACTACCACAGGACCTAGCATGTCCTACCATGCTCTGTAAATAACTTATGTACATATACCGATATGCCCTACTCTGTTTACTTGTTTTATTGCACAATGTCGTTCTATTGGATTCTATTATATGTTATTACTATTGTATTGTGCACATCGTTGCGGGCAAGACCACCCGCATTTCATTGTATACTCGTATGCCGTGACAACCACGATCACAACACCAGAGGGAGCTCCACAAATCATGTAAAACCCAGATTCGGCTCAAACAAGGGACTAAACACGTTTCGCAATTATGCCACATCAATGTGGAACGCCCTGCCTAAAGCTGTAAAGGAATGTGAATCACTACCCACCTTCAAAAACACTCTCAAAAAACACCTACGTGAGACTGCAATTCGAAACTGGCCCCTACAAATGTCCTAACCTAGTTGTACAGTAAATGACCAAGTAAGGCTTTGTCAATATTCCAATGTACAGTGTAAAATGTGTGTGTGTCCCCTACCCAACCCCCCCCCCCCCCACCTCCAATGTACAGCCCTCACCCAACCCACCCAACCCCACCCCACCAACCTCCTCCAATGTACAGTTTCTACGCCAAATGTATATACACTCCTTTTCTGGACACTTTTGTATCACAAACAGTACTGTATTTGCAAATCTGATATGTCATAAATGTATAGATGTAGCAGTACTGTCTATCTGTATGTCATGTATGTCATATATGTTATGATGAATTGAAAATGGGGGACCCTGGTGGAAACAAGACGAAAGTCTTTCTCTGGTCTGCATCCCCTTAACAATTGTATGTATTGAGATGTACTGTACTGTACCCATTCTGCAATCTGTTAATAAACTTTTCAATCAATCAATCAAAACTGTGTGGGGTCTGCCCAATGCCCCCCCCCCCCCCCCCCCCCCCCCCCCCCCCACAGCAAAAATCGTGTTTTTATCACCTGTGGGGACTTCTGGCCCCAAGGGGACACAGACACACAGACACTTAAGAGTGCAGGATATTCCCTTGGCTTTCGGTGTGTCTCCCAGTTCTGAGTAGATGTGTCCCAGCATGTCTATAGTCTGCAGGTTGTCAGGTTCTAGGTCCAGAGCTCGTTGACAGAAGCGGCTGGCCATCTCAAAGTCAAAGCTGTCCATGTATTCTTCAGTCTGGAGCAGAGGATGACAAAGGGTAAACAGAGAATTGACCTATATCAAGCCTCTCCCTATTTTCTCTGTCCTCCAATCACAACTCGGACAACTAGGGAAGCAACAGTTGTGATTGAAGCATCAACTAAACAGAGTGGAGCTTGATATAGGTCCATTAGTATTTAGTATTGTATGGAAGTCCCAAAACAAGCGGCCAAAACTGCAAGAATAGAAAGAAGTGTGAGTGGGTGAGTGGAAGAGAGAGAGAGTTATCGTGTATAACCTTCTCAAGCAGCTGTTGTACAGAGTATTTCTCGCCCGTCTTCTTCTTGGCTTTATCATGCATCCTCATTTTCATCCTGTCCTGTGGTGACAAAATAACCACCCCAGAATCTGTTGCCATACGAGTTTGAGAAAGAGAAAAGGAAAGAGAGAGAGGGGGGGGGGGGCTCAATTGTCATTTAGGTTAGATATAGGCCTGCTATTTTTGGCTCTGTTGCATGTGACATTTGCCCAAATCAATACTAGTAGTCACATTCAGTTAACGTTAGCTAACAATTACTGTCTAACATTGGCGAACGTAGCCAGCTAAATCTAGAAACTATCTGACATAACCTTACCTCCATTTGGCCGCGTGTCTTTCCTCTTGGACCTGTTCTTCTTTTTGCCCTTAGCCTGTCCACCCATAATGAAGAGAAATGTCTTGTTTACACACTAAACACACTACTCCACGCGTGGTGTAAACTACCCAGTGCGCATGCGCTAGGTGCTGTGTGGTCGGCTGCTACGGAGTGAAATAGAGGACAAATCTTTGGCGAAAGCTCTCCTCGGGCTCCGGTGCGCGTCACCCAGGCGTCAAAGCAAAGATAGTAGGCTGAACGGTTATTATAACAGTGTATCTCACGGTGAGTTCTTGTTCATGCAGGTATGTTACTGCTCGTGACTTCTCTCAAACGATGGGTAATTAATTATTTATAAAACACAGGCTTGTTTTGGGTTTCTAAAAAAAGATGCGCCAGGCGCTAAACACTAGAGCCGGTGGCAGTTGGCGTGAGTGACAGTCGTAGAAACCAATGGCGCGACACGTTGTAGCTGTGCCCCTTGACGCCGCTGGGACTTTCTAGATTTGAACCAATAGGCAGCTACGGCGATCTTACGCACGTTTTTTTTTTTTTTACATTTCTGTTGTAAATAAACGAATGACAGAGAGACGGTTGGCGATAGCTGCAGACGTCTGAAAATCATATAATTTACACCAGATTCCAGTCAACCGATTGTGAATTGTAAGGTAATTCACATTTACCGAACTCAATGTTGTCCGTAGCGAGTCATACTGAACTGGTATCGCCACCATATGCGCGCTATTTGGTCGACAAAGCAGTATGAGATTATTAGCTGCTAGTAACTTGCTAACAGCTAGCTAACGCTATATATATGATATATGTGCTAGTTAGCTACGGTCATTTGCCAATAATAACTAGTTCACTGCTATACCAATTTCCATGTCCAATACATGCGACGTAGCGTAACGTCACTACGGTTAGTTGTATTGGCAAGTATGATACTCGCCAGCTACCAATAGCTAATATTTATGTTGGCCATTGTGGTCATTCATTAAAGGGGAATGAATCGCATGGCGCCAAGCTGTGAATTGAAAATGGGGACCCTGATGTAAACAAGACAAAAGTCTTTCTCTGGTCTGCATCCCCTTAACAATTGTATGTATTGAGCTGTACTGTACCCATTCTGCAATCTGTTAAATAAAGTTTTCATTAATTCATTCTGTAGACTCCAGTCACACCAGGGCGTGTTATCTTTCCCCATTTCTTCCAGGTCAGCGTAACAACGTTGATGTTCTTCTTATCCGCCCGTCTGCTGCCAATCACTTGTGTGAGACTGTCGTGCCACGGAGTTGCCCTGTGGCCAATGCCACCGGCTCTACCTGACGGGAGAAGTGGAGTGTCAACCTTGGGGCGAGCGAAGAGTAAGCCGCGCACCGTTAGCTAGCAAGCTGTCTTCAGCCGACATACCCAGTCCCCCTCAGAGGCCTTCGGCTGTTGGATCAGAAGGAGGAGGAGGCCCTGTTGATTTACCACCAGTGAAAGCTGACATGTCGGATTTAAATAAAGAGGTGGTGGATCTGGTCTGGGGGAGACCGTCTAGTGGAGGTGTATCTGCTTCGATCTTCCGTAGGTGGACCCAAGGTATGGAACTGCTAGGCCTTCTGATCATATGCATGAGTCAATATACTTTGTTAAACAAAACTATTGTGTGTCATACTGTATAGAAAGAACATGGTTATAATGAAAATCTCCATCTGGGCTGTCGAATCCATAGTAATATTCCATTAAGTCATTATCACTGCCATTTTGGGTGACAAACAATATAGGATTTGTAATGAAATACCAACAAACTGTTTATTATGACATTGTGTCATGTTAGTGGGAAAGGCATGACATCACGAGGTAACGATTGATTGATTGAAAACTTTAACAGATTGCAGAATGGGTACAGTACGGCTCAATAAGGGGATGCAGACCAGAGAAAGACTTTCGTCTTGTTTACATCAGCGTCCCCCATTTTTCAATTCATCATGACATTTATGACATACACGATATACAAATATACAGTACTGTTTAAGAGACCGAGATCATAAAAGAAAATATATACATTCAAGGGGGAAGAAACTGTACATTGGACGGTGGTGGGAGGGTTTGGACATTTACCGGGGCCAGTTTTGAATTGCAGCCTCCCGTAGATGCTCTTTGAGAGCGGTTTTGAAGGAGGGTAGGGATTCACATTTTCCGGCTGTGGGTAGGGCGTTCCACATTGCGAACACATAATTGCGAAATGTGTTTAGTCCCTTGTTTGAGCCGAATCTGGGTTGAACATGATTTGTGGAACTCCCTCTGGTGTTGTGGTCGTGGAATTCACTGATGTATTTTGACATGTACATGGGTATCTTAGTGGTGTAGTGCATCTTGTAGACCAGTCCCATTGCAAGTTGCTGTACTCTGTCATCTAATAAGGGCCCGCGTCCACCTAGCGCATATTTAGGACCGCACGCGTCTGTTTTCAATGTATTACAATGGGGAGGGAGCGCATGCGGCCCCATGCGGCCGCCTCTAGGAAGTGCGCTGCCGTCGGCTTCTTTTTTCAGCGCCTTTATGCGGCCGCACAAGCCAGAGAGTTGAAACTGGCTGAACTTTTCTAGAGCGGTGCGCCGAGCGCATATTCAAACAACCAATCACAGCCAGTCATCTACCACTCTGCTTGTAACCTGACACCGGAGCTGCCTGCCTGTCTGGCTGTCTCCACACAGACCATTGAGATCCGCGACAAAACTAATAATAATAACTACACGAATACACTACTAAAAAGCTAATAAAAAGCAAAGGGCGAACTGTGGTGTCAGGCAATAACTATATATATAATTAATATACAATAAAGTTATTCAAATATGCTATAATATGTGCAAAACCGCGGCATGGCTGTAGATTTCTTTCTGTCATCTACAAGATGCGCGTCAAGCCAGCTCTGCCGGCGCACTCCCAGCATGTTTCACGGAGAAATATGCGCTAGGTGGACGCGTCTTCTAAGCCATCCTAGGTTGTCAAAATGGGCAGGGGTGAGGTGGGTTTTAGGAGTAAGGTGAGTCAAGCAGTATTCTGACCAGTTTGTTTTGTGATGTTTGTAGTCTTGTTTTTAGGGCCTTTGGGGTGCTTTGGTACCATGAGGTGCAAGCATAGTCGTAGAACCCTTGAATGAGTGCTCCTGTTAGAGTCTTCAAGGTATTCTTGTTTACCAAAGAGGAGATCCGGTACAAGAATATTGTTTGTTGGTTGACTTTTTTGATTACATTGGTTGCCATTTTGTCACAGGAAAGATTTGCCTCTAGGATGGAACCCAGTTAGGTAATAATTTCATCTTTCCTTGTGACAATATTGTCACCCACTGTAACAGAGAAGCCGTTGGTCTAGCTGAGTTTGTTATTTGATCCAAAGAGAATGGACTGTTTTACCCAGGTGTAATGATAGTTTGTTATCAGACTATGAATACTAAGACATGCATGCATTGATTTTACTGCAAGGCACTTGTGTCTTTATCTCCTTGAGAAAGACACTGAACCCTTAACTGCTCCCAGCGAGCAGGTTGGTGCCTTGCATGTTTGCCTCTGCTGTCGGTGTGAGGCAGAAAGCGCTTTGGAAAATAAACGCTATATAAAAATGTAAATTCAGTCCGAAATGGCTCGTCTTGCATTTGTATGACATCCTTTCACAGACGCATCTTCTGATTTCTTTCACTGACCTGTACGACGGGATCTTTGTATTCCAGGGTTTGTTTACAGTGAGAATGAGCAGTCAGCATTGGAGCAGTTTGAAGGGGGACCTTGTGCTGTCATTGCACCTGTTCAGGTATGAGCTACCCATACTCAAGTCCCCAAGAAAATAACAGACTGGTTTAATATGGCATGTTACTTCCAGTGTAGAGATGTCCTAGCTAGTACGTTTTGATTCGGACCTTGTGTTTCTTTACAGGCTTTCCTCTTGAAGAACATCCTGTTCAACAGGGAAAGCTCAAACTGGAGACACATCTCGGGTGAGTTGACCTCTGACCTTCCAACTTTCATACAAATAAAAAACTGCTTCCACAGATTCCAACTGTGTCCATAGCCGTCACGCCCTTTTTACAAGTTGATTTGCCAAATGCTGTTGAGATTGACATTGAGACGGCTGAGAAAAGCTGAGAAACCATCATCTACACTCACTGCACACACATCTACATGTACACACTCACTTTAAACAAACACACCTTACCACTCACTTTACTCACTTTAGACACTTTAACACACTTTATATTTATCGATTATTAAAGAGATTTGCACTACATTCATACCTCATTTGCACCTTACCCTAAGTTTTGTACCTCATTTCATTCCTGCATTGTACCTCACTCTTACTCATTTTACTCTGTATTGTATATATGTATATTGACTGAACATTCCTTTACTTACTTTTTACTTAACTCATTCAGCGCCAGCTATTAGACGGGGCCCGTCGTAGCAATGCCATGCTTAAAAGATAGGAGAGCGTCACCTTGTTTGTAAAGCTATAACTGTATTCTATATTATAGCTATGGATACAATACTATGGCCCATTTGACATCAACTATCTATCGTTCAGTATGTGAAAAAGATTTTTTTTTCATCCATACGTTCCCGTGTTATACCGTGGTGAATATAAATATGGTTTTAGAGTGGTCTGGGGTAATTCCTGAAAGGCTGTATTATAGCCTAAAACGTGAATCCTACTATAAGTGTTGCCATTTCTTGCCTGGACACGCTACTATTCCCAAATCAAATCTATATAATGGGTATTATGTTCCATCATGAATGCATAAAAGGGGGGGCGGGGTCGTTTCTGATTATTTGATTGCCAGTAACGGCATTCGTATTGAACACTAAAAGCGCTTATCAGCCCGATTGGTATAAAAGCATTACACGATCAAGCTCAAATTGACGTCAGATAGTCCTTACCTGTGATCGGGAGTATTCCAAAAATAATATTCCAATTGTTTGATCGCCATCTGGTACATGCGATGTCCATTTGGGCCACGGCATAACCCACCACAACATATGGATATTTGACGCGCTTCAATGGAACCGGGAGAACCGCCCAACTGGCCCGACCCAGAAAACTGCGCCCGAAAACATTTGACCATTGCACAGGCCAAGATATAAGGTTTCAAAGGGTGCTCGATACCGCCGTCTAACTGGATGCGGCCAGTATTGCACTTTGGCATTCTCAGGATGATTCCCCATGTTGCCCCCGAGTCCGTATGCCTGTAATTACCGGTAATAGAAATATCGAATAAAAGAAATAACGATCAAATAACGAGTATACTCGTTGTTGGCGTTCAAGCGATGGTGCCCAATAACGAGTATAATCGTCGTTGTTGGCGGGGAATGTAACTTTTTTTTACTGACTTTGACTCTCTGGTTCATACAGAAACAAGCATTTCATCATAAAGTATTCTGTATTTTATTATGACAAATAATAAACAAACTTGAACTTGAAATGGACAACAGAATCTTCAGGTTTTTGATGGCATCACTGACTAAAGCCGTCTCCAAAGTCAGCTATGGCTTGGCAGTGGAATCGGCATTTAATGCAGATGTGTAACATTTAGACATAATTGTAATTCCTATGCATGTTTATTGCTGTTTACTTTTTTTTGAGTCATTGTAATTATTATGTATGTTTACTTGATGTTTATGTGTTTGGTTCTCCTTTGTCCTTGTACTTATTCATTGTAGTAAGTAGACTACCTTTTATATTTTTTATATATTCACTCTAAGGTCCCTTTCACGCCCGAGCTCTTCGGTCCGCTTTAATTGAACCCCGGTTAGTTTATTCGGGATTGTTCAGTTGGTGTGAAAACTCTTTCAAACACTCTATTGTGGACCGAACAAGCGAAGTCTGGTGCGCCTGACAACTTGGGTCTCGGTTAGCTTGCAAGTTAAACCCTGGTGCGTTTCGTTTGAGTGACCAACGGCAGGAAAAGACGTGTGTATTTAATTAAGCTGATTGTGTAGTTTTCCAAATGTGTGATTTTTCATTGTCGCAGCTGACAAGTAAAAAAAAAATTATAAAAAAAAAAAAAAAAAAATTGTGATACTAAACAAATACCTTGCATGCATTATTTAGGTAACCAGACAGTGGCGCATAATTTATTCTGACAGTTAATTGGAAAATGTATAACACAACATGTCATAACATTTGTGCAAGCAAGATCACGAGATTCTGTGTAACAAACCATCTGGTGCATCAGGGCCCTGTTCCTCGTACCTGGCTAACTGAGTTAGCCGGATAATTTTCAGGATAACTTGACATAAGCTAGACTTTTCGGTTCCCCGACGCGCGTTTGTCTAAATCACTATGGCAACAGATAAAAAAGTTTGAACCTGCTCCAGCGCAGAGTTTAGTTCAGTTAGCTGGATAAACTGGCCACGCCCTCGCAAATAAATGCCAGCTCCCTTCCTCACAGATTCTGAATTATGTTTTTGTGCTTCGTTTTTCTAGAGGGGGCTTTTGAAATGTAAAATAATAAGACTTAAATTGCTGATAATAAATCATATTCAGCCTATGGATTTACTTTGTCCTAAATAATGCACGTCATATATAGTTATACGGCGCTCGCGAGTCGCGACACACACTATGTGGTTATTTTAATAACGGAGCATTGCAAATGTGAATTCCGCAGGGATATTTAAAAATATCCCATCGGGCGTTTGGCTCTGATTCGTTTCATATTCTCCGCTGTGGATGTAAGCGCCCGGATTGTGTTTCATTCAAGCATAAATTGAAGCGTCTTTATGTGTGGATTGTGGATGTGAATTATGACAAATCTGAATCTGTGGATTGTTGAATTGTATCACTGTCACTCGCACGTTATTGTGATATTTTAACTGGGATTAAAATGTCTGAGGAGATGTGCTGTTTGACGGATTTTATGACGTGGACGTGACTTGAGAAAATGAATGAGCAATTGAGAGCCAAAAAACGTTTTTAATTAAGTTGTATCGTGAAATGAATTAAATCTGGCTTTGTATTTGGGATATGTGTTGCCAGATTAGATTACGAAATCATTTATCCCCTTACACATTATCCCTGCACATTTTGTCAACCCAGCTGCAACTTTGAAGCCCCTTTTTCCACAGCATAATGTTGACTGGTATGGGATTCAAAACAATGTCCAATAAAAGGCTGACCTGCATGAGTGCCAAAACCCAATAATTGTACTCCGTTGTACATGTAGAACTGAGGTAATGAAAAGGAATCTGAATGTCACTGGCCCTGTTCAAGTGTACAGTAAAGGGGAACACCACTCAAATAAACAAATTCTAATATGTTATTTCCATGGCCTAAGACGGTTCAATCAATATTTGTGAACATGAGCTACTCTCTCTCAAAGCCAGAAACCAGAGAAGTAATAATCAAACCTGTGATGTCATCAAGTATAAAGTCTGGAGCTGCTCCATTGACAATGAATGGGAGACTGATTTTGTGGACCCACAGAATGTTTTTTGTTCTTTTTTTATATCCAAATTAGCTTTATTCTATAGTAGTGATCTCATTTCATTTAATTTCTCTATAGAGCAGCTTCAGACTTTATACTTGATGGCATCACAAGTTTGAGCTTTAACACTCTAGTTTTAGATTGTTCACTATCTGTACTGTCTTAGACCAGAGGAATAACATGCAGGAATTCTGAAATTGGGCATAATTCCCCTTTTTAAGTGATATGAAATACGTTCAAGTAGTTTAGTTGATGCAATGCCATAGCTTACTCACAGAGTCCCGTGGTCAGAGTTCTGACCAGGTTCAGAGAAAACCAGGAAGCTAGACGGGCAGAAAACGTGGTCACAAGACAAAAAAAAGTGTTAATATGCAAGATGACTCTGGACTTCACAGGCCTCCTTGATATTGTAAGGCAAACATATTTGTCAAGCTTGGGGGAAATCGGACGGTGCATTCACAAGTAACAAATCATTTTCTGTTTACCATGCGTTTTTCAGAAAATGTGATTGGGTCTGGCAGTCATATGTCTGGCCTATGAATAATCTAAATGCCACATTTGAAGATGTTAGTCCCCAGATTCCACAGGTTTAGTGAGAATCAGGTGAACAGGCTAGTGGGAGTAAAAAAATAACATAACAAAGTTGTGCATGAGTAGACTCATCTCTGGATACCAGTCCCATGACTATGACTAACCAACCACAATGATCAGGAGATGAGCGAATTTGGAAAAAGTTTCGCCTAATGGTGAGACTAGAAGAAAGGTCAATGGTCATCATTGAGCATCTTCCTCTAGGAGCCATGAATGTGCACAGCAAATTAGAAAGGTATTCGAGATTCACTAATTCTAGAATTTTAAGTTTGGACTGAAGGTGGCACTAGGGGAAAGGTCATGGGGTAACCAAAATCAGTAGAGTTCATCCTCTAAGGGTCATAAATGTGCACCGCAAATTTTAAAAGATTAAAATGAATGCTATTGGAGTTATTGTGTTCACAATAAAAAATGTAACATTTGGATTGATGGTGGTACTTGAGGAAAGGTCATGGGGTCACCAAAAACCAATAGGGTCCATCCTTTAGATTAACGCAAAAAGTATGCAGCGCTTGGGGTAGAAGCATATCCTGCAGACACTGTCGTTCAGGTATATAATTATAAACTAATTATATGGGCAGCTACAACGGACCAATGTGGCCAAGCCTTTACGCTTGTTGTGAGAACCTCAGGCTAAAAGCGTCTGCTTGTAAATGTAAATGTTTTATTTGTGTTTTTCTGTTTGCGTCCGGCAGAGGAAGAGCAGAAGGCAGCCCTGTGTTCCACCCTGAGTGAGATCCTGGAGTCGGCCTGCTCCAGCCCCTCCCCCAGCTACAGCCTGGTGTCCTGGGCCAAAGGACAGAGCCCGCATACCAGCAGCACACAGACACAGGGCACCCCAGAGCCGGAGAGCAGCCGGCCACAACAACCACAATCCAGTGAGTCAACAGAACACGCACACACAGACAAATAACCCTGCATAAACATGGGATTATTTACCCACTTACTCACCTGAGCTGCGTCTCTACAATGACTTGTTAAAGTGTTCTCTAGTGCCTCACGAATTCCAATGTTTGATTCCCGTTTTGGCGCTAACTCATACGGCAGTGTGTGGTTTTGCAGTAGCCCTCAGTCCAGAGGAATGTCACGCTGCAATACTATAGTGTTTGTGTGTTTCTCTGTGTTTTTCTGCACCTAGCTGCTTTGGCTGCTCAGGACCTTGGCTTTGAGCGATTTCACAGCGTCCTCCAGTAAGTGATACTGTCTTACTCGCCACGGCTAACACCTTGCATTTTTACCCTGAGTGATGTTTGCCACTTGTCCTCCTCACCTCCAGTGGGCTTTATGGCCCAATAATATAGTTATCACCTCTTCAGTCCAATTAAGATTTCATATATCCGTCACTCTTGTTCAATTCTTAGTTCTGACTCTTGAGACGGAGCATATCCGTCCCATTAGGGCCAAAGTAACAGGGAGCATTTCAGGATTTGATTGGTTTGGTCTGTGAGAATTGGCTTTTCACAATGAATTAGCTGTTTCACTCTGCTCACACACACGGCTGACTCTGCACTTTTGCTGATTGCCTAATGAAAAATTCTCCCCCTCTCTGTTTTCTCTCTCTCTCTCTCCCTTTCTCTCTGCCCTTCCACTCTCTCTCTCCCACTCTGTCACACGCACCAACTAAATGGAGCAGGGCTGTGTTTGCCAAAGGGATATTGGAGTTTCATACTGTAGCCCAGTGGCAGCAGAAAGACACGGTCAGCAGAAAGCCGTGCTGCTGACTCACACAGGAGAGCTGTGTGTTCAGTAAGACGGACAACCTCAGCTGCACACTTTCTCATTTCTTTTCTTTTCTTTTTTCTTACAAACGGTGTTTTTGACGGGGACAAGAAAGCGCAAGAAAGCATTGATACCATAACAATTACAGCATCTGATCTGCACCGTCCCCAAGTGTTTTTAGCCCGGGGCTAATTTCCAACACCAGTCCCTTGATGGGAATTGATCTGTCATCTAGAATTAAATTAATAATGAATGTTGATGGCAATTTACAATTCGATATGATTTAAAATACACAATACCTGTCTGTTGTTGCGTATGACCGATTTCTGCCCCATTATACTTTCAAGCCTGAAGATGTTGACGGATGTCCCGGTAACTTATGCTAACTAATGCTAGGGCAGGGCGAATGTGGGAATAAATACATAGCATGGCATTCAGAAGGACTTTCTTTTCCCCCCAGGTTGATATATAAGCATGGTATATGCTTTGGTTTAGACCACCACAATAATTCCGGTATTCTGAGCTCACAGGGGAGAGATTGGGGGGTAAAAGGGAGCGCAGGCGAGTCTCTGGGCAATCTGAATCTGCGCATGCACCGGTTGGAGGGCAGGTGTGGAAAAGTCCTGATCTCTCCGTGTTCAGGAGACTCGGGCGTATTAAAAAAAAAAGTCTATTGGTCATGTCTCCAGCACCCCCACAACCGTAGCTACAACCACTTATGTCAAGGCTCACATCAACATTCAATCATTTGTTCCCCCCTCGCTCGCCCCCCCCCCCCTCTTCCCCCCTTCCCCTCACAAGCTCCATGTAACGTGGAAGTGCAGTGAGTGGTCTATGGAAAAATCACAAGTTGGATAATCGGGTCAATGTTATTCGATCATATTGGACCACATGGTAATGGGATGTGCAATAAGGTTATCCAGACCCACCAATTTGTCACCGTGCAGTAACGTTACTCAAGTCTCCACCAACGACTTGTCTAGCCTGCTGAAAAGCAAAAGGAGAAGAGGAGTTCCACCAATCATAGTGCCGGGTTCCTTTTCCTCGCCCACAGCCTTACCCCTCGTTCACTTTGGCTGGCTGGTTCCTCAAGTGAGGACTGATTGTGAGGATAAAGTTAGCCACGGGTAAACGTTACATTACGGTATACAGGTTATAATTTGCAATGGTAAACTGACTGGAGGGGGTGTGTGTGGAAAGTTGAGATTGTGAATCGAGTTAAGATAACATAAAACGTCATTTTCGAAGGTAAACTAATCTATAAACGCTAACCATAAGACCGTTAACGTTTGTATTTGTAAGCTGTATTGCAGACGGTTAAACGTGACTTTTCATAGTATTCATAATATTAATTATTGCAGCAAAGGAGCAGATCATGGCACCCTCAGCTGAAAACTCCCTTAACACTTTCAGAGCCGGCCGTGTTTTCCTTTTTACCCCCTTGAATGCCCAGCACCACTTCAATGTTAACGTTAATATCGCCTAATATATGTTTTAAATTATGGCTATGTGCAGGCATGCGTTGTTCATGGGACGGGGTTGCACTCCGTGCAAGCCCACATAAGTACTCGCTATTTGCATATCAATAGCGCCGGTCGTCAGGTGTGTTAAATACGTTCTCGAATACATTCACACCTAACTTTTTGTGAATGACATGTGTTACATTCCATTCGTAGAGGCAATTAGGAACTGTCTGTATTCTGCTGCTCAAGCAAGGGGACATTTATGGGCATTCGCGGGAGCGCGTGCACGCGCGCTCCATTAGGTGCGTGCAATCCCAGTTGATTTCAATAACGCACCACTGGCTATGTGTCTAATCTGCCCGTCGCATTATCAATGACTCATTTCCAGTCAACATTGTCCAAGCGGATTGTTTTTTTATCGGTTCATTTCCGTTTTATATCATTTTGAAAAGCCCTCGTTTTCACGGAAAAAATAAGAGATTCCATGATAATCGCCCTGTACTGGAATATTCTAGAACGTTGTCATTTTTTTGGCCTATTTATGAATCGTTTTCAAATAAACGCTAGATTATCGATAGTATATGTGTACGTAATTCCAGGTGTAGGGGTTGCAGAATAAAAGTCGAGTTGTGGTTCCCAAAATAATAGTTTCATTTTTATTTTCAAACTAAACATTCCACTGTTCTCCTCCAACTGACTCTAACCTATATTCCGACTTAGCCTAACAGTTCTGTCTGCCCCGGCTGCTCCTTCGTTTACTGGCATGTCTCCTCGCCCCTGCTGTGAGAGTGTCCTTGCCCCTGCTGTGTGAGAGTGTCCTTGCCCCTACTGTGAGAGAGTGTCCTCGCCCCTGCTGTGAGAGAGTGTCTCCTCGTCCCTGCTGTGAGAGTGTCTCCTCGTCCCTGCTGTGAGAGTGTCTCCTCGTCCCTGCTGTGAGAGTGTCCTTGCCCCTGCTGTGAGAGAGTGTCCTTGCCCCTGCTGTGAGAGAGTGTCCTCGCCCCTGCTGTGAGTGTCCTCGCCCCTGCTGTGTGAGTGTCCTTGCCCCTGCTGTGAGAGTGTCCTTGCCCCTGCTGTGAGAGTGTCCTTGCCCCTGCTGTGAGAGTGTCCTTGCCCCTGCTGTGAGAGTGTCTCCTCGTCCCTGCTGTGAGTGTCTCCTCGCCCCTGCTGTGAGAGTGTCCTTGCCCCTGCTGTGAGAGTGTCCTCGCCCCTGCTGTGAGAGTGTCTCCTCGCCCCTGCTGTGAGTGTCCTCGCCCCTGCTGTGAGAGTGTCTCCTTGTCTCTGCTGTGAGAGTGTCTCCTTGTCCCTGAGTGTCCTCGCCCCTGCTGTGAGAGTGTCTCCTTGTCCCTGCTGTGAGAGTGTCTCCTTGTCCCTGCTGTGAGAGTGTGTCTCCTCGTCCCTGCTGTGAGAGAGTGTCCTCGCCCCTGCTGTGAGAGTCTCCTTGTCCCTGCTGTGTAGGGCTGACCCCTATTAATCGATTAGTCGACTAATCGGTCGAAAGGAGCCGTAGTCGACTGGCCAACCTCTTAGTCCAATATAATAAAAAAAATAAAAATAAAAAATGTATATATTTTTTTATATCATTCTTTCCAAAAGAAAAGAAGCCTAGAAGCGTGGCTAACGCATACCAGAGGCTAACTGCCTATGAAAACAGGCACAGAGGCACTGAAAGAGGATTTCACCCATCTAATGAACACACGAGACTAGACAAATATCAAGATGTATCCATCAGTGGACCAATTGCATGCTTTTGCAGAGGACAAGAAGCCTTCAGTTGACTCCTTCAGACATTAAGCACCCCCCACAGCCCAAATGGAATGATAAAAAAATAAATAAAAAATTAAAATATTATACTTTTTTTTTTTTTTTTTTTTAGTCTACCAATAGTCGACTAACGGCAAATTTTGGCCAATCCTAGTCGACCATCCAAATCCTTAGTCGGGGACAGCCCTACTGCTGTGAGAGAGTGTCCTCGCCCCTGCTGTGAGAGTGTCCTCGCCCCTGCTGTGAGAGTGTCCTCGCCCCTGCTGTGAGAGTGTCTCCTCCTCCCTGCTGTGAGAGTGTGTCTCCTCCTCCCTGCTGTGAGAGTGTTAGTTGGGTCAAGAACCAACATTCTGTGACCATTCTCTGGCTAAGATGTTTTGATGATTGATTTGACTTCTATGGACCTTTTATAAAATATTTAGCCCCCGTGTCCCTCCGAAAAATCCCGGCATTTTTTGTCAGATGGCCAAATCCAAAATACCTGCTGACGCCATCTTGAAAAATTTACTTTTGATCCAGAGCACCTAGAATCATGTATGAATACACTTTTTTGTGTAAGTCAACCATGACGATTCCAATTCTGACATCAGTTTGACTCTATGACATCAATTTAACCCAGAAATCCAAGATGGCCACCATCCAGTAGAGCAAAAATGTAGAAAGAGACAGCAGAGCGAAAATGTAACTTTTGAATGGGAAAGTAAGATTTGGTGTTTGGGCAGGGCTTCAGACTAACAACTTTCCCAATAGCTATAGCTAGCTAGCAACAACAACTAGTTAGCTAATATAGTCATTGTAGCCCTGTGTTTGGGGTTTGTTAACCCTTGTGTTGTGTTCGAAAGCTGTTTTTTTCAGGAGTTATTTTGATGATGTTCTGAGCTTGTGCTCAGCCTTCTGTTTCAAAAGGTATCTTGGACCACGCCATCTCGACATTCCTTGACATGAAGAACTCCTGTTGACCTCGCTCATCCAGGCCTTCTTCTTCAATAGACGAGTGTGTGTGTGTGTGTGCGCGCATACGTGCGTGTGCACATGTGTGTGTGCGTACGTGCGTGCATGCGTGCACTATCCCTTCATACAATGGGTTTCACGCTGGCTTGAATATGGAGCAGAGGAAGAGCAAGGCTTATTTTCATACATCTTACAATAAACCGCCCAACAAGTCAGTTGTGAATGACATCATGGAGAAGCTGTCTACCATCATCGCAACTAAGCACATGCCCTTCGCCTTCTTAGTGGGAGATCATCCTGTGTACGTCCTCATCACTCTGCTCAAGGCCGAGAACCCAAACAAGTACCATGACATTGTACCCTTTCTTGGTCCCTTCCATACACCGTGTGTGATGATGAGCGCTATCTACAAGCGCTACAAGGGGAGTGAGCTAGGAGATGTACTTGTGGCAGGAGGAGTTATTGCAGAGGGCTCCGTCGACCGTGCACTGAAAGGCAAGCATTACAAGAGGGGGCTGCGTTGCTTGAGGCTCATCTATGAGGCACTCATGAGTCAGCTGGTAAAGGGGAGGCTCATGCCCAACCTGGCTGATGAGACAAGGGAGAACCTTGAGATTCTGAGAGATATGAGTCTCTCCCAAGAACCCCGTGCAGCTGCACATGCGGCACTGGAGGATGATACTGACCTCGAGAGCCTCATCACCAATTTATTCACCCAGGTGGAGGCCAGTGACATGGCGGACTACTGGAGGGACTTCCTGTCTATGACGGATGCACTCAAGCAGAATGTGCATGCAGTACATATCTGCAACTGGGATGAGTATGTCAGCTCTCTGCGTGCCATGCTGCCATGGATGGTAGTGTACGACAACAATAGGTATGGAAGGTGGCTGCCTGACTGCTGGGCAATGCTGACAGCTCTCCCTGCTGATCAGGTCGCCTTCCTTCGTACTGACTTCACTCAGTCCATCACAGGCAACCCCTACTCCAACATGGCCTGGGACATGTGGATCGAGTGTACAATGAACAAGGGCAGCAAAATGAAGTCTGGCTGGCTCTCCATCCTCCAGAATGAGAAGCAGCTGCTGGTGCACTCCAGAAATGTGAACAATTTGGCCAAGATCCGGGTGGCTCACAATGCCCTGGCCACACACAAAAAAGCCAAGAGGAAGCACATAGAATGTGGTCCAAAAAGGATGAGAGAAGATGAGCAGCGTGTGCAGGACCTGGTCGCATGCATGCATGAGTTTGATTCCTTCCCATTTGATCCAGCCTCACCCACCCTCCGCACCCTACAGTCAGCCATGCCTGCCTCTGATGAACTCATCGCGGACTTCAACTCAGCCCATGCTGTGGGAGAGGAGAAGTTGACCAGCTTCTTGAAAGACCGAGTGTTCAGTAAGAAAACCTCCCTCCATGCACCTGTCCCTCTGAGCAAACGCTTGACATTTGCCAAGCAGCCCTGCATGGAGAAGCCCGGGGAGGAACTCAAAGCAAGAGCTGCTGAGATGGAGCGGAGTGCTCTCAAGGCAGTGATCGACCTGGTTGAGGTCAGTCAACTTGTGAATCTCTCAGAGTTACTGGAACATCGTGTTGTCGAGGAATGTGTGGCCTTATTCAACTCCAATGGCACATATAGGAAGACACAGAAGAGCAAGCTCATTCAGAAGCTCTCTCTCCAATCTGTAGATCTGCAAGAACCCTACACCGCTCTTGTCGACATGGGCATGATCTGGAGGATAGCAACCCCATCAGCAGAAGATCAGCAGACACAAGATGGCACCCCATACAAGTGGTTGGACTATGTCCACAAGGTATCATCCATCATCCTTGCCCGCCATGGTGATGCTGACCGTATCTTCTGTGTAAATGACCCGTACGACGCAGCATACTCAACTAAAGATGATGAGCGAGATCTGCGGGTACAAGGTAAGGTACATGTCCCCAACACCTACATGAAGCTGGGCAACCCCTTCCCCTCTGCCAGAGAGTTCAAAACACTGCTGTGTAGCGTCAGCAACAAGGAGCGGCTACAAAAAGTAATATGCAGCTATCCGACTGACCTTGTTGCACAGGGTGTAGATACAGAGATTGTCTACTCTGTTGGCTCCCACTGCACCAACTTGTCAACCCAGCAACCAATGCAGAACTACAGCTTTGACCAGTCTGAGGCTGACACCATCCTCTTCTCTGCTTACACAGTTCTACGTGAGTCAGGCTACAGTGGCCCTGTGGTCATTGATGCAGCCGACACCGATGCCTATGTCATGGCAGCGGTCATCTCAACAGCTGCCCGGTATGCTCTGCATCAAGAGAAAGCAGAACACGGTCTTCTGCCGTGGCCTGGTTACTGAGGAGATGGCCGAGCAGCTACACAGCATTACAGGCTGTGATGCCAATTCAGGCTTCTATGACAAGGGTAAGTCGTCGGTGTATGACAAGGTGGCAAAGAGCCCTATGGCACGACTGCTGCTCTCGCGGTGTGGAGATAGCCTTGACCTTGAGGAGGAGGTGCTAGAGGAGCTGTTCGAGTTCACACGACATGTTATTTATGGCGACAAGAAGAGTAGCACCATGGCTGAGGCCCGTGCCACAAAGTGGAAGAGAATGAAGAACAAAGCATTCATCCATCTCCCTCCAGATGCAGATAGCCTACGCCAACACTGCCTCCGTGCCAACTACTTGGCATATCTAGTGCGCCACCCCTCCCTGAAGCGACACCCTTCGCCACTCGGACATGGCTGGTGGGTGGTCGCTGTCGCCCTGTCCGCCACACACGACCTGCTCTCCCAACACATCTACCTGCACCAGGGCCAGCTGAAGAAAGTGAGGAAGAGGAGAGTGAGGAGGATGATGATGAGAAGAAAGATGATGATGTATGGAGGAGGAGGGGTGATTCATTGGAATCTGATGATTCAGAATCTAGTGAGGCAGAATGTTCTGATTCGGACTGATCATGACATGTTTAAAGTGGTTTCATTGTTGGGGCGCTCCAGTAGCACACCACATAGCGTGCTGAGTCGCGAAGCGGTCGTCCCGGGTTCGTTTCCCAGTCCCGGCGACCATTTGCTGCATGTCTTCCCTACCTCTCCTCCCGTTCTCCCTCTCTCCCTCTATCGGTCCTGCGTGGCCAGAAAAAGCTGAAAATGTTATAAAGTAAAAAAAAAAAAAAAAAGTGGTTTCATTGTTAATCTGTTCAAGTTACAGCTATTTAAGAGCGTATTTTGAAGTATAATTAGTTATCTTATCATACTGTACATTCATAAATTATTTTGCTGAGATCCTTATGAAGGTAGTTTGTTTAAAGTACAGCAGTACCATGGTAAAATTGGTTTTGACATTAAAAGTTACATTTTCGCTCTACTATATGGTGGCCATCTTGGATTTCTGGGTCAAATTGATGTCATAGAGTCAAACTGATGTCAGAATTGGAATCGTCATGGTTGACTTACACAAAAAAGTGTATTCATACATGATTCTAGGTGCTCTGGATCAAAAGTAAATTTTTCAAGATGGCGTCAGCAGGTATTTTGGATTTGGCCATCTGACAAAAAATGCCGGGATTTTTCGGAGGGACACGGGGGCTAAATATTTTATAAAAGGTCCATAGAAGTCAAATCAATCATCAAAACATCTTAGCCAGAGAATGGTCACAGAATGTTGGTTCTTGACCCAACTATGTGTCTCCTCGTCCCTGCTGTGAGAGTGTCTCCTCGTCCCTGCTGTGAGAGTGTGTCTCCTCCTCCCTGCTGTGAGTGTGTCTCCTCGCCCCTGCTGTGAGAGTGTCTCCTCGCCCCTGCTGTGAGAGTGTCTCCTCGTCCCTGCTGTGAGAGTGTGTCTCCTCCTCCCTGCTGTGAGAGTGTCTCCTCGCCCCTGCTGTGAGAGTGTGTCTCCTCGCCCCTGCTGTGAGAGTGTCTCGCCCCTGCTGTGAGAGTGTGTCTCCGCGCCCCTGCTGTGAGTGTCCTCACCCCTGCTGCCCCTGCTGTGAGAGTGTCTCCGCGCCCCTGCTGTGAGAGTGTCTCCGCGCCCCTGCTGTGAGAGTGTCTCCTCGCCCCTGCTGTGAGAGTGTGTCTCCTTGCCCCTGCTGTGAGTGTCCTCGCCCCTGCTGTGAGAGTGTGTCTCCTCGCCCCTGCTGTGAGTGTCCTCGCCCCTGCTGTGAGAGTGTCTCCTCGCCCCTGCTGTGAGTGTCTCCTCGCCCCTGCTGTGAGAGTGTCTCCTCGCCCCTGCTGTGAGAGTGTGTCTCCTCGCCCCTGCTGTGAGTGTCCTCGCCCCTGCTGTGAGAGTGTGTCTCCTCACCCCTGCTGTGAGAGTGTCTCCTCACCCCTGCTGTGAGAGTCTGTCTCCTCGCCCCTGCTGTGAGAGTGTCCTCGCCCCTGCTGTGAGTGTCTCCTTGTCCCTGCTGTGAGAGTGTGTCTCCTCGCCCCTGCTGTGAGAGTGTCTCCTCACCCCTGCTGTGAGAGTGTGTCTCCTCGCCCCTGCTGTGAGAGTGTCTCCTCGCCCCTGCTGTGAGTGTCTCCTCACCCCTGCTGTGAGAGTGTCTCCTCACCCCTGCTGTGAGAGTGTGTCTCCTCGCCCCTGCTGTGAGAGTGTGTCTCCTCGCCCCTGCTGTGAGTGTGTCTCCTTGCCCCTGCTGTGAGAGTGTCTCCTCACCCCTGCTGTGAGAGTCTGTCTCCTCGCCCCTGCTGTGAGAGTCTGTCTCCTCGCCCCTGCTGTGAGAGTGTCCTCGCCCCTGCTGTGAGAGTGTCTCCTCACCCCTGCTGTGAGAGTGTCTCCTTGTCCCTGCTGTGAGAGTGTGTCTCCTCACCCCTGCTGTGAGTGTGTCTCCTCGCCCCTGCTGTGAGTGTGTCTCCTCACCCCTGCTGTGAGAGTGTGTCTCCTCGCCCCTGCTGTGAGAGTGTGTCTCCTCGCCCCTGCTGTGAGTGTGTCTCCTCACCCCTGCTGTGAGAGTGTGTCTCCTCGCCCCTGCTGTGAGTGTCTCCTCGCCCCTGCTGTGAGTGTCTCCTCGCCCCTGCTGTGAGAGTGTCTCCTCGCCCCTGCTGTGAGAGTGTCTCCTCGCCCCTGCTGTGAGAGTGTGTCTCCTCGCCCCTGCTGTGAGAGTGTGTCTCCTCGCCCCTGCTGTGAGAGAGTGCATGTGCCCTTGACCCCTATTGGCTCACTTTGCCCAACACGCGCATCCTGTCGTGATTGGCTAGCTCAGGGGTCAGCAACCGTTACTATCAAAAGAGCCACTTTTCCCCCCTCCCACAAAATAAAATGCTCAGGGAGCCGCACAACCTATTTACCCTTAAAATGAAGATAACACAGTGTATAACGTTTTATATATCCCCAAGCATACCCCACATTTAGCATAAAACGCCTGACAATTGCATACCCAAAGTAATTTGCGATTTATTATACTTTATACTTATAGCATACAGTTTGTTGCATTAACACTTTGTATGCCACTCGCGGCTATTCTCGGGTTTACGCCCCGACCGTTGAATGCCACGTCATGAGTATTCTCGTTTTTTATTTATTTTTTATATATTATTAGCGATCTGAAATCATATTGCATCACGCGAGCCTACCGTTGAAGATCCAGGGACCGCCGGCGCTCAGATGTGAAAAAAGCTCCCCCTATCGTCTCCCAGATGGTAAAGCACCCTTTTGCAATGGACTCAATGAAAGTGAATGGGAGAACGGATTTCTGACTCCACATTTTACTTCTCACTGATGCAGCCGGGGTCTACCAGAGTTCATTCTGGAGCCTCTGAGCCACGGCGAATATCGGTTATACTGTACACACGATGGCTCAATACATTTATCGATTTTTTTCGAATGGCGATCGGAAATTGGAATAAACCATTTGGATACCATCTGACCTCAGGTAAGGAATCTATGTTATCAGTGTTAGGATAATCAGACTCGTTTTCACGGATATAGCGTTTATGTGATATGTGATATGGCTGTTTTGACTGTAAAAGCCATGAGGAAATAAGAGCAGCGATTATCAGCGCACGGCACGAGCGTGCGTGCGCACACATATACTATCGATCATCTAGCGTTTATTTGAAAACGATTCATAAATAGGCGACAAATGACAACGTTCTGGAATATTCCAGTAAAAGGCGATTATCATAGGCATGGGTTGTTTTTCCCCGGAAAACGGGTGATTTTCAGAATGCTATCAAACGGAAATGAAGCTATAAAAATACAATCTGCCTTGACAATGTTGACTGGAAAATGATTCTTTGATAAGCGCCGGGCAGATTAGACACATAGCCATAATTTAAAACATAGTAAAACATAGATTAGGCGATATTAACGTTAACATTGGCCGTGGATGGTGGCATTCAAGGGGGTAACGGCTGGCGCTCAAAGTGTTAATGGAATTATAAAGCAACAAAAAGAAAAAGATTTATTGCTGTTTTTACCTGTTATAACAAAGGAAAACCTCAAACTCTTATGAAGAGGAGAAAAAATACTGGCTGTGTAGACCTATTTTTAAATAAAACACAGAAGAGGAGACAAAACACTGGTGTCTGTAGACCGACTTTGAAATAAAACCCTGAACTATTCAGGTATATTTGAGTCCTTCCCTTATTTGTGGAACATTTATAAAATAAAAAGTAGTCCACTTTGAAAAAAGACTACCATGTGTAGACCTACTTTGAAATAAAACACAGAAAAGGAGAAAAAACACTGGCATCTGTAGACCTACTTTGAAATAAAACCCTGCACTATGCAGCTCTATTTGAGTCCTTCCCTTATTTGTGGAAAATCTATCAAATAAAAAGTTAATTCTTCGTTGTTCGCAAATTTCGCACCACATATCGGGCATACAGGTAAGCCTGCATCGTTAGTCGTGAAAGCAAATGAATCTGTCGTGTCCACGCTGAATTAAACCCTCTATTTTCCTCAGACTTAACTTTTTTTGGATTTATCCATGGTTAGCTTACTGGGGGGTCGGAAACTCAAGATTAGCCACTTGCAGACGTACTGTATATTTTAGTTGATGAAATATTTTTGTTGATGAAATATTTTTTCATTTCAGTGTCACAGTATGACATCGATCTCCAAAATAAAAGAACAAAAAAGCTGCAGGTTGCCGACCCCTTGGCTAGCTGGTCTTGATGCCCTGCTAGCTGCAGATGCGCCTGGAAGCGGAAGCCCAATGGGCAGAGCCTAGCCATTGTGCTGTCACATAGTGCCCTTCAATTACCAAACCCAGTGGTGGCTTTGGGTTGCTCAAGTTCAAGTTCAAGTTTCTTTAATAGTTGTCCTACAGAAGTACAGAATACTTTTATACAAAATGCTTCTTTCTGTTACGCTCCAGAGACTGTGCTAGACAAGATAAGTATGAAATAAAATAGTATAGCATGTAAAAAATAGAAGTCACGTAAGTAGACAGTGTTCAGTATATACATATGTACAATGTTCAATGCAGAATAGAAGTAACTGAGTTACCATACAATATACAATATACCGGTACTATGCAATATACTAATATACTATATAGTGCAAAGCAGAAATGGGATGAGGTACAATATACAGTAAGGTGTACTGTATGGGTTGTAGTGCAAATCCTTTACCAATAAATATAAAGTGTGTTTAGGTGTTCTAAAGTGTGGAGTGAGTGGGTGCTGCAGTGTGTTGTTTGTTTAAAGTGAGCGTGTGGATGTGTGTGTTGTGAGTGCATTTGATGGTTGTTGCATAGTGTTATTGTTCGTTGAGCAACCTGATGGCCTGGGGATAGAAGCTTCTGCTACAATATCCTTTGCGAGTGTAGGTCGGTTGATATCCTCAAATATTTCCAAATGTCTTTTTCGAGACATCTGATCTGACTTGGCCTAATTGTTGTCATTAATTCAGACCACAACATTGCCCAGCCCCAAGTAAAGCTTCTGTTGAGATGGATGATGTCACTCTTCCAAAGCCAAATAGGTCTGATCCACTTTAGACCTTCTGTATGTCACTCAAGAGTAGGGAATAATTTGTCAACAGTCTGTTATGTAGAGAGGCACACTGGATCTGCAAATTAAATACATTGGAGCCACTTGGGCTTTAATGAACCTCTAATGGGCTTAATGAGCCTGGAATTTAACCTAGGGATGGGCCATTAATCGAGTTTCAATGTCAATTACGATTGTGGCTTCCCACGATCATCAAAACAAGCTAATGGAGATAGAACGATTATTGTGCCGCATGCCGTGTTGCTCTCATTCTTCTTGTGTTGTGAATGCAGCGCACACTTCCTTCACAGCGGTGCGCTCTGCCCCTCCCCTCAAGCCCAAGCAGTAGTTCCAGCTCGTATCGAGGGAGGAGGGAGCCACGGCACGTTTCTCTCCTGTTATTTTGAAACACCTTTGGTAACTTGTAGAAGATGACAAAAAAGGCAGCCTTTGGTCGAGAAGAAAGGTGAAATAAATTCAAGTCAATTCAAGTCAATGTCAAAATTAATGAGTAATCGTGTTTAATAATCGTGCTTTCATTATTTTGGCATAATGGAGCAGCCCTAATGGATGTTTTCTATGAGCCACGTCTCCTTATTATGTTATACTATAAATATAATGTTCTTGTAGTCATGTCATTAGTCTTGTTTAAAATAGTTTTTGCAGTGAAAGCTTGGGGCCAGCTTAGAAACAGACTCATCGTTGTCTAATACGTCATTGCTCAGTCCTTTGTTCCACTGTGTGTGTTTGTGTTTTCGTGTTCAACATCAAACTATTGTGCATGCTTATACTTAATGTTTTTAAGTGGCAGCAAATGGCTTTCATTATTGCAAATAGTTTGCCTCCTGGACAGGGGGCAAGCCCCCCTCCCGACCCCCCCCCCCCCCCCCCCCCCCCCCCCCCCCCGCAGTTGAAACTCCATCTTGTTCGAATCTTTCTTTGTCTGTACCAATACCGTTTGACTGTGATGGAGACGCTTGCTGCATCAAAATGTTGGACCCTAAAAAGAAGCAATGTGACCTGTATGAGTCTTTACCCAGAGACTCGCTGTGTGACCCGGCCCTGTATGAGTCTTTACCCAGAGACTCGCTGTGTGACCCGGCCCTGTATGAGTCTTTACCCAGAGACTCGCTGTGTGACCCGGCCCTGTATGAGTCTTTACCCAGAGACTCGCTGTGTGACCCGGCCCTGTATGAGTCTTTACCCAGAGACTCGCTGTGTGACCCGGCCCTGTATGAGTCTTTACCCAGAGACTCGCTGTGTGACCCGGCCCTGTGTGAGTCTTTACCCAGAGACTCGCTGTGTGACCCGGCCCTGTATGAGTCTTTACCCAGAGACTCGCTGTGTGACCCGGCCCTGTGTGAGTCTTTACCCAGAGACTCGCTGTGTGACCCGGCCCTGTATGAGTCTTTACCCAGAGACTCGCTGTGTGACCCGGCCCTGTATGAGTCTTTACCCAGAGACTCGCTGTGTGACCCGGCCCTGTATGAGTCTTTACCCAGAGACTCGCTGTGTGACCCGGCCCTGTATGAGTCTTTACCCAGAGACTCGCTGTGTGACCCGGCCCTGTATGAGTCTTTACCCAGAGACTCGCTGTGTGACCCGGCCCTGTATGAGTCTTTACCCAGAGACTCGCTGTGTGACCCGGCCCTGTGTTTGTGCTTCTCTGCAGCAAGCGGACTGTCCAGTCAGTGTCTGAGCTCCGAGAGGAGGTGCTGTCTCTCTGTCACACCTGGAAGGGTTGCTGTGGAGTCCTGCTCTTCCTCTATTCTGTCATCCACACCAAGGTACTGTGAAAAACTAACTTACCTGCTACAGTAGGGACAATTAGACCTTTTTTGAAAACTCCTGTGAGGGTTGAAGATTTTCAGAAACGTTTCTAAAAATAAATGGTGTATTGGTGTGGATGGGTAGCTTGTGGATGTGTTGACATCATGACTAATGGCCCTGTCCACACATATAGGGATATTTTTGTATTTTCTCTGCAATCAGGACCACGGAGAGCTCCCTGCAGCCTCCCATCCAGGTCATTTCATGCGAGAGTTTTTGCGTTGTGTGGACTTTGGAGAGATTTACTAAAACACCATTGGCGTGGACAGGATTAGTATTCCTTTCTTTTTTTAATACCCATATAGTGTGTGGATACCTGTATAAGTGATCATTCATACTTTGACAGGCAACGGCCCAGTAACATATCATGGGACAAAAATAATGTATACTCAACATTTTTGACATAGTCATTTTGACTTTTGGAGGTGTACCAGCTGGATATTGGAAGGGTGCAGAAACCTGTAAAAGGTGTCATCTGGTTTTATTGGTTGACTGGATTTAAATGAAAAATAATCCTCCTCTTGCCTGTCAAATTGATACAGTCATCATCATAATCCATAGCCTGAGCTGCCGTGTTCTTCAAAAGGCTAATGGCGTACAGCTAGAACTCTCCTTTGGCTAATTTCAACAGACATCTGTCAGCTGTAGCAGGATTCCGTGGGTAGTTGCCATGGAGACCCTGCACACTGTCAGAGAAGTCAGTATAAACGCTCAAAAGGCCATGTGACACTTTCTAAACTTGTCAAGTGAATCCCATCGACCATGGTATCGGTCAATATCTGTGTAAAGATGACTGTTTCCTCTATTTAAACTGAACAAGGTCAAATATATGAATGCCGCACACTTATGCCCTGCAGCTGAAAAGAGTTTATTGGACTATGTCAAGTGTGCAAGCTTCATAATGTATATGGCCCTGCAGAAGCTAGCCGCAGTAACTACTCAAACAGTGAAACTGAGGAGAAATTGCTTTAAAGTTCTTTAACTATCCAGTAATCTTTAGTTACTGCAATTTTTGATACCACAGATATTGAGAAGTAAAATTTGACAAAAAAGGGAATTGTAGTTACCGCAGTTAGCTTCTGCAGGGCAGTATATTTTTCCTCATTCCTATGGACGGATGACCTGCACCTCTTTGGGTGTGTGTTCTTAATTATTAACTGAATTCTGAAGTCACCTTCTGTCCCTCCTTGTCGTCTCTGTGTAGGGCATAGAGAATATCAGGAACGAGATCCAGGATACCCCAGAGCCTCTTATAGACCCAGTGCACGGACATGGCAGGTATGACACCATGGAGCCTTTTTGGAGGGCTTAGTTACTGTGTTGCTGGTAGGGGCTAAAGTGGGATGGTAATAGTTTGCTATAAATAACAACATTAAGGATTTTATTATGGATTTTTCTCTGTCAAATCTCTCCTTTCGCTGATAACGGACCAGGGTGATGCAAATTGGCCCATAACATTAAATGTATTGACATTCGCATTCACCTTGCACGGCGCAATTCTCACACTCTCAAAAACAAAATCTGTAATGCGCCCAAACTGCAGAGTTAAACGATGCTGGAGAATATTATGTGATATAGCTCGTATTGTCCACTTAGCCTAATAGCCATTTCCCAGACAAGAGACAACTGATTTGACACAGCTGCACTCACCACCTCGCCTGGACAAAGCCAATTATATATATTTTTCCAGACCGTTCCTGCCCACTTTAACCCCTGGTCACTGAGTGATCCAGGGGGCTTTTAGATGCTGTGTTGCTGGTGGGCGGTGCTTTGGGCATTCACCCCAAACATTTATTTGTATGTTATTTAACAAAAAACAATGCATTTTCACATAATTTTGGATCATTATCGTTACCCTATTCAGACTTTGATTAACAATATGATTTATTTAAACCTATAACCTATAAATTTGCAACATGCCCACCTTAACCTTGTTTTGGTGGCTGTACAATGACGTACCGCTTCCACTGCTGTGTGGCGTTATGGTGTGGATTCGTGGCGCCATCTACTGGGTAATAGTGGGGGAGCAGCCCTGCATGGGGAAGCAGAATTGTTCATAACAGTGGCGCGTGCCTAGTAATGAAACGGATGCACTGTTGCAAGCTATTTACCACCCAGGAGGCTGTGCATCCACAGCCAAATATTAACTAAAGCAGGATATGTGATATCATGCTGATAGTATGATACCAGACTAAAACGGGGTATAGGATATAATTTCGATAGCAGACTAAAACAGGGTATATATATCATGCTGATACCAGGCTAAAGCAGGATATGTGATGATATGCTGATACCAGGTTAAAACGGGGTATAGGATATTTTGATACCAGTCTAAAACAGAGTATAGATATCATGCTGATACCAGACTAAAACAGTATAGATATCATGCTTATACCAGACTAAAACAGAGTATAGATATCATGCTGATACCAGACTAAAACAGGGTATAGATATCATGCTGATACCAGGCTAAAACAGGGTATAGATATCATGCTGATACCAGACTAAAACAGAGTATAGATATCATGCTGATACCAGACTAAAACAGGGTATAGATATCATGCTGATACCAGGCTAAAACAGTATAGATATCATGCTGATACCAGACTAAAACAGAGTATAGATATCATGCTGATACCAGACTAAAACAGGGTATAGATATCATGCTGATACCAGGCTAAAACAGGGTATAGATATCATGCTGATACCAAACTAAAACAGGGTATAGATATCGTGCTGATACCAGGCTAAAACAGAGTATAGATATCGTGCTGATACCAGGCTAAAACAGAGTATAGATATCGTGCTGATACCAGGCTAAAACAGGGTATAGATATCATGCTGATACCAGGCTAAAACAGAGTATAGATATCATGCTGATACCAGGCTAAAACAGAGTATAGATATCATGCTGATACCAGGCTAAAACGGAGTATACCGGTAGATATCATGCTGATACCAGACTAAAACAGAGTATAGATATCATGCTGATACCAGGCTAAAACAGAGTATAGATATCGTGCTGATACCAGGCTAAAACAGGGTATAGATATCATGCTGATACCAAACTAAAACAGGGTATAGATATCATGCTGATACCAGGCTACAACAGAGTATGGGATATCATGCTGATACCAGGCTAAAACAGAGTATAGATATAATGCTGATACCAGGCTAAAACAGAGTATAGATATCATGCTGATACCAGGCTAAAACGGAGTATAGATATCATGCTGATACCAGACTAAAACAGTATAGATATCATGCTGATACCAGACTAAAACAGTATATATATATCATGCTGATACCAGGCTAAAACAGAGTATAGATATCATGCTGATACCAGGCTAAAACAGAGTATAGATATCATGCTGATACCAGACTAAAACAGAGTATAGATATCATGCTGATACCAGGCTAAAACAGAGTATAGATATGCTGATACCAGGCTACAACAGAGTATAGATATCATGCTGATACCAGGCTACAACAGAGTATGGGATATCATGCTGATACCAGGCTAAAACAGAGTATGGGTATCAGAGAATTCAATATCAAAAGCCATGTGTAACATGTAAGAAAAGTGACTTGATTCTGCACGTGAGGCGTGTCAGATCTCTCTAATAGAGAAAGTATTTCTCAATCACTTGTCTAGTGACGCATCTATAAGCACACAACCGTTTAGCCAGCTTGTTGTACTTATGACAAAGATATCTGTAAAGAAGTGTGTGTGTGTGGGGGGGGGGGGGTTCATTCAGAGTTGGCAAACCTTGAAGCCTAATATTCCCCTTTTGTTAGATAACTGTCACAAGCTCATAGGGAGTTGAAAGATGAGTGTCCTGCTTGACTAGAAACACCAGATGAATACTGATTGAAATTGTGGATAAAGGGATACTTCCTGTAGAAGTACTGCGACTCTTAACATTCTCTGTTAAGTCTGTCCTTTTTCCCTCTTGATGTTAACTTATCCGTCTCCTTATCTCCGTCTTCCAGTCAGAGCCTGGTGAACCTCTTTGTTACTGGCCACGCCGTCTCTAATGTCTGGGATGGAGACAGAGAGTGCTCCGGCATGAGTAAGTCCTTTCTCTCTCTCCCTCTATATCTCTCTCTCTATCCCCCCTCTCCCTCTCTCTCCCTCTATTCTCTCTCACACTCTCCCTCTATCCCCCTTCTCTATCTCTCTCCCCCTCTCCTCTCTTTCTCTCTCTCTCTCTACTAACATTTGTATTGTATTTTACTAGTATACACTCTGCTACTAAGGAATCTACCTTGCCTATAGTATTACCTACTATGCTAATATGCACTCAAAACTGTAGCACTCAAGTTCGACACTGTTTGACGAACAATATTACTTGCTCTCAGCTGCCAGAGTTGTACCCTTCCTGTCGACTTGTTGTACAGAACCTGTAAGTCGCTTTGTATAAAAGCATCAGCTAAATGACTGAATGTAAATGTAAAATGTCTCTATATCCCCTCTCACTCACTCACTCACTCACTCACTCACTCATTCTCTCTCTCTCTCTCTCTCTCTCTCTCTCTCTCTCTCTCTCTCACACACACACACTCTCTCTCTCTCTCTCTCTCTCTCTCTCTCTCTCTCTCTCTCTCTCTCTCTCTCTCTCTCACACACACTCTGAGTGGACCTATGACCACCAGAGGGCACTCATCTCCAACTATTAGATGAGCAGTATAATCAGCCTGTCATGTAAAACAAGGCACTTTGTGCTGCTGATTTCATACAGCATTAATTATTCTGTCTCTCTCCCTACTCTCTTTTGTTCTCTGCCCTTTCAGTATTACATGGTATTCACAAACAGGCATCAGTCGGCTTCCTTACCCTCATGGAGTCACTACGTTATTGCAAGGTACACACACGCATACACACGCATACACACACACATACACAAGGCCTCATGTACCTTGATAAAATGCTCTGCCACAATTTACTCAAAACACAAAATATGCATGCCAACTGTTTCCAGGTTCTTATTATAATCTGATCTTAAGTGGAAATGAGTTTGATAGTGAATCTAAAAAGCTCTCCGTACAATGTTTTGTCTATTTCGTCGTTGGTGTTGCCACAGTGGTCGGTACGACTAGGCTGCGGTGTGTGTTTCCGCGTCACCGTTTCTGGTCGTTATCCCACGACGAACGACAAGCTGCGAGAGAAATGGAAGCGCAAATAAACACGCACAAATAAACACACACAAATAAACTTGCTACTCGGGACTCTGGGGTGAGCGGTGACATTTACAACGGGAGAAAACACAAGCCACAGCGCTAGCTCCCGTGTGAAAATATGTGCTTGGAAGGCATAATCTCAACCGACTAACCCCAAGCACCACACTCACACACACACACACGCCCACACACACCTGCTGACCCCAATCACTTCAATCGTTTCCATGGTATTCCATGGCAAAATCGTTTTAGTTTTTTTACCCCTTCAGACATAAGAATTTGCCCAGGAAATATGATTGAAATAATAACCCAACATTATTCATTATGAATCAACATCCCATCAGTTCTTCTCAAACAAGGATGTTTAGAACTTTCAGAAAACTGTACGTTAACTGTGTCTCCCTCTCCGTGCTCGAGGTGACATCTGGCTTGGGCAGAGTGCAGGCTACCCTGGCTCCAGTGTTTTCATTAACCCCTTAAATCCTTCCACTTCCACATTATCGACAGCCCTCTTGTCTCGAGCCATGAACGAGACGACGGCATCGCTTAGGACTTTCTTTCCGCTCTCTGTAATGGACTCTATCATCATAGAGTCGAGTGTTTTTTGTGAGACGCCGGTGGTTGATGTGGATAAAACGTCCGCTTTCAGTTGATGCAGCTAATAGCAAAGGGAACTGGAGGACTTTTAGACGGGTCAAAGGCGTATTTCCGGTCCTCTTGAGTGGTGGAGACTAAATGTGGACCTTTATCCATGGCTGGCAACTGTAGCCACCCGCTTGCTTTGCATCCCTGCCGCTTCAACCTTTTCAGAGTGCATTTTTTCTAAAGCTGGCTTTATTGTAAGAAAAAACGAGAAATTCCCTGTCCCACAATCTCTGTCAGACTGTCACACAACCTGAAGCGGGTTGAGCCTCATCATTAAAACTCCAGGTATATTAGTTTGTGTTGAGGCTTAGACCACAGATGCTATTTCCACGTTTTCACTTTGATTGGATATGGTTGTTCATTTAGTTTGATCAATGCACAAATTGCACACTTAAACTGGAAGCACAATTTTATTTATTGCTTTTTTTCACATGTATTTATTGTGCTTTTATTAATCCTCTAATGACTTACACTGTCTTTTTGGTCATGTTAATCCTAAGGCATCAGAAGCAATTCCGTTAATTATTTTAAGATAGCATGTAAAGGTCTACACAGACAAAGCCAAAGGCCTTCTTTATTTTTCTTTTCATGAGAAACCGGTTTCTATTTAGCTCTTTTGTTCGACAATAAGCCAATTTATTTAGTGGATTAGCCTACGGCTGTCATCAAATTCAAGTATTTTTTATTTAATGTATTTTATTTCTTGGCATAGGCTGCACATTTCATTTTCATTATGCCTATGAGCAGTTTCATTTTTATAGGCTAAGGGCAAGGCTGTAATTTATTTAATTATTGCACGTTTTGTAGTTATTTAAATGTAAACTGTTAGGCCTTTCACACCGGCCGGGTGCCTGAGCCGGTTCCCGAACGTAATCTCGAACCGGCCGGCGCGTTCACACCGGGAATAATTGGTTCGGAACATGAAAAATCGGTGCTCAGTGTTTTCTTAGAGGGCTGAACTAAAGCCTCCGTCATGTTCCAAACAAATTATTCCCGGTGTGAACGCGCCGGCCGGTTCGAGATTACGTTCGGGAACCGGCACGGAGCCCGGCCGGTGTGAGAAAGTCCGATTTTGCCTTTGTCTTTCAATAGAATAATAATTACAATAATAAATCCTAATGATTGCATGTGATAAAGATATAGTTAATTAATAATAACGGCAAGTTTTCTTAACAGCCCCCTGTTGTCACAAAGCTTTGAATACTTGGTCTTCGGTGCTGGTATTCAGGACAGCCCTGACACACGCATGCTTATCCACCAAAATAGGGTGTGAAAGACACTGGAAAATATGTGTGATACACATTTCATCCTTAAAAAAAAACTAAAGAACTTGGCCTTGTGGGTGTTGAGTGCCGAAATAGGTGAATGAATGAATGAATGAAAACTTTATTTAACAGATTGCAGAATGGGTACAATACAGTACGGCTCAATACATACAATTGTTAAGGGGATGCAGACCTGAGAAAGACGTTTGTCTTGTTTCCATCAGGGTCCCCCATTTTCAATTCATATAGACATTTATGACATACACAACATACATGACATTTATGGCATAGGGACATATAGGTATTTAGTACTGATACATTTGTGACATAGGCGGTATTCAAATATACAGTACTGTTACCCCTAGATCCTGACAGAGTATATACATATGATGGGGAGGGGACTGTACATTAGGAGGGGGTGGGTGGGTGGGAGGGAAATATACATACGGCGGGGAGGGAATATATACATGCGGTGGGGAGGAGACTGTCTATTAGGAGGTGGTGGGGGTTGTATACACAGAGAAAAGCCTAAATAAGAACTGGAACACGTCAATAGTCTTGAGCCAGCAGCTATGACATGCTAATAGAGAGTAGATGGTTGCCAAAATAACTCCGTTTGAGAAGGCTGTGGAGGATGATGTATGAGTGTATCTCTGTTGTCCATAAAACGTTCTCACAACTTAACCCATTTAGACGGGTTATATAACGCCTGCTAATAATGCATTATATAGCCTGCATATAGAGATAAATGTGTTTCCCGGTTTCAATTGGTTAAAAGAGTTGTTATTCTCAAGTCGATTGGGGGAAGTAACACACACCAAACTATAGTTCATGAGGCGCTCATCGCCGCGCTTCGACTCCCGTCGAGATCTTCCACGCCATGCCATATATCAGGATGCTTTCGACACGGGCCCTGAAGAAACACATCTTGGTAGGAGGAGTTTGTTACATGCATTCCATGCTTGTCCCTTCCTAGAAAGAAAATCCTTTCTAACCCAAGATATTTGAAGTCATCAACCTCCTTGATGTGTGTTGGATTCATCGATCTGGATGGATGAGTAGGGTCCCTGTTGACAACCATGCAGTTCAGTTTCTCTGAGCTTCCTCTAATGAGATGGGAGGTTGCCGAGCAGATGTTATACGCTCCGCGATTAAGGCGACATCATCCGCATAGTCGAGGTCAGGTAACCGTTTCTGACCCTTGACAACAACCAGATCGTCAACCAGATGCTGATTACCAGCTAGAGTATCTTAAGAGAGTGAAGTCACACGTTTTGTGTCATATGCAGTCGTTTTTATTTGACCCAACGTTTCGGCAAGATGCTTAACTGATTGATCCCTGTGTGCGTTTCAAGTGACGACATGGGTTTAAAACGGGTTTGATGGCTCAGAAGACCCTGACACTTAAAGGAAAAAGCCAACATTTTGGGAAATTCGCTTATTTGCCATCTTCCCTGGAGTTAGACAAGAAGATACATACCTTTGTTGTCTCTGTGCGTGCGTTAGGCTTAGGGAACGCCCGCTCCGTTAGCTTAGCTTCATCACTGGAAGTGGGTCAGACTTGTACCCTCAAGTTCCCTACAGTCACGAAAGGATCCGAACCGATTGAAGTTTATGGATACCATGACTTAAAATCCTCTTACATTGACGATTAAAAGCCTCCCCAATTTAGAAAACTGTATTCCCATGGCTGGTGTTGATATGCTGCTACTGTAGCTAACGAAAACCAACAACCGGACCCTCAAGCAGATAACGAGGGTAATAACTTCCGGTCGGGGGGTTCCAAAATAAAAGAGCGATGTATATTGCAGCGGAAATACGTTTATTTTGTACATTATCTAACGTTAACACAAACCTAAACTAACATTACAACTAACCTAAAGTTAGTTTAGGTTCGTGTTAACGTTAGATAATGTACAAAATAAACGTATTTCCGCTGCTATATACTAGGGTGACCATATTTTGATTTCCAAAAAAGAGGACATGTCCCCCCAGCCTCGAGATACTTAATGATACTCAGGCATGCGTTGCTCATGGGACGACTGGTTGCACTATGTTTTAATGACGCGCGTGCGCACGCTCCCGCGCATGCGCATAGATGTTCCCTCGCATAGCACAGACTAAAGACAGTGCCTAATTTCCTCTACGAATGGAATGTAACACATTTCATTCACAAGTTTTGTGTGAATGTATCTGAGAACGTATTTGAACACACCTGACGACCGGCCATATTGTTATGCAAAGTAGTACTTAGCGAGTTGGCTCATCAGTCGAGTGCAGCACATTCCTGTGTGCACATCCGTGCATGTGCGTGCTTCTGCTCACAGACTGGTTGCACGGTGTGCAACCCCCGTCCCATGAGCAACGCATGCCTGATGATACTCAACGTTTACTCAAAGATGCATTATTGTTTTAATATATTTAAAGTATGCCTCCTCTCTATGGATATACAAGTATTATTTTACTGTATATAACACAACAATATCTCTCTATAACCAAAGACACACCAAACCAAAGTTACTCAAACAATCAGCATGCTTGATTATGCCTAGACAAATCTCAATGGCACAATAATAACTTAAAAATCAACCTGTAACAAAATAATAGCTCTGTTTTCAAGTCTTACTGGACAAAAATAAATAACAAAATATATGAAATAATAGAAAATAGAAAATCCAGTTAACAAATATATTTTTCAGACAAATCGTTTTTTTCTTGCCATGTTTCAATGAGATATTGTGCAATGGTTTCTGCTGTCTCATTTGATGTATTTAACCTCGATTCATTTTGTTTGCATGCCCACCCCTCTTCCAGTCAAAGTACTGTATTATGATTGGGAATATTTTCACTGCTCCGTGGTTTGATTTGAGTGCTTCATGTGCGACATCAATCGAGTCGAGTGGGGCGCTATAACAATTGGCTTCGGATTTAGTGCGCGCACTACTGAACTTTTTGGCAGTGTCAGTCTGGAAATGCCTTTTTTAGCAAGGCACTTGTGCAATCCATAGATTGTGATGTTTCAGAGTATGAAATGCAAACGCACCCTCCATCCGCTGCATTTACTTTACAGCATCCTCTGTTTTCCAGTACATTCTTTGGCATTGTGAACGTGAGCTGCGGTGCGCTCTGTCCCCTCTGCGTGTATCCTTTCTCTTCCTCTGTTTGTGAGCGTAGTTGTAGAGCCGCCCACAAAGCTTCTCAGGGATTACGTCACACACGCAACAGATTACCGTAGTATTCTGTGCAATGCGCCAGTCAATTTAAGTATATGCAAACGGTCCGTGAAAGCCGGACATTATCATGAATTTATAAACCCCCCCCCGGACGGCCCGGACAGGGCGTGAAAAGAGGACATGTCCGGGCAAAAGAGGACGTTTGGTCACCCTACTACCGGTATATACATCTCTCTTTTATTTTGGAACCCCCCGACCGGAAGTTATTACCCTCGTTATCTGCTTGAGGGTCCGGTTGTTGGTTTTCGTTAGCTACAGTAGCAGCATATCAACACCAGCCATGGAAATACTGTTTTCTAAATTGGGGAGGCTTTTAATCATCAAGGTAAGAGGATTTTAAGTCATGGTATCCATAAACTTCAATCGGTTCGGATACTTTCGTGACTGTAGGGAACTTGAGGGTACAAGTCTGACCCACTTCCAGTGATGAAGCTAACGGAGCGAGCGTTCCCTAGGGCATAACAAAAAATATTGTTTGTTTCCGGTTGCCGACCGACCCTGCCGATTTAGGTGCGACCCAATATATTTTATGAGTTTTTTTTTTAAAAAGAAATACAATTTTTTTTTTTTTTTTTTTTTTTTATAAATAAAGTTTCATAGAAATCTTAGTCAAACCTTTAGTATTATGGATATTAAACATGCTGGCAGAGTACATGCATCCATGTTGTTGTGAACATTTTAATTAAATAAAGAAATTCCCTATCCATAGTCGCCATGGGAAAGAATAAAATAAAATAAATTCCCTACCTACCCATGCCTTAACTGACAACCAACAGGAAACAAACAATAATTTTTTTTTATGCCTAAGCCTAACGCACGCACAGAGACAACAAAGGTATGTATCTTCTTGTCTAACTCCAGGGAAGATGGCAAATAAGCTAATTTCCCAAAATGTTGGCGTTTTCCTTTAAGTCAACACATAGAGGACCGTGATAAGGTTTTCACACGGTTTAATATGAGGAGAGAGAGAGAGAGAGACTCACTCTCTTGGTGTGTATGTATTGATATACAGCCTGTTTGTGTGTCTTGTTGTACTGCTGGTTTATTGTGTCAGTACAGAGACGTGATAGTAGCTGCTGTGGATATGATGACGAGTGGTTCAGTAGAGCAGGTGACTCATTACAGCAGGTACTGATGAAGAGCAGCTGTAGACCAGCACAGTCATCAGCAGTAGGCACGTTGTTACTGAGTCAGTCCAGTTAAGGTAGAAGGTCGCATTCTCTAGTCTAGATAGACTTTGTTCAAATATTGATGCTCAACTGTACTCGCCTCCGAGCGCCCTTTTGTTAAGCTTCAGTTAAACAGTTTGTGATTGATGATGCAAACAGTGGAAAATAGACATTTCACCGTGTGCTAATTCTTTGTGTGTGTGTGTGTCTTTTTAGGTCGGTGCGTTCCTGAAATCTCCAAAGTTCCCTATTTGGATCCTTGGCAGCGAAACTCATCTCTCTGTGTTCTTCGCCAAGGTGAGTTTGATACACCCATCCATAAGTACACACGCATATGCATGTCTATGCACGCACACACACACACACACACACATACTGTATATATATATATATATATATATATATACACACACACACACACACACACTCTCACTGTGTGTAATATAAACCAGTCTCCCCAGCAGGTTATGAAAAGCAGGAGAAGGAATGTGTTCTTTAACAGATTTTACAGGTCAGATATCAGTGGAGTGGGAATAGAGAGGGGCAGAAAGACAGAATAAAAAAAGAGCGAGAGAGAGCACAGTAGTTTGGTCATATATGGCTGCTGCTGGATTCTTGGCGTCTCACCTATAAAGCATGCGCCAAGTAGAACATAGCACACACACACACTTAAACTCTCACTCCCTCATACACAAACATCCACACTCTTACTAACAGTATTTTCTGGTTGGTCAAACAGTGTTTTTAAAGGGGAAGTTGTTGACAGAATCCGGCTATAGGGCGACAATAATGTGGTCAAGAGGCATGGTTTCTATCTTTAGCCTTTTAAGCTGCATGGTTTATTCATTCACATGGTATGAGCAGCAGCACATGAGCTCTCCTCTCACTGAGAGGCTGGTGGAGAAAGAGGTAGAGGGGGAGGAGACATCTCTATTTATACTCGCCACCTGGTGGTATCTGGAGTGGCTCCGCCTAGAGTGCCCTCTAGTGGAAACAGTTATATATGCAGTTAGACAGTTACTAACAATCCTACATAGAACCTCTTAGGGCTGGGCGATATAACGATAAATATCGCGATATATTTTAACACTTTGGTTGCCTTGGGTTAAATTAATGATATACCATAGGTTGCCGGCTCTATTTGTCTATGGAGAAGTACCCCTTCTTTGCATGGCTATAACTTTTTAAATTCTATTGCTACATTGCCATTATTAGGGCCCATTCAAAGTCCTATATGTATTGTTCATTGTGTAGCAACGTTAAACTTTTTCATTCACATATTCATAGTAAAGTATGGTCTAATGTATAAGTATGTTTTCATCTCTTTCTGCAGCTTTCTCCAGAACGTGATCTATAGCCCCAAATGCATTATATTGATGATGCAATACAGTTTTATGGCAATCAGCGCGATATAAAAAATTCCAACTAGACGTACTTCTAGAAGTTACTACACGTCATCTGATGTTGACCGGATGGGCTAGGGGGCGTTTATAATTCCGTGGGCAGCGTTATACCAATCATCTAATGTGGGTCAAATGTTGATAATAGCAGTTAGTATCGAAGACGGTAACGTTACACGCTGAAACTCACCCCAGTCTCCGCGCGCCGTTGGGCGATCATCGTCGAGTTGAAATCTTATCATTATGGGATGTAAATTTACCCGGTCCATCTCCAGCTTGTATAATGGTATATACGTCCAAATCATGTTGTTTATCGAGTTATTGGCAATCGATCACTGTGTAGTGTGACGAGCCAGAGTCGCGGGACCTATAGCGAGCGCCGGAAGTACTACGGTCGTCTAGGACAACCTCTATTCAACATCCTGTTTGGCGATTGCGCCGATCGGCCACCAGATGGCGCTCCTGAACCGCCAGAGAGCTCAGTGGGTCCTGCTGGTGGATCTCAGGCCAGCGGAGGGGACATATGAATCCGATCGCAGATTTTTGAAATATTGATATAAGGACGCTGTACAGCGTCCCCCGGCAACTTGAGCATGGCCAGCAATGACGTGAAAAGACGTTTCATGGCAGTCAAAGTGTTAATAATCGATATCGAATTTTTTTTTTCTTTCTTTTGTGACCTGCAACAGGGCAGTTTTAAAACCAGAGACAGTGGACAGACTTGTCTTTCTTGCCTGCAACTTAAAGTAATGGCTTTGCTTGTCCAAATGACAATACTGACCAAATTGAGATTTATTTTTCTCTTGTCCATTTATTTTGTTTGCTTTCTAATTTAAAATACAGTTTGAAACCGTCTGTACACAGTAGGCTATGTGTGCTAGCAGAACTAGACTCCAGTCACGAGTCACGGTGCACATGTGCGGTGGTTTGTCCACCAAAAAAGCGCCAAAAGATCGAAAATAAACTAGCAGAGCCAGAACTGTTCAACTCCCCTGGAGCCACAGCCAGCAGAGAAGCCCGTTTACTTTCGCTTTTAAACCAGCTGCAGCCTGAGAACTGGAGTGTGAGGGGATGTAACACTAAAGATGGCGGCAATGACAAAGAATTGCTGCAAAATAAACATACATCTGTTGTTAAAAAAAGAAAAAGAAAAAAATTAATACTTATAACAATTCGATAATTATCGATATCGAGAAATATGATAACATTATCATATCGTTATCGCGATATGATTTTTTTCCATATCGCCCAGCCCTAGAACCTCTAACTTCAACACTCCCACTTAGGGTTGTATTAGCATACTGGATGACTTCTCCGAAAAACATTTTACAAAGGAAATAATATAATCCAAAACATCAATAGAGTATGGCAGTCAATATTTACACATTAAACATGACCTCTGCAAATCTGTTCAATTTCAATTTGGAACAGGTTTCCTCATAGTGTCTGCTACCCTGTCGTCCGTTTGGACAATAAATCAGTGTCATTCTTTCTTCTCTGATGACAGATCTGATGAGATGATATTTTATATCGACATGTTTACATCTATGTCGGCACACTGGGTTCCTAGCAATCACAATGGTTCCCTGGTTGCCCTCATAAACAACAGTCTTCATATATACATAGGTGTTCACCATTTTTAAATTATGTTAACAAAACGCCCCTCATCTTCAAAAACACAGTATTCGGTATAGAGGATACATTCCAACTATCTACTACATAATGGGCAATATATTCATAATGTTATCTCAATCACTTCGAGCAATTGTTCTAGATAAACACATTTTAAAGTATATTATTATATACTTATTGGTATGTGTCTTGTAAGCCCATATGGGCTGGGCATACACCTGTATGTAAGACACAAAAATAAAAAACATCAAATCAAATCGGTCATAGCTAGAAACATATACTTGGCTTCACAGGCTGATAGTATCACTGTGGGCTTTAAGCTCTAAACCCTTGCTGCCCTTTCTGAAACACAGCTGTTCGTCTGCTGCACCTCTGGGGTAACGAAAAACATGTTTTTGACGTAGTTCAATGCTTCTCTGTGGGGTCAGCAAAATACTGTGAAAATGTTTTACTCACTACAAAACATAGGTCAGGGCGAGTACAGGTTGTCTAACAAATGAGGCTACCCGCAGCTTTTATATACACCTCTTACATCAGTCAAAACATCTCAGGATCTTTTCCACATAATTAAATCATTTAGAATATGGTAAGTCATCCACCTCTGTATTTAAACATGGGACCCATCTCAGTATTTAAACATGGAATTAAACATAGGATCCATTTCAGTATTTAAACATGGATTCTACTCAGGTATTTAAACCTGGATTCTGCTCCTCCCGTATTTAAACCTGGAGTATCCTCCTCCTGCATTTAAGCAGTGTAGCCACCCTCCTTCAGTATTTAAACATGGAGTACCCTCCTTCAGCATTTAAGCAATTAGCTACGAACCATACTTTGTATTTGTTGTGGCCTTCAATACCCTCCTGGATTGAATACACCCATTTCCCTCCCACTGTCTGTCTGGCCTCTGGTAACTTGGCTGGAGCAACGTGTGGTTGTCCTCTAGGGACCTCATCTCCCCATCTCTTGCTCTCTCCCATTTACTTGATTCGGGGGACACTGTGGCCTCTTTAAAGGTCAGGGGTACCCCACTGACTACCCTGTAGCCGTAATCAATGGTGGTGGGTGTACTGTCCTCCTCGTCACTCCCTTTCCGGGCATAGTCTGTCAGATACTTTGGTGGTTTGTGTTCCCTTGAGGGATACCTCCCACTGCTTGGGGCACTTGACGTCACCCTCGGGTGCTCCTCGTCATCGCCCTCTGGGGCTGTCTCTGTTTCTACACACCTTACTCTGGAGTCCAGCTCTGGCTCCTCTGTCTGTGTCTCGCTCTCACATGTTGTCTTTGTGACAAACTTGACTAGCATGTGTTTCTGCACTCTCCCTTTAACGGGATGATAAACTAGGAAAGCAGGGCTTCCCTTGTCATGCCCTACAAAGAGTCTTTTTACACATCTGGACTCAGGCCTTCCCCTGCCCTGCAGATATGCATAACACACTGATCCAAATCAGTGCATTCTAGCTAGATTGATTACACTTCTTTCCTGTCAGTGCTGTATACGGAGTGGTGCCCGTGTGCTTATTAAAGCACCTGTTTCTGGTGTAAGCGGCTTCTTGCACCGCATAATGCCATAGGCTCTTAGGTAAGTTACTGTCTACTAGCTTACACCTAGCCATTTCGAAAAGGGTGCGCCATTTCCTCTCTGCCACTCCGTTCTGGTGTGGGGGATATGGACATGACGTCTTGTGTCTTATCTTGTACCTTCTCAACAGTGATTGGAACTCTCCGTTTGTGAACTCAGTTTCGTTGTCGGACCTCAAGCATCCTACGTTACAATAAGGGGCTACGTCTGCCAGGAATTTCTCCGTGGCCTGGAGTGTGTCACTCTTTGCTTTGAGAAAGTAAACAAACACTGCTCCTGTGCACACATCTGTAAACGACTGTACATATCTAAAGCCTCCTATGGACTCGTTGCTTACTGGACCGGCTAGGTCCGTGTTAACTAGTGCAAGTGGTACCTTTACTTTTTCTGTGGGATTTCTGTTTCTCGATTGAGTAAACTTCCCCGTTTTGCACACTACACATTTTTTGTCGGGTCTATGCTTTTCACCTTCAATGTGCATGCCTTCTGTCACTGCTTGCAGTTTCAGTAAATCCTCGTAATTACAATGACCCATAATCTCGTGCCATGTCTGAATATCGTGACTGGCTGTCACGCTACACATATCATTATTATCATTACACTCTGTTTGCAGATAATACACTCTGGTACATCTTTATGTCAAACCGTGTACATCTTTATGTCAAACCGTGTACCGTCAGGTTCTACAAGACATTTTTTACCTTTATCGAAGAATACCTTGGCACCGCTTGCAGTAGCAGCTATTACAGAGAATAGTCCTTGTGGGAGCGATGGTACGTAGAGAGTGTTCTTTAACGTCACTGTACGCCGGCGCCCCCCACTGTCCGTGAGGCATACCTGTGCGTCTCCTCTCTCTTGCGCCAACCCGTAGGTGCGCTTCCCGTCTGCCAGCTCCATGCTGTGCCTCTCCGGGTGGAAAGTGTTGTCAAAGTTCTTGAACCGACTCCTGTCGATGATGACATGGGACGACGCACCTGTGTCCACGGTCGGTCCCTTCCTCTGGGCCCGCTGTAGCTGTGCCGGCCTGGCGATGCACGCTGTCCGCGCCCCCGAAAGCGAAGTCTTCTTGTCCCGTTATTCTCCGGGCGTCGTCTCGATCCGTCTCAAGTCGACCGTCGCTGCCATCGTGTCCGCGGCCGCCATCTTGTCCGTAGCCGCCGTCTCGTCCATAGCCGTCATCTTGTCCATGCGCGTATCGCGCGCTCTGGTCGTGTTTCTTTATGCACGCTCTGTCTGTGTGCCCCGTGGATTTGCAGAAGCTACACCAGACAGACTTTGTGCAGTCGTCTCTCAGATGGCCTTTCTCTCCGCACGCCCGTTCCGCCAGTTCCGCCGTGGTCCTGGTCCTCTCCCGTCGCTCGGCGGCACCCTCTCTCCCGCCTCTGCGGCGGGTGGGTATCTTCTGAGGCCTCGAAGTTTCTTAACTTGGCCTTGAACTGTCCCAGCGTCATGTCCGCTGAACCGTGTGTTACCAGGAGTGTGAACGGTTTGTACAGCTCCGGTAGTCCCCTCATCACCATCATTAGCCCATCGCTTGGTGCTTCTCCTGCACTCTTCAATGCCGTCATGGACTGCTCAGCTCTGATGACGTATTCGGTCACCGTCTCGGTGTGCCCTTCCTCAGTCCCGTTAGTGTTATGTAGAGGGCCACGACTCTGGGTCTTCCTCGCCCGATGTAATGCTCTCTCAACACCTCCAGGCTTTCTCGGCCTTTGTCTTTAGTGTCGCGGAATATCAACCCCAAGCTGGTGTCGTCGAGCTGTGGCGCTAACTCGGAGTACGCGTCTGCGTTATGCTGGTCGTCCAGGGCTTGCTCTTCCGCCGTCAGGTCTCCCGTGGGGGCTGTCAAGATCTTCGCCTTCAGTCCCGCACCATGCATGCAGCATAACATGCGCTCTTCCCAGAGCTCGTAGTCCTCTGCTTTTCCATTGAATGAGGGCCATTTGCTCCTTCCCTTGGTCGCCATCCTCTTGGTTGATGGTAGGCGTAGCTTTAGCTCTTGTTGGCCTAGCGTCTAGCCACGCGGTGCTCCCGGTGCTAACCTAGCCTATACTTTAGCTAAGCTTGCTACCCTTATTATTTCGCCCCGGTGTTATCTGGGCCCATAACCTGTTGACAGAATCCAGCTATAGGGCGACAATAATGTGGTCAAGAGGCATGGTTTCTATCTTTAGCCTTTAAGCGGCGTGGTTTATTCATTCACATGGCAGAGCAGCAGCACATGAGCTCTCCTCTCACTGAGAGGCTGGTGGAGAAAGAGGTAGAGGGGGAGGAGACATCTCTATTTATACTCGCCACCTGGTGGTAGCTTGAGTGGCTCTGCCTAGAGCGCCCTCTAGTGGAAACAGTTATATATGCAGTTAGACAGTTACTAACAATCCTACATAGAACCTCTAACTTCAACAGAAGTTCATCCAGGGCGGCTAGGTGGTGTAGTGGGCAAGGCACTCGCCACCAGTGTGGAGACGCTAGGATTCGCGTGTTCGAATCCAGCTCTCCACATTGTTTTCAGTTTAGCTGGTCGTCCGCAGTAATACACATTGGCCGTATTACGGGGAGGGAAAACTGAAGGGTGGGGATCGAACGTTGTGAACAAGCGACTCCTACAAGTCGGTTGGTGCGCCTGCGCAGTAGAATCAGGAAGTGTCGGGGGCAGCGTGAGCCTCCCACGCGTTACTCCTCGCCACTGAGAGATCGAGCTGCGCAGGTGAAAAGATGCGACTGCTGTTACCTCAAGTACCGGAGGGGACTTGTGCTATGTATGACTTAGTCCATATTGCAGCCGGCTTGTGGGAGGCAAGAAACAGCGTTCGTGACAGGGGAGGGTTGAATTGGATGATACGAAATTGGGATGGGAGAAAATATAGAAAAATGGGAGAAAAAGTGGATAAAAAAAAAAAAACAGAAGTTCATCCAAATAAAAAATAAAAACATATTCCTGGAGTGCCATCTATCCATCCAGATGGTTTCGGTGAGACTTGCCCAGGTCTGGGCTTTTCAGCCGTAGAGACGTCTGCCATCACTCCAATACAATGGAGGTAAAGTAGCATTAAATTAAAAGAACTCCACAGCGACGTCTCTTCCCAGAAATAATTACATGGTTACTCGCGAAGTACACCCACCGTGCGGGAGAGTACTGGTATGTTTCCTCCTGCATAGATGGAAGACATTTGGTGTGCACACTTAGGTACAAAGCAGTTCTCGATTACAGCGAGGTCTGTGGATTATTGTGAGTAACCATGTCATTGTTTCTGGAAGGATACGTTGCTGTTGAGTTGTAGCAGTCCCAGTCTCACTGGAAATAAAGGACTAGACCAGCTGCACCTGCGCCAATTAACCTCCCTGCTGCTTTAGCCTCTCCAGACTGCGGCTGAACCACCCCCTTCCTCCCACAAATGCTATTTAGCTCCATTGTACTGGGCTGACGGCAGAGATCTCTACTGCTGAGAACCTCGAACCTCGTCATGGATAGATGCTACTCTGGGGAAGAGGGAAAATATGTCTGCCCCTTTTTTAAGGGAGTTTATGCAGGGTTCAGAGAGTTATTACGGTGTCATTAACCTCTTGAGCCCTAGCCCTATTTTCTGAAAATCCGCCAAAAAATACATACCTAAGTAAATGGAAGATTGCTCCACTTCTACAAGGCCCATTTGCATGTTCTTGGTATCTAGGGACATCTAGGGATCTCAGGTAATGTATTCCCAGTGTCAGAAATAGTGTGTCTGTTGAGTAAATTGTAAGGCTGTCAAAGTTAACGCGATATTAACGCGTTATCGCCCGATTCTATTAATGCCACTATTTTTTTACTCAAGATTAACTAAAAAATGTTTTTTTTTTTTTTTTTTTTTACTAGACTTCACTCAGGTGTATTATTGATGCTCTCATTGATACTATGTTTGTTTCTGAAGTGTGTGTGTGTGTGTGTGTGTGTGTGTGTGTGTGTGATATAGAGAGAGAGGGGGGTGAGAGAGATGAGGAAGGGGCAAGTGAGAAGGAGACCTGGGAGAGTGTGTGTGTGAGAGAGCGAGGGGGGGGGGGGTGAATAATCAGCCCTTGTGTGGGTGAATGTAACAAGTTCCTAACGTTTTCTTTCCCCTATTATTTCATGCACACTTTATTCATTGTTTTAAATTATTATTTTCTTAAGTTATTTTGTGCATCACTCTGTTTTGAATTTGATGCAAATTTGCAATGCATGAGGGTCATCCTTTTGTGTTAAATGGCTGCATGAAGCAAGCATTTGTTGACTCGCATGTTGATAAGAGTATTAAAACTTGGAACTTGAAAAAGATCCATTTAAGGTAAAAAATAAATAAAAAATTAAAATGCTATTAATCGCGAGTTAACTATGGACAATCATGCGATTAATCGAGTTAAATATTTTAATCGTTTGACAGCACTAGTAAATTGTAATGAACCAAAGGAGAATATAAATAAAAAAAACTTAATTTTTTTTTCTTTATCTTTGACAGTGAATAACACCATGCATAAAATGACCACACATGAGAAACTGCCACTGAGCTCATTGAGATCACATGTACAGAATTATCTAAGCAAATGAATAAAGGGAAGATTATTAAAGAGAAGGTTTTGTAGTAGGGGTGGAACGGTTCACAAAATCTACTGTTCGGTTCGTATCACGGTTTTGGTGTGGCGGTTTTCGGTTCGGTTCGGTATACATTGTTTTTTATTTAAAAAAAATTTAACACTCAAAAATACCATACATCAGCATAAAATATATAGCCTAAAAATAATCCAACTTTTCAGTTATTCTCAAGGACGTAGTCATGCAAAAACTGAAAGAATGAGGCAGTTTGACATCAGGCACATTATTTTGACAGTGACGGTTAGAGCTAGGAGAGAGAGGAGAGGCATTACTGATTTAAACATGCTTCTCATTTATTTGGTAAAAAAGAAAAGGTTTACCTTTAATGTTTGGCACACAAAGCTCGAACTGATTGAAAAATATAGGCAACATTTGTCAAAGTATTAACTTAGTGCAAACAAACAAAATAATTAAACCTTTTCTATTTTTGTGGCCACATTATAGACAAAGGCCATCAACATCAAAGTATGCATTATGCTCAACCAGCACCAGACTTTCTTATCAAAAAGGAAAAGTCACTGTTATTTAAAATTAATTAATCTAATTGCATGAAACATTATGAAGTATTCTCTTATGCCGCTTTTCACTGCATGGTACCTAATCGACTCGACTCGCTTTTGCTTTTTGAGTGTCTTGCTAGCCGTATTTGAAGTGACGTCACACAAGGAACAGCATTTCCGTTAGCCGGTAATTACCGGTATTTGACCGGCAATCTGTTGAAGTCCGACATATTTAATCTCTCCGGTCTTAATGTCCGGTGAAAATAATTCCCTGAGTCTAAGCACAATTTGATTATTTGAATTGTATTAAAATAGGCTAAAATTAAATAGCCTATGCTATTTGTTTCATCGTTGCTTCTAATAATGACAACGACGTTGTCAGCGAGAGCTTAGTGCGAACTTTTGTGAAGCTGCAGAGCCGGAGCAGCAGCAGCACAATGCAGTACTCCAGCAGTACTCCAATTCAGCCATTTTCAATTCAATGTTGGGTGGGGGGCGCTGCTGTGCGGTCCCCAGAAAAGAGCCAATAACAGCTGAATCTGCTGCTCTGCATCGACATACTCTCGCAAATAAGTCATTGGGAGGTGGAGAGAGAGAGAGTCGTCACGCAAACCCACGATAATGTTGCCGTCTCTCTCTGTCAAATTTCTCAGTTCTTCGCTTGATATAATTAATACAAATGTCCAATATAACGGAATTCGTTAGCTCATAAAAATGTGATTATAACAGACTGTTGTTTATTAATGTCGGGCGACTGCCCACAGACACCTATTTGATTTAAAGTCGGCAGCAGCACGAGTCTCGGGACTTATTTTATTTGGAATATAATGACTTTATACGCAAAAGTAGCCTAGTTTTAAGTAAAAATATTATAAATCTACATGCCTTGATGATGTCATTCTTTTGTTTTGTTGTCATTCTTTTGCCTATCAATTGTTTTTAAGCTCAATAAACTCTGACCGGAATTTCTCTCATTTGACCGGTAGATTGAAATCTACCGGACACTGAGGCCGGCAACAATTTTTTCTAACGGAAACCCTGACAAGGAAGTAAATAGTCAACAGTAACACTGCGTTGGAAGGAGAAGCCCTGATGATATAATATAAACCAACAGCCAATAAATGTGGAGTTATCTTTGAACCTCTGTTGTCAAGCCTCGTCAATATACCCCCCCTTCCCCACTAATAAAACTTGTGTCCTGGAGTCACTTCGCTGTGAGCGTTTTCCACTGTTAGCTCACGGCTAACCCTAACGTTATAACCGAACAATACACACATGCCCCGAACCGCGGAGGTCATACCGAACGGTGTACGGTTTGAATGCGTACCGTAGATACATTACTGAATTCAGCCACCCGGACACATGCAATTTGAAATGTTATTATAGAATATCAGGCCTATAAATGACCTTATCAGGGGAGGAAATTAGGGCACTTTACTCGCCAAATGTGAGTATTTTTTATGTTTGGCGAGTGATTCATGAAGACCACTCGCCACACTGGCGAGCACTGCACAAGACCCGCGGACATATAATGTTTAATAAAAGTTCCCGCCGTACTGGCCAACCCACGAACATTTAGAATGTTTAATAAAAGTTCCTGCAGTACTGGCCAACCCGCGAACATATAGAATGTTTAATAAAAGTTCCCGCAGTACTGGCCAACCCGCGGACATATAGAATGTTTAATAAAAGTTCCCGCAGTACTGGCCATCAGTCAAGGGAGCACTCGCAAACGGATGACGTTAAACACAGCAGAAGATGGAAAACAGACAGACTGACCAACAGGGAACTGCATCCAACCCTAGTACAACCCTCGAGTATAAGTTACTATGGACACATTTAAATCACAGGTGTAATGTTAGTCTATTGGAACTGTACAGTAGTTGGCTTCTAGTTAGCGTTTTAGCTATAGCTGCTTGCTAGCCCCGTGTGCGTGTCTGTGTGTGCTCAAAGCAGCCAGCCCCATGTTAGCTAGGTGCATCTGTTATGACTATGTTTCCAAAAAAACACCGGACTACGACGTAAGGTTAGACATTTTATTTCATGCTCAAAAGCCCCTGACTTGCACATCGCAGTCACGAAAGGGGCTAGCTCAACCAGTGCACAACAGCACACCAACCCAACTGACGTTACCACAACACTTGACGGTACTTCACAGCACTGTCGTAAAGACCACCGTGCCATCTTAAAGGCACAGTGAACACTGTTGTGATGCCACTCAAGTCAAGCCAAGAGTTTTATTTGTCACGGCATACGAGTATACAATGAAATGCGGGTGGTCTTGCCCGCAACGATGTGCAAATACAATAGTAATAATATATAATAGAACGACATTGTGCAATAAACAAGTAAACAGAGTAGGGCATATCGGTACATGAGTTATTTACAGAGCATGGTAGGACATGCTAGGTCCTGTGGTAGTGCAATACACTGTTAGCTACGGATGAGGCACTGCGTCTTTATGTACATGCTATATATTATACAATCTCAAGTTATACTATACTATTCTTAAAGTGACCTTTCCTTTTGTAAAGTGGCCATAAGTGTGAGCGTGTGCAGCATGAGTGTGTGCTTGCTCATGTTAAAGTGGCTGCTAGTGTGTGAGCGTGTACAGTGTGTGTGTCGTGTATGTGTGCTTGTGTGTGGAGAGTTCAGTGTTCAAGGCTCTGATGGCCTGGGGGAAGAAGCTGAGCCGAAGTCTCTCTGTCCTAGTAGCTGGTGTTCACAGGCGTCTGCCTGACCTCAGCAGCATGAACAGGCTGTTGTTGGGGTGGTGAGGGTCTTTCATTATTCTGCAGGCTCTGGATTTGCACCTCTTGTTGTATAGAACCTGCAGGGGTGGTAGTGCAATACCCGTGGTACGCTCGGCTGATCGCACCACTCTCTGTAGGGCCTTCTTGTCCTGTGCCGTGCTGTTTCCATACCAGGCAGTGATGTTTCCAGTCAAGATGCTCTCTACAGCTCCGGAGTAGAAGGACTGGAGTATCTTCCCCGATACTCTGAACTTCCTTAACTGTCTCAGGTGGTAGAGGCGCTGCTTTGCCTTTTTTACGACTGAGTCTATGTGTGTTGTCCATGTCAGATCCTCTGAGATGTGGACCCCCAGGTACTTAAAGCTGCTCACCCTGTCCATGGTAGCCCCGTTTATCCTCAGTGGTGTGTGTGTCTCCTGCTGTCCTCTCCTATAATCCACGATCAGCTCCTTGGTTTTACCAATGTTCAGGAGCAGGCTGTTGTCCTGGCACCAGCGTTCCAGTACCTCAACCTCCTCCCGGTAGGCCTTCTCGTCGTTGTCCGAGATCAGCCCCACCACCACTGTGTCGTCCGCAAACTTCATTATGGAGTTGGAGCTGAACTTGGCCACACAGTCGTGTGTGTATAGGGAGTACAGCAGGGGGCTCAGAACACAGCCCTGGGGGGACCCGATGCTCAGGGTGATGGTGTTGGAGGTCTGACCCCCCACCCTGACCGCCTGGGGCCTTTCGCTCAGAAAGTCCAGTATCCAGGCGCTCAGAGCGGAGCTCAGACCTAGCTCGATCAGCTTGTCCACCAGTCTGGTGGGGACTATGGTGTTGAACGCTGAGCAGTAGTCAATGAACAACAGTCTCACATAGCCCCCCTTCTGGCGGTCAAGGTGAGAGAGGGTGCTGTGCAGTACTTGGGAGACCGCATCAACAGTGGACCTGTTTGGCCTGTATGCAAATTGCCACTCATGCATACACAACATTGACACGGCTTGAATGAATGAAAACTTTATTTAACAGATTGCAGAATGGGTACAATACAGTACGGCTCAATACATACAATTGTTAAGGGGATGCAGACCTGAGAAAGACGTTTGTCTTGTTTCCATCAGGGTCCCCCATTTTCAATTCATATAGACATTTATGACATACACAACATACATGACATTTATGGCATAGGGACATATAGGTATTTAGTACTGATACATTTGTGACATAAGCGGTATTCAAATATACAGTACTGTTACCCCTAGATCCTGACAGAGTACCGTAATTCCTCTAATAGTAACCCCGGCTTGTATTTGTTTCAACTGTAGCGGGTACCAGGCTTGTATTAGGAGGAGGATTGTATAAGAGGGAGGCCTATATTTCAAATTTTCAAACGGATCATAATGAATAAATCAACATTTTGTGTCAGTTTGAACCCAGTAAAATGTACTGGGTTCATTTATTGAAACCAAGTACTGTATGAAATAGTAAACAGTGCAATTACAGGTGGTCACTGGTCATTTCAACGTTTTCAAAGTGAAATCAAGTAACTAGCTCAGTATGCAGCTCAGTATATTAGTAACCCGGCTTGTATTAGGAGGCCGGCTTATAATTGCTTAGCTCAAGAGCGCACCCGGCCATTAATAGAGACCCGGCTTGTATTTGAGACCCGGTTACTATTAGAGGAATTACGGTATATACATATGATGGGGAGGGGACTGTACATTAGGAGGGGGTGGGTGGGTGGGAGGGAAATATACATACGGCGGGGAGGGAATATATACATGCGGTGGGGAGGAGACTGTCTATTAGGAGGTGGTGGGGGTTTTGGGCATTTACGGTGGCCAGTTTCGAATTGCAGCCTCCCGTAGGTGCTCTTTAAGAGTGGTTTTGAATGTGGGCAGGGATTCACATTCCTTTACAGCTTTGGGTAGGGCGTTCCACATTGTTGTGGCATAATTGCGAAACGTGTTTAGTCCCTTGTTTGAGCCGACAACCGAGGTTCAAAGTTAACTTGATTGATTGATTGAAAACTTTATTAACAGATTGCAGAATGGGTACAAAACAGTATGGCTCAATACACACAATTGTTAAGGGGATGCAGACCAGAGAAGGACTTTAGTCTTGTTTACACCAGGGTCCCCCATTTTCAATTCATCATAACATATGACATACAGATGGACAGTACTGCTACATCTATACATTTCACATCTATCTATACACTTCACAACATACTTCGGTTTTTTTCTTTCACTGCCCAACCCAGTCCAACCCAGCATCTTTCACTGCCCAGTTCAGCCCAACCCAGTCCAGAATAGATCCCTCTTTCATGTTAACACTTTCTCTGCCAGAGACGCCTAAACTCGTCATTCCCCGCCATGCTAATTCTGCCAATGACGCCGTAACACGTCATTGAGATCAATATTTCAAAAATCTGTGATCGCAATCATATTTCTCCCCCGGAGACTTGAGATCTACTGTTGATCCCCTCTCAACTCTCCAACGGTTCAAGAGCGCCATCTGGTGGCCGATCGGCGGATCGCCCAAACCGGAAACGGAAGCTGGTGCTCATTCCAATTCGGTCCAATCACTCACTAATAGTCCCGGGACTCGAGCTAGACACAATGGATAGCAATCCGTTACCAATAACTCGATAAACAACATGATTTGGACGTATATACTATTATACAACTTGGAGATGGATCGCATATTTCAACATCCCATAATAGGAATATTTTTGCTCATCGCCCAATGCTACGAGGAAGCTACGGTGAGTTTCAGCGTTTTTTTTTTTACAGTGTTCGATATAAACTGCTCTAATGATCATATCACCCACACTCAGTGATGCCAGTAACTAGTTACTAAGTAACTAGTTACTGTAATCCGATTACTTTTTTCAGTAAATAGTAATCTAACTTGTTACTTTTTACAAGCCAGTAATCTGATTACAGTTACTTTTCCAAGTGGCTGTGAGTTACTATTTAGTTACTATCTCATAATGCTGATGATAAGAGAGCCAGGGGTACAGTCAGCTACACCGGAGTATGGCCTGATGGCTGATGACGTCGCATGATGATCTGTCTGAGCAGCCAATCATGATTTGAGACATTATGCACTTTCAATAAAGCATTATTTCCTGAATTTCCCCAAGGGGATCAATAAAGGAATATCTTATCTTATCTTATTTAAAAAGAAACTGTTGTCATTCTTGTGGCAGCAACAGGGGGGACGACGACGACTTCGTAACCTAGTTACTTTCAAAGTAACTAAGTTACTTTGATAATCAAGTAATCAGTAAAGTAACTAGATTACTTTTTAAAGGAGTAATCAGTAATCAGATTATTTTTACAAGTAATCTGTGGCATCACTGCCCACACTAGATGAATCATCTAACGTTGGCCACGGAATTATAAACGACCCCCCCCCCCCCCATCCGGTCAACATCAGATGATAAGTAGTAACTTCTAGAAGCACGTCCATTTGAAATTTTTTATCTCGCGCAGATCGCTATCAAACTGTATTTGATCATCAATATAATGCATATAAGGCTATAAATCACGTTCTGGAGAAAGCTGCAGAAAACGATAAAAAACATATTTATACTTTAGACCGTATTTTAGTATGAACATGTGAATGAAAAACTAACGTTCCTACGTCCTGAACGATAGATAATTGACGTTGAATGGGCCATAGTAATATCAATTTAGCAATACAATTAAAAAAAGTTATAGCCCTGCAAAGAAGGGGAACTTCTCCATAGACAAATAGAGCTCGCAGAGAGGGGTATAATGATGTACATAAGCCTGGCGAAGAAAGTGTTAATATGTTTTATGCTAATATTGTGAAGAGTAGAGACACTGTTATTAATGTTTTATGCTAATAAATATTTTAAAGAGTAGAGACACGGTGTGATTATTACTATGATTACTAAAAATTTCCATAACTCATATTTCACTAATAACACTTTAACCTATTGGTAAACAAACGTATTGCTGAAAATTAGGGCTGACCTTCGATATTTTGTTTGGAATTCGAAGCTTCGGGGCCGAGATTCGATTTGAATTCAAAGCTTCGAAATAATATATATTTTTTTAAATAATAAATATATATATTTTTTTAATGTTGTGGGACTTGTACAGCACTTTGTTCAACTTTGTCAGTGCTGTAAATTTTAAATCTTAGACAAACTAAACACTTTGCTTTCATGAAATATTGTAAGCCGTCATTTGAGGCTTTATAAAAGCAGCACAATGAACACATCTGTCAGTGCCGAGTCCGACCTCATCTTAAATAACAAACAGCATTGCTTGTTGTAATTAACAGAGGCAGAGTTGATTTTGCAAAAAAAGAAAAAAAATATAAATTTTGTATTTGTTAATAATCGAATTTTATTTTCATATTCGAATCCCATGCCCATCGAACGAAGCTTCGAAGTATTTAAGACAGCCCTACTGAAAATATACACTATGACTGCTGTTTTGACAGGGTTAGGGTCTTTACTCTTGGCTACGTTTGAAAAAAAAATGCAACATTAATTCATAGTCTGTAGAGATGGATTTATGGTGTGATGGCTAAAGAGGTTAAGTTAATGCAGGGTTCAGAGTAGGGCTGGGCGATAAAACGATAACGATAACTATCGCGATAAATTATTTCCTCGAAATAAACATGAAACGTGGTCGCAAAGTTTCGATATATCGATTTTCCAAGCTTGGCTCCGTTCAGCCTCGGCTCACCACACTCACTAACAACAACCAACGTTACGTGATGACGTATTTACGCACAACAGCTAACAACCAATCAGTGAAGGAGATGGCCGAGAGCGAAGTATACCCGGAAGGAGGTAGGACTCACTCAACAACCAGGCTTGCTAGGCTAATTAGCTTGCACGGCAATGTTTTATATATTTACGTGCCGAGTATGTGTGTGACGTGAATTCTGAGGCCACGTTTATAGTAGTGGGGGTATACAGTGGACGTCGTTTCAATATATTGTGGCGGAAGAGAGTATTTTAGTGTAATATTTAGCACATTGTCATGGAATACACAGCTTAGATACTACAGGCTTGCTAGGCTAATTAGCTTGCACGCCGATGTTTTATATATTTACGTGCCGAGTATGTGTGTGTTTTGAATTCTGAGGCCACGTTTATAGTAGTGTGAGGTATACAGTTCGTTTCAATATATTGTGGCGGAAGAGAGTATTTTAGTGTCATATTTATTGTCATGAGATACTCCGCTTGTCGGCTAACGTGTAACGTGCGCGGACTGATGACGACATCAACTCGACTTGAGACATTCGCAGCAGCATAAGAAGTCAATTAAACTTGACGGACATTATATCGACGATAATTATCGATATCGAATTATATGAAAATAATTTTATAATTTTATCGCGATAACGTTTTTGGTCATATCGCCCAGCCCTAGTTCAGAGTTTATATGGTGTCATTAAGGGAGTTAATGCAGGGTACAGAGAGTTATAGTGTCATTAACACTTTCAGAGCCCAAGCTTAATCTTGATTTACCGGTTGAATGCCCACCATCCACTTCAATGTTGGCGTTAATAACGCCTAATCTGTTTTAAATTATGGCTATGTGTCTAATCTGCCCGTCGCTTATCAATGACTTGTTTTCCAGTCAACATTGTCGAAGCGGATTGTTTTTTTATCGGTTCATTTTCGTTTTATAGCATTTTGAATAGCCCTCGTTTTCAAGGAAAATAAAAAGATTCCATTATAAACGCCCTGTACTGGAATATTCTAGAATACACAAAAACGTTGTCATTTTTCGGCCTATTTATGAATCGTTTTCAAATAAACGCTAGATTATCGATAGTATATGTGTACGTATGCACGCTGGGGGCCGCGAGCTGAAAATCGATTACCTCATTTCCTCAACATCACACACACACACACATGGGGGACACGTTGATATCTCAGCGAATACAACTCTGATTTTCCCAAGACTGGTAAAATTACCTTACCTCAGATCAGATGTTCTCCAAAAAGATCATTCCAATTCCTGATCGCCATTCCAAAAATCGATCACTACTGTCTACTATCGATTGGCTACTGTGAATATATATTCCAGGCTGATTCCCATCCCGCGATCACTTCCATGTTGAGCAGACTGCTTGCCACTGCTCACGGAGCCAGCTGGCCCCGCCTCTACATATCACTGAACCCAGGTCAGTCTAAGCGACTGACGTGCAGTTTTCAGGGATAGACGATGGGGGGCGCTTTTTTCCATTCTGAGCTGCTGATGGGGCTGGTATACCAACGGGAGACTCGGTTGATGAAATATGAATTCAGATCGCTGGGCATTCAGGGGGGGGGGGGGTGATAAGACGACAATACACGTCTGTGGCATTCAAAGTGTTAAGGGCGTTAATGCAGGGTTCAGAGAGTTAATACGATGTCATTAACTCAATCTGCGCCAACAACGTTTATATACGTGTTTGCTCGACAACCGTTGAACGCCAACCACGTATATATACGCTATTTGGTCCGTTTTCCTTTTATTTTAACACTTTGATCGCCGGGGTTAAATTCATAATTTACCATCCCTCGCCAGCCCTATTTAACATGGAGAAGTTCCCCTTCTTTGCAGGGCTATAACTTTTTAAATTGTATTGCTAAATTGACATTACTATGGCCCATTCAACGTCCTATATCTATTGTTCAGGGTGTAGCAACGTTATACTTTTTCATTCACATATTCATACTAAAATACGGTCTAAAGTATAAGTATGTTTTTATCGTTTTCTGCAGCTTTCTCCAGAACTTGATTTATAGCCCTAAATGCATTATATTGATGATCAAATACAGTTTGGTAGGAATCTGTGCGAGATAAAAAATGTCAACTGGACGTGCTTCTAGGAGTTACTACGTATGATCTGATGTTGACCGGATGGGGGGGGGTCGTTTATAATTCCGTGGGCAACGTTATATCATTCATCTAGTGTGGGTGATATGATCATTAGAGCAGTTAGTATCGAAGACGTTAAAAAATAACGCTGAAACTCACCGTAGCTTCCTCGCGCCGTTGGGAGATGAGCGTGGAACAGAAATGTTTCTATTATGGGATGTGGAAATATCCGATCCATTTCCAGGTTGTATAATAGTATATACAACCAAATCATGTTGTTTATCGAGTTATTGGTAACGGATTGCTATCCGTTGTGATCAGCTCGAGTCCTGGGACTATTAGCGAGTGATCGGACCGAATTGAAATGAGCACCAGCTTCCACTTCCTGTTTCTGCCCTGGGCGATCGGCCACCAGATGGCGCTCTTGAACCGTTGGAGAGTTGAGAGGGGCTCAACAGTACATCTCATGTCTTCGGGGGAGAAATATGATTTCGACACAGATTTTTGAAATATTGATATTCGGCAGAATGAGCATGGCGGGGAAAGACGTGTTTCAGCGTTTTCGGCGATTAAAGTGTTAATATTCTATTCAATGTCATGGACCTGTATGTTGCCGTTAAAAGCCATACTGGGACCCAGAGGGTGCAGTACTGGCCAGATCCTACTAGGTGGCAGTATCGAGAGTGCAGTAAACCCTGTTCCAGACCGTGTGTTACGTTTAAACCCCTCCGGGCGCTGAATTTAGACAGAGCCAAGTAGATCGCTTCATCCAACCACTTCGAAACGCATCTAGCACACTCGATCCATAAATTGTGCCAAATTATGTCCGGGACCAGATGGACACCATACTGGAAAGCGCGAGCAGACAATTGGAATATTCTTTTTGGAATACGCCCGATCAAAGGTAAGGACTGTGACGTCAATTCCAGCTTGATCTTACAATGTTTTCATATCGATCCAGCTGATCAGCGTGTGTGGGGTTCACAACGAATGCTGTTACTGGCAATCAAAGCATCAGAAACGACCCCCCCCCCCCCCCCCCCCCTTTCATGCATTCATGATGAAACAAAATACCTATTATATACATTTGATTTGGAAATGGTAGCGTGTCTGTCCAGGGATGAAACACCAATGCTTTTAGTAGAATTCACGTAGGGCCCTATAACTCAGCTCTCCAGGAATTAGCCCGGATCACTCCAAAACTATACTTATATTCACCACGGGATAACACGCAAACGTATTCATGAAAGAAATGTATTATTTTTTTGCATCTTGGACAGAAGATAGTTACTGTAACATAGTATTGTATCCATAGCTATACTATAGAATATAGATATAGCTCTACAAACAAGGTGACTCACTCCACTCCTATCTAAAGCGTGGCCTAGCTAGAACAGGATGAGGAAAATGGCCGGCGCTGAATGAGTTAAGGGAGTTAATGCAGGATTCAGAGAGTTAACAGTGTCATTAAGGGAGTTAATGCAGGGTTCAGAGAGTTAATATAGTGTCATTAAGGGAGTTAATGCAGGGTTCAGAGAGTTAATATAGTGTCATTAAGGGAGTTAATGCAGGGTTCAGAGTTAATAGTGTCATTAAGGGAGTTAATGCAGGGTTCAGAGAGTTAAAACAGTGTCATTAAGGGAGTTAATGCAGGGTTCAGAGAGTTAATACAGTGTCATTAAGGGAGTTAATGCAGGGTTCAGAGTTAATAGTGTCATTAAGGGAGTTAATGCAGGGTTCAGAGAGTTAATACAGTGTCATTAAGGGAGTTAATGCAGGGTTCAGAGTTAATACAGTGTCATTAAGGGAGTTAATGCAGGGTTCAGAGTTAATACAGTGTCATTAAGGGAGTTAATGCAGGGTTCAGAGAGTTAACACAGTGTCATTAAGGGAGTTAATGCAGGGTTCAGAGAGTTAATACAGTGTCATTAAGGGAGTTAATGCAGGGTTCAGAGAGTTAACAGTGTCATTAAGGGAGTTAATGCAGGGTTCAGAGAGTTAACACAGTGTCATTAAGGGAGTTAATGCAGGGTTCAGAGTTAATACAGTGTCATTAAGGGAGTTAATGCAGGGTTCAGAGAGTTAATACAGTGTCATTAAGGGAGTTAATGCAGGGTTCAGAGAGTTAACAGTGTCATTAAGGGAGTTAATGCAGGGTTCAGAGAGTTAATATAGTGTCATTAAGGGAGTTAATGCAGGGTTCAGAGAGTTAATACAGTGTCATTAAGGGAGTTAATGCAGGGTTCAGAGAGTTAATACAGTGTCATTAAGGGAGTTAAGGCAGGGTTCAGAGAGTTAATACAGTGTCATTAAGGGAGTTAATGCAGGGTTCAGAGAGTTAACACAGTGTCATTGTCAATTGATGAATTCTATATTTCCCTTAAGTTCAGTAAATAAGTCCACTTTCTCTGCCTCTACACTGCTGTCCCTTCTGGATCACTCTGTGCCTGGCCTTGTAGTCATTCATAATAGGCGTGGTTCTTCCAGGGTTAACGCACACACACACACACACATGCCGTGTGACATCACACACGCTAACTAAGGTCAGCCCTGTTGTTTTAACTTCAGAGAAACCTTGACTCCCAGGGTGGAGGTATGAATCATCCGATCCCTCTGTTGCAGCATGTGTGTACCGTGTGTGGTGGGGGGGGTTGTATGTTCGCTCATGGACGTGTGTTTATCATCCTTATCTGTATGAAACCTTATATGTCGCCATCGCTCGTGTATTGATGGAACATTTTTATTTTTTATTTTTTTGTGTGGATCAAATCGATTCTCCCTGCCACGGGGAACATGCCGTCATCACCAACGGAGAAAATCGCATCAAACCGATCTCCCCATCATAACACCACGCCCCTTTATTACCCCATTGATTAACATCTCCGTTACGGAGTCCGTGCCCGCTGGATGAGCGGATCACATGTTGGTTCAATGATGACCCGGAGTCGTCATGCGCTCACTGATTCCTTGCCAATTAGTACTGCTCCCACGAGTGACATGTTCACATATACACACACTCGCCGTCGTTCTCTCGCACACATTCCACAGAGCGTGGAATCTGATCCTGATTAGTGTTAATGTGTAGAGTGTGTGTGTGTGTGTGCATTTTTTGTGTTTGTGTGTGCGTGCGTGCGTGCCCTCAGGTGGATGGTTTCCTGTAGGGAATGTGATCCCAGAGTTCCCATCTGGATCCGTTTGTCCCGCTGGAGACTGGGAACGCACACTTAACACATAGACACACACTCGCGCACGTACACACACACAGCTGACGCTACACTGATTATAGAGTCGAGAGACAAATCCGCGCCCCTGGTTTCTGAAGGGCAGCATTAGGGTATGTTTCTGTGAATCCAGATTGAAGGGGGATGCGGGGCAGCATGAGGGCATGTTACTGTGAATCTAGATTGAAGGGGGATGCGGGGCAGCATGAGGGCATGTTACTGTGAATCCAGATTGAAGGGGGATGCGGGGCAGCATGAGGGCATGTTACTGTGAATCTAGATTGAAGGGGGATGCGGGGCAGCATGAGGGCATGTTACTGTGAATCCAGGTTGAAGCGGGGCAGCATGAGGGTATGTTACTGTGAATCCAGGTTGAAGCGGGGCAGCATGAGGGTATGTTACTGTGAATCCAGGTTGAAGCGGGCAGCAGGCAGCATTAGGGTATGTTACTGTGAATCCAGGTTGAAGCGGGCAGCATTAGGGTATGTTACTGTGAATCAAGGTTGAAGCGGGCAGCATTAGGGTATGTTACTGTGAATCAAGGTTGAAGCGGGCAGCATTAGGGTATGTTACTGTGAATCCAGGTTGAAGCGGGCAGCATGAGGGTATGTTACTGTGAATCCAGGTTGAAGCGGGCAGCATGAGGGTATGTTACTGTGAATCAAGGTTGAAGCGGGCAGCATGAGGGTATGTTACTGTGAATCCAGGTTGAAGCGGGCAGCATGAGGGTATGTTACTGTGAATCCAGGTTGAAGCGGGCAGCATTAGGGTATGTTACTGTGAATCAAGGTTGAAGCGGGCAGCATGAGGGTATGTTACTGTGAATCCAGGTTGAAGCGGGGCAGCATGAGGGTATGTTACTGTGAATCAAGGTTGAAGCGGGCAGCAGGCAGCATGAGGGTATGTTACTGTGAATCCAGGTTGAAGCGGGCAGCAGGCAGCATGAGGGCATGTTACTGTGAATCCAGGTTGAAGCGGGCAGCATTAGGGTATGTTACTGTGAATCCAGGTTGAAGCGGGGCAGCATGAGGGTATGTTACTGTGAATCCAGGTTGAAGCGGGCAGCATTAGGGTATGTTACTGTGAATCCAGGTTGAAGCGGGGCAGCATGAGGGTATGTTACTGTGAATCCAGGTTGAAGCGGGGCAGCATGAGGGTATGTTACTGTGAATCCAGGTTGAAGCGGGGCAGCATGAGGGTATGTTACTGTGAATCCAGGTTGAAGCGGGCAGCATGAGGGTATGTTACTGTGAATCCAGGTTGAAGCGGGCAGCAGGCAGCATTAGGGTATGTTACTGTGAATCAAGGTTGAAGCGGGCAGCATTAGGGTATGTTACTGTGAATCAAGGTTGAAGCGGGGCAGCATGAGGGTATGTTACTGTGAATCCAGGTTGAAGCGGGCAGCAGGCAGCATTAGGGTATGTTACTGTGAATCCAGGTTGAAGCGGGCAGCATTAGGGTATGTTACTGTGAATCAAGGTTGAAGCGGGCAGCATTAGGGTATGTTACTGTGAATCCAGGTTAGGGCAGTAGGTCAGTAGTATATTGTAGGAATACAATTTCCAGACATCTCAATCTCACTCTTTCTTTTATTTTATGTAAAAACTATTAAGGAAATGTGAATGTCTATATTGTGTTCCTCGCTATATGGATATTTTGCTATAAATATTAATTTTAATATAATGTTCAGCCCTACTCACTTGTTGCTTTCACTTGTGGACTCGTATAGCTAAAGGTGTGGCATCATTTAAGTGTCGAGCTAAAAGTGTGGCACCATCATTTAAGTGTCGAGCTAAAAGTGTGGCACCATCATTTAAGTGTCTAGCTAAAAGTGTGGTACCATCATTTAAGTGTCTAGCTAAAGGTGTGGCGCCAACATTTAAGTGTCTAGCTAAAAGTGTGGCGCCAACATTTAAGTGTCTAGCTAAAGGTGTGGCACCATCATTTAAGTGTCGAGCTAAATGGTTGGCACCAGCATTTTTGTGTCTAGCTAAATGTGTGGCACCAACATTTTAAGTGTCGAGCTAAATGTGTGGCACCAACATTTTTGTGTCGAGCTAAATGTGTGACACCAACATTTTTGTGTCGAGCTAAATGTGTGACACCAACATTTTTGTGTCGAGCTAAATGTGTGGCACTAACATTTTTGTGTAGAGCTAAATGTGTGGCACCAAAATTTTTGTGTCGAGCTAAATGTGAGGCACCAACATTTAAGTGTCAAGCTAAATGTGTGGCACCAACATTTAAGTGTCAAGCTAAATGTGTGGCACCAACATTTTCCCGGCTTTGTAACCGTATAAACGCTACCTGGTTACGTAGCCTTTTAGCTCCGATATAGATCATTCCCACAAAAGCAGAAAACCTGATCCCTGCCTCTGATGTGTCGGCGGCCTGCCATCAGGGACCTGTGTGTGTTCCCATGGGCTCCTGTCAGTGTGTGACGGTGGCTTTCAGACCACCAGGCTAATGCCATTAGTGTTTTTATCTAATCTACCTACACAAAGGCTGCTCCCTTCACCTCCCCCGCCTATATGCATTCTACCAAATGTGTGTGTGTTGGTCTGTAATGGGATCTGTTGTTGGACAAGCTGAGTTTTTGAGACACTGAAGGAGAGGAAGAGAGAGAGATAGAGGTGGTGATGAGAGGGATGGGTAATGGACGGGACACTATGTATCCCCATCCTTCCTCTTTTCTTCCTCGATCCCTCTCTTCTTTGAGGAAGCCGCTCCTCCAGTGTTGTCGGGTAGGGTTTTCTATCAGGGACTCCCCGTTGCACCTGAGTGTCTGTCCATCAGATCTCTGGTCCCCAGAGGAAAGTAGGGAAGGAAGGAGGATGGAAAGAAGGAAGGAAGGATGCACTTTTAAAAGAGCCAAGACAGTCACTCTGGGAGGGAGACGAAGTATGTTCCCTCCTCCTGTGGCATTTCTCATCCTCCTCTTTCTCTCCATTTATCTGAGTGATGAGATTCACAGGCTGCATCTCTCCCACTCAGGGGAACTGTGTGTGTGTGTGTGTACAGTAGCGTTCTGGGTCAGGGATTTATGGGTAGGAAGAGCAGCCTCTCCGGCCCTCTGTGTCCGTTAAGATTCCAGCTTTTGTCTATGCATGTGTGTACATATATACATACATACATACATACATACATACATACATACATACATACATACATACATACATACATACATATATACATATATACATACATACATACATACATACATACATACATACATACATACATACATACATACATACACATACCCGCAGGGTCTTAAAACAACCTTAAAAGTCTTGATCTTAACAATAAGAATTGTAGGCCTTACAATGATTTAAAGGTCTTGATGATGTTGATGTAAAGATGTATTGGATCAGGAAGTTACTTCTGTGTTGCTTCTCTTCTCTGTATCATGTTTAAGTGTGTTTGGGGGAAATGTCCAGGCTGAAAAGTAAGCAGTACGGTAATATCCTATGAGTTCCACTAACTTTGAAGCCCTGGGTGATGACTTATCGTAGAACACCCAGCTAGCAACCTAGCTTGAGCTAGCATAACAAGAAATCCTGCTGTGTATTAACTCTTCTTTACTTTTGTAACTGTATGGGGAAGTAATCTTATTAATTCCCCATAAAGTAATTCTAGGACTTGTTTCTCCTTTCATAATCATTTTCCTTCATACTACTTTGTCAGTATGGCCATGAAATGGGTATTACATTCTAATCAAAGTGGTCTTAAAAGGTCTTAAAGATATGAGTAGTTTCAGCCTAGATTCAGCCTCTAAATGTAAATAAACTTTATTTTATTAACTTTTAAACTAGGCATTGCAGATCAATGTGTCAAGATCTAGCAATATCATGTCAACCCTTCCACTAGAATCTCACAGCTCATATTATAGGTTCAGCCTTCAAGGGTACAAGAGAAAGTCCACATGCAAACTTATTTTCGAAAACGGGAGCGGAGTACCACGGACTGCCCACTTGCAGCGTGTTTATCCAATCGGGTGCCTTCCACGTGGGGAAACGGCAAGTAGGGAGGGGCTAGTGCACTTTCAAAACGGGCTGAAACGTCATTATTTGGTAAGCGCACAAGTAAGTGCACTCACTGCCCCAAAGAAACGCCACGTGCACAGCAAATTAAGAAAAAAGGAAGACGATACGGAGAGGAATTATGTTTATGAGTCTATACATCTATGAATCTGTTTTTGTTTTTATGATTCTACTCATTGTACCTTTTTAAAATGTCTTAAATTGAACTTGTTGAAACGTGACACACACACACATATTTAATGTACATACAAAAACAAACGTCTTTAAAAGGTTATCAAATATGATAAACAGACAGGGACATTTTTTGCTTTTTTTTGCTTTATTATTCATCCATCCATGTAGGACAGAGATATGGGACACGCACACACACACAGAGATGACATCAAAGCGGTGTACATTAGCGACTCATTAATAATGTGTGACAGGTCAGACCAGTGCCATTGTAGCAGGATGAAAGGCTAGTGTGCGCATGGGTGTATGTTTGTATTATAATTCAGCTCTCCTGTGTTGTGTTGTGTTCCTTGGGTGCAGTCATTGTTCTCTGGTGTCTCATATATTCTCTGGTCAGACTCAGCCTTTCTTAGCTTTGACAGCTTCATTAATCACCAGTATAGTCTGTCACACCTGGAACACACACACACTGTAACACACACACTCTCACACCACAAACACACACACTCTGTAACACACACACCAGTGAAGGGAATCAACTTTTTCTACTCTTGCACCCATAATCTCATGGTATTTAAAGGAGCTGTAAGTGGTGTTTTTTTCCGTAAAAATATGTGTTAGCTCTACATTCCGACAGCCATCATTGATATTGAGTGTTTGGTTAGTAACATGGGTCTCCCAGTCCCTCCACTCTGCAGTAAACACAAAATACATTTCCTTCATCTCTTCCCACTTTATCCAATCAGGAGAGGGAACCCTAGATATTTTTACGTATTTCAAGAAGTCTTGCCAAGCCAAATTTGCTGGCAGATTGATCTACTCGTTTCAAGAACATATTTGTTTTTATTTCTTATTTTTGTCAGGCCCATTTTTGCAGTGTTGAGTTAGCACTCTCTCCTGATTGGATAAAGTGAGAACAGGATGCCAGAAAAATCTAGTTTCTGTTTACTGCAGAGCAGAGGGACTGGGAGACCCATGTTACTGACCAAACACTCTATATCAGTGATGGCTGTCCGAATGTAGAGCTATTATTTTAACAAAGAAAATACCACTTACAGCACCTTTAATGACTGTTCAGTGAGTGTTGTTTTGACACAAGCTTGTGTTCGTTTCCTACCATGACACACACACACACACACACACACACACAAAGGCCTTTCACACATAGTTCCTGGTAATTAATGGGATAACCTTTCAGGCACAGCTACTAATTTTTGCTATTCACACACGCATTCAGGAAAATTTCTTGCATTTATTCACACATGTACGTAATGCCAGTGGATGGGCTATGGGCCAAAATAGCTAGGATTTATTTTAGAGCATTCTATGTATTTGAGTGATTCAGCCTATTCTATTCCCAAACAAACATGCTGGGAATTTTTTACAATGAAAATACAAGATTCACTGAGCTAGCAAAACTGTGAATTAACGTTTCATAGCTATCAAAGGTGGCTGCACTCTTAAGATGATCGATCTTAACGTTAGCAGGAGAGGCACGAGCTGCTGCAATGTCGGAGATTAATAAAATCAATCAATGAAGCTGCTAGGCCTCCTCTCGACTCAAAGCCGACGGGCCTCCGACATCAAATCAGTCCATCCTCGTAGTCCCATGCCGTTTAACATTGTCATCTGGCCACAAACCATGACATGCCTCACTAAATCACAGATAGCCGCACGCTCTCTTCTCCTCCCCGAAGGGGACCGAGTTGTTTAAAATGATCGGTATGCAAGTTATCCAAGTATGTTCACGGGTCACATCTCCAGCTGTCAAAATAGCTCTTGTGAGTCTCTTGCGAGCGGTTTGCTCACGCCGCGTAAAAAGCTTGTTCCGGCCACGTTACCGCTGTCATTCACGAACACAGCCGTACTGATGTTTCCCCCCCTCTCCCTGAAACCATAGCAGGTCTTGGGGTTGGACCTTGGTGGTACTTCAGATTCATTGGGAAATCGATTACCTGCTCCTGTTCACACAGGGAATGCTGATGTTATTGAAAGGATAGCCCCCCCCTCGCATCATTTCCAAGGGGGTCCCATAGCCACAAATTATAAACCACATACAGACAAAAACAACACTACATAACAAACATACGACTGCAAATCCACAGATTCACGCCCAGCCCTCAGCTGCATTGGCTACATATATCTGCTATATATATATATTTATATATGCTAATAAATCATATCAGCATAAAGAGCAGTCGAAGCGGTTTGTCTTCAGTTTATTATTTGTAGCACACATAAACTGAAGATTGTAAGTATGCGCAAATTAAAAGCATAAATGGGGTGTTTTAAGAACAGGGTTACATTTCAGGGATAGACCGCATGTGTGAAAGACCTTAGACACACACGCACACTGTACCCTATGCACCCAGTGACATCTCTCCAAGTGTTCTTCCTCTGCAATCTTCTGGAAAACAAGCTTGGTTAGATGAATGTTTTATCACACCAACCCATTCTCTCCATCTGTCTCCATCTTTCTCTCTGTTTCTCTTTCTGTCTCGTTCTTTCTCTCCCTCTCCCCCTCTTTCATCTCTCTCCCTCTCGCTCTCTCATTCTTTCTTTCTGTCTCTCATCTCTCTTTCTCTCTGTCATTCTTTCTTTATCTCTCCCCCTCTCTCTTTCTCTCTCTGTCTCGTTCTCTCTCTCTCCTCTCTCTCTGTCTCTCTCCTCTCTCTCTCTCCTCTCTCTCTCTCTCTCTCACACACACAAACATGCTGCACCCCTCACCTCTCCAGCTTGTCATGTTGCGTGGCTGCGGGTGGCTGGTAGGAACAAGGTCGGAGACACTAACCTAGACCTCCGCTTTGTCCCGCAGTAACCGATCCCCACAGACACATTCTGTGGCCACTCAGACCCTCTCAGCGAACACAATGACTCTTTGCTGGGTGGAAAACAAGAGAAAGAAAGGAAGAAGAAGGAGAGAGAGGGAGACTTGAGAGAGCGGGTGGGGGGGGAGAAACAGTAGCCGTACCTGGTCGGCCTGAAGCGGCTACCTGTGTCAGGAGACAAAGGAGAAGAGGAGGAAATACTTCTCGCTGAAGGACCCACTCATGTCAGGAACAGCAGAGAATGAAGGGTGGGTAGGAGGGAGAGAGAGAGAGGGGGGAGAGAGAGGGAGATGGGGTTTTATTTTTTATTTTGTTCATGTTTTTGGGACAAAGCATTCTTGGACAAGCCACAATTAAGCAACTAGGTGATTAGTTTTTTGATGTGATGTACCAGTCAACAAAGGAAATATTTGTGTTTATTTATTTAGCCTTTATTTAAACTGGTCAAATCACATCGAGACCTAAGTGCGACCTGTTCAGACAGCAGCTCATACAACAGTTACACGTGTAAACGGCAACAGTACACTAATCAGTCAATACATAATAAATTACAACAACAACATAAAACATGAAGTGCTAAAGAGGGGGTGGAGAAAAATTCAGCCTTAAAAACAAGAGCAGAGCCTAGAAGCTCCAAGATACTTAACATTCATTTAAAACTCGCTAGGGGGACCAAGCTAACTCTGCTCTCTGTCTGTGTATTTGTTGGTTAAACTACATCAACAGTTGACCAGAACAAAGCACTAAAGTTGTATGGCTTCTCTTCATGGATCCAATATTCGGATACTTTACGTGTATTAATCTCACTACTAACCTAAACCAGCATTGAAACTTGTCACACTTGCCATGGCTGTTGGAGAGGCCTCCTGATTTCCGGCTCTCTTGACACCTTATTTCTTGCCTTGTCTTATTCGGATCACATCCCTGAAAGGATTAGTGGTGTAGCTGGGAGATCGAGTCTAGTAGAGAGAGATGGATAGAGGTAGAGGATTGACCAGCAGCTAAGTGACCGAGTCTAGTACAGAGAGAGATGGATAGAGGTAGAGGGTTAACCAGCGGTCAGGAGGCAAGCTGAAGAGAGAAGGGAAAGGAGAGAGTAGACGGGAAGAAAGATGGTTTGTATTTCAGTGGAGCTTGGTAGTGCGTGTGTACGTGTGGAGGAAGTAGGGGGTATCTGTTGTAATGATGGAAGAAAGGAGTGGAGGATTTCTGTCTCGCACACACACACACACACACACACTGACCCATGCACAGATTAGATCTGGGAGTATGGGAATAGTCTGGGAACGTCTGTAGCCAGTCTGTAGTGCTGGCAGAACGCATACACACTTTTCTGACATTGACATGACTTTCCGGCTATTCCAGCTTATTGTTTAGACTGTTCCACGCGACATTTCTGATCTCAATAAATGTGTTCCGTCCTCTCAGAAAGAATGTTTTGTACTATCGTGTTGTTCCCTCATATTTGGGAGGTGTGTGTGATTGTGTGTCCTGTTCTTACTTAGCTCCTATTTTTAGGGGCTGGCTTGCCGGAATTCTGAATAAAAGGATCAAGAGTTTGTGAAACAGAGCGAGGTTCAGTGGGACAGAACGATTTCATGACAAACACACTAAGACCTGGCATCAAGTGTGTGCATTATTGAGAACACATTCTTGTCTTCCACTGTACGCAAATAAACTCTTGGCGGGGGACACGTCCAATAATACACAAATTCCCACGGAAACACGCTAACATATTGAGAAGAGAGAACGACACTCATACACACACACGCATACACAAACACACACACACACACACACGTACACAACCAACCGTTCCCTGTGGAGTGTGTGAGCTCCATGACATGTTTTCCAACTCAGCAGCATCTTCCCCAGGCCTCTAATAAAACACAGATCAAAGACGGCAGAGCAGACCTATCATCCTACACAGACGGTGTGCGGGGGGGGGGGGGGGGGTCCTACATGCTGATGGCTACATGCTCACATGAGTCATTGTCTTTGTTGGGATTATTAACCTCTAATGTGAGTGTGTCTGCCACCAGACTGGCAGTAATGATGTGTTCTCCTGTAGACCACGGGTCGTTATTACAGTGTTTGTCCGTCCGTCCCCCATCCCGTCCCCATCCCGTCCCCCCCGTCCCGGGCGAAGCAGTCACGCTGTCACTCACAACCGTAACCTGGGTGTCGTCATGGGTTGTGTTTTTACAGAGGGGTTTGGTCACCGGTTCGGAGGAAGTCATCAACTCGCTGGCTTTTCAAAGGGACCGGGGGTTCCCCCGCAAGCACCAGATTCAACCGCTTCATCTGACGTTCTAGAATAGGAAAGTCTCACTACGGGGGCCGATCGCTTGGCCCCCCCCCCCGCGGCCCCCCGGGGTGTTGCTCCTGGCGATGTTTCTAGAGGGCCGCACAGCCAATCAGCTGCACACTCGACACTGCACCTTCCTCCTGGGTCCTCGGCAATCGTAATATAATCAACTTTATTTGTATAGCACTTTTCATACAAGGAATGAAAGCAACTCAATGTGCTTTCACATTTCAGAAAATAAAATAGATTATAATAAAAAAAATTATAGAATAAAACTTTAAAGAAATTAAATAATAACAAGAGTGGATGAAGTAAATAATAAAAAGAGTTGTTGCTAATTATAAGATGGATTAAAAGATGGGTTTAAAAATGTCCACTGAGCCCTAATACCTTTTGGTAAGGTGTTTAGTGGACGATGGCAGCTTCCTCGTTTTTTTTTTTTTTTTTTTTTGGCACCCTTTTGAATGTAATAAAATACACCCCCGCCAAGCGTGACGTCCACCGGATGAACATTTCCCAAGAAAATCGGAGGAAAGACTGACAGTGATTCCTTCCATTTGAGTTGGACATCTGTTCCTGACTTCATTGTCGTAGAATCTTGCGTTTGTTTACTAGACCTCATTTTATAACCACCTTCTTGGGTGTGGTCCCCCTGCATACTCCTACAGAGCTGCCCGTACGTCACACAGCCTCAAACTGCCCAAAGTGCCTTGTAACTGTGACAATTTACTGACCTCTGTGACCATTATTTGTTTGAAGGAAAACACGGTAATAACTTTGATTTGACTTGTGATGTATACATACCCATAGCATCACAATTGACAAAATACATTGTGGACGGCGACTAGGGATGGGTACCTTTCACATTTGAACCGATACCGGTACCTGTGAATCGATACCGGTACCCAACGGTACCTTTTTTCTGTACTTTAGTCTCAAGAAATTTAATTTACCTACCTCAGTCGTAAAAAGAAAAAATCCAAACTTCAAATAACTACAATTTCGACAGTTTTCGGCTTGTCATTGCTCCGACTGCTTTGTTGTTGAATCAAGTCAAATCCTAGGTAAATTAAAAAAATAAAATCGGTTTCTCACTTGATTCGATACTCTGTAGTACCGACGTGTTTCGGTTCGGTACCTCAAAAGTACCGAATTCGGTACCCATCCCTAACGGCGACTCCTACAGGTCGGTGCGGCGGAAGCGGGAAGTAGCGGGGGCAGCGTGAGCCTCCCACGCGTTACTCCTCGCCACTGAGTTCGAGCTGCTGCGGTGAAAAGATGCGACAGGCTGCCTCCTCGTGTACCGGAGGGGACACGTGATGCAAGGCTTCTATCCTCACTACAGCCGACCAGTGGGAGGCATAGTCTAGCAACATTCAAGACAGGGGAGGGAAGAATTGGAAATACGAAATTGGGATGGGAGAAAAATAGAAAATGGGGAGAAAAAGTGGATAAAAAAAATTAACTAAATATTAATCTCATCTGAAGATTTACGGGTTGTGCAGTGATTTAGTTATCAGAAAAGTGAACAAGAACTATGTTTCTGCAAACTGTGAAATTATTTACCCTTTTTCAACTCATTTAATTTGTAAAGTAGGCACACGCACACAAAAAAGATAGGGGGAACAATTAATATAAGATTATAAGAAACGGCATCCAACTTTCTTCATAGGAGTGTGGTCCGTCCGTTGACCCTAGATAGCAGTGTGTAGCACGTGCGTGCGTGCGTGCGTGTCAGACAAAAGTAGTTTCCCATCACTCCAAAAAGAGGAAGGAGTTTGCATGTACTTACTGTATACATCAGGGCTAAGCCGATATCACAATATTTGTCTTCATTTTGACGGAACAATAATTTCCGTCGTTTTGGTAACGTCTTTTTGATGTCTTTCTGTCTCTGTGACCTCCGCCGCCCGTCTCGCTTGCACTAATGAGTTCAGTAAACTCAGCTGTCTTCTAAATAACAGGCTGCAAGTCCCCGTTTCAACACTTGTGTCTCCTGGGAGCGGCGCGTATCCCTCCCTGCCGCCAATAACTGAGAGCGCGGAGACACAACTAGCTAAAGACAAATCGAGTGTCTAATTTATAGGAGCTGTAACATTAACACAACTGACCCCGCATTACCCCAGCTGGCGTATGACAGGAGGCTGTGTGTGTGTGTGTGTGTGTGTGTGTGTGTGTGCACCTATGTCTTATGTGATCTATGTCTGCATTTCTCCTCATCTGAAGAGCCAGCAGCTGGAAGTTGTCTCTTATCCATGTGTCCCCCTCAACCCAATTCGACACAGTGCTCGCTCTCGCTCTCTCTCTCTCTCCCTCCCTCTCTCTATCTCCTGTCCTCCCCTCTCCTTTTACCCCCTTCGCTTTCACTTTATACCCCCTCTCATTCCTCTCCTGTCTTTCTCTCCTCTCTCTCTGTCTTCTCTCTCCTTTTACCCTGTTCTTTTTCACTTTCTACCCCCTCTCTTTCCTCTCCTTTATTTCAATTGCTTCCATCCTCTTCTCCTTTCTCTCTTTCTAACCTCTCCTCTTCATGTCCTCTCTCTCTCTCTCTCCCCTCCCCCTCTCTATCAGCCCTGAGAACAGTAATGCGTGTGGTGTGAAACCCAAGCAGCTTGTGTTGATCCCAGACTCTCTCTCTCTTTAATAAAGGCCGGCTCGGAGGGATGAGCCGGTTTATTTGTTCTGCAAAACACGGTGTTTGTTTAAAGCATCACTGTCGTAAACACACTCCCCCCGCTACTCACTGTGAGAGAGACGGAGCCCTACCACTCTACACTCTACATACTTAGCAGTCCGTGTCTGTGAGAGAGAGGGAGAGACGGAGCCCTACCACTCATTCTACACTCTACGTACGTAGCGGTTAGTGTGTGTGTGAGAGAGAGAGATATATGGAGCGAAAAACATATTCCCAGCCCGTCAGCACTGTCGCATTTCTCTCTGAGGTTAGAGGGCTTTGGCTGAGGGGGAGCGTGTTAATCAGCGTGCCTTGTAGTGCAAATACAGGGATCTTCACCCTCTATCTCACACACTTGGGTTCCCTCAGTGCAGTACCCTGTTCCTGACCCCCCCCCGCCTCTGGCAACGTTGCTCCTCCTGAACTTCGTCAGCAAACAAACATTCTAGAATTGTCCATAAATCAGTACGTGTAGCACTTGATTTCCTGATTGTGTGTTTGGAGAGAAAACAAGACGTCAGGCTTTATCAGTACATCAGTTAATAATCCAATGGACCCCGGTGATTACACTCACTGGCCCCCTCGGATTACACACACGGTCCAAATTACCATAGGGGGGGGGGCACCCCTGTTTTGTAGAGAGTTTGTGCGTTGAGTTTTCGTATTAAATGTGGCTAAACCTCGACTGAGGCCACTAACAAGCTGTGGGTTTCCCTGTGAGACCAAGGAACAACATACAAATGTGTGTCATGAGAGACTGTGTTTCCATGTAGACGTTGCTCCTCTCTGCTGCGGAGAGACGCTAGGCTGACCGACCGCTGTGATGTTTCAGCTGTGATGAGCCCTCGTTCGACCATAATCTGATATAAATTACCTCTCTCTCTCTCTCTCACACACACACACAAAGAAACCCTCTATCCCTCAATGTATCCACACTGTCTCCAATCCTCTCTCACTCCACATCTCTCACAACAACCTTTCATTATGAATCACACTAATTCTCTCCATCTCCTTGTGCCCCATCTCTCCAACCCTCTCTCTGTGCGTTCTCTCTCTCTTCCTCCATCACTCCATCTCCTTTCTGTCTCTCTCTCTTTCTCTCTCTCTCTCTCTCTGTAGGAGATGTCTCTGGTGGGCCCCGAGTCTCCATCAGAACAGGCCAGGAGGGTGTTCCAGTCATTTGATCCTGAAGGTAATCAGTCATTACGTGATGACTCTGACAATGAGGCGCATCTGTTTCATAGTATTGTATTTTCCAGTTTCTAAGCCCCGATGCACATTCTTGTGTTAATATACTTGTGAGGACTACATTCATTCCCCTTCTCTAACCCTAACTAAAACAGGGCTAACCATGTAATGACCTACTCTGAAGTTTTCAAAACTTGCCAAATGGCCTCACTTCCCCCCTAAAGCCTTCACTTCCTATGTCCAGTCCTTAATAGTATAAGGTAAACACAGACACTGACGGAACAATATCCTGGCCGTGTTGTCTTTTCTCCTCCCTCCTTCTGAGTGGAGCAGGTGCCTCCATAACCTCCCCACCCTCCTCTCACCCTCTCCTCATCCCCTCTTCCTCCTAAAAATAGAATATCTCTCTCTCTCTCTGATCTCTACTGTTGTTGTTTAGGTTGGTGAGATCAGATCCTCTCACAGCTGAGTCAACCAGCCCTCTCCCTCCTCTCCCTCCCCATGCTCCTGGTCCTTCCTTCTCTCTTTAGGATAATTGGGGGAAAGGCACAGATAGACTCAGAAGGAAAAGAGAGAGGGGGGTGTCTCTTGTCACAGGAACTGGATGTCAGATGCTGTGGGCAGCACTCATATTTTAGTTAGCTGTGTGTGTGTGTGTGCCTCAGAACATATGTTCTATAATAATTTTCCTCTGTTTGAGGGAGAGTTGCAAGAAGAGAGGAAGTGGGGAAATGGAGAGAGGAGGGAGAGAGAATTACAATCACAAATGCTATGTAGAGATAGAGGTAGGGAGAGCGAGCAAAGGAAGGAAGGAGAGAGTTGGAAAAAGAGAGGGAGGGAGAAATAGAGGGCGATAGGTGGAATAACCTACATCTCTCTCTCTGAGTCCTGTCACACCTGAGGATCCCACTACTCACTATGAGAGTGACGTGTGTTGTTATTGTATAATCACCACAGCCATAACACACACAGACTACGCAATTATGATGTGTGTGCGGCTGTGCTCGCGCATATGTGTGTGTGCGTGTGTTTCTCCACTAATGTGAAATGAAGTGTGCTGTCTTCTGACGCCGTAAACAACATTCCTCATTCCCCTGTTTATAAGAACAATATGTCGCCTTGTAACGCTCTGCTTGCGTGCGTGTGTGTGTGCGTGCGTGCGTGCTTGCTTGCTTGCGTGCGAGTGTGTGATTCCATGTTCCAAGATGGTAAACCCCACCAGCTGAGAGCAGTCTTGTCAGTTCTGGTTGCCTTGACACCAAAATATGTAAACGGAACTGTCTGGCCCATTCAAAATCACACCACCGAGAGATATATGGAGGGATGGCAGCATGTGCTTTCTTCTCTTTCCCTTGTTTTTCTTCTCTTTTCCCTTGACTGCCACTGATGATGTCATCAAGACGATGACTCCAATCGACCATTTTATTGTGGTCCTCTACTCCTGCTTGCTTCCGTGTGTCACTTTATTGTCCTGAACACTAGGGAAGGGCAATTAATCGATTTTGTCTTGTGGTGTAAATGCAGCGCACCCTTCTTTCACAACGGTGCGCTCCGTCCCCTCCCGCCCAAGCCCAAACAGTAGTGTTAACTTGGTTTTACTTTGGTAACCTGTAGAAGATGACAGAATGGCAGCCTTTGGTCGAGAAGAAAGGTACAACAAATTCTGAAAAGCTGAGCTGTAAGATCGACTTCTGCTGGAGCCTGGACATTCTGCATGAAGCTTCTTCTTCTTCTGGCGTGTGTCTTTAGACCTGCAGCTCCGTTGAGGCAAGCCAGGCCAGCGTTTCATCGTCCAGTTCCATCAGACCGTGTTCTCCATACGGTGGCCGGTGTTTGGGGCAACTGGTGATGATATGTTCCACAGTCTGTGCAGGGGCTCCACACTCGCATGAGGTACTGTTCTTGAGGCCCCACCTCTTCATTGAGGCGCCGTAGCGTCCGACGCCGGTCCTTAGGCGGTTGAGGGTTGTCCACTGCTTCCGGGGCAAGTCCTGACCAGGGACGTCCAGAGGGTCATTGATGAAGAGGTGCAGCCTGGATGGTTCTGCTGACCTCCACTGGTCCCTCCATCTCGTCCTGACCCAGGAGGCCTTGGAAGTGTCAGATGGTGTTGTGTGGAGTAGCCTGTAGGCTTGCATGGAAAAGGGGCACCGTGACTTTAGGCGCACACGTCGTGGTGTCTCTGTGGGGGTATTGTGAAGGAGGTGGGATGCACTGATCTGTGCCTTGCGGGAAAGGGCCAGTGTGGCTGCTTCTTGTCTGATGGTAGCCGGGGCGATACCAGCGAGTACGGGCAGTTGGTTTACCGGTGTGGCTTGTAGGCAACCAGAGACTGTCCGCAGGACGCTGTTGAGAACAACATCCAGCTTCTTCACGTGGGTGCTACGGCACCAGACCGGGGCGCAGTACTCTGCAGCAAAGAACACCAGGGCCAGTGAGGAGATGCGCAGTGTCTTTGTTGAGGCTCCCCATGTGGTGCTGGCTAGTCGTCGTATCAGCGCGGCACGGGCAGTTGTTTTTCCCCTGGCACCTTCCAGGTGTTGTTTGAATGACAGTGTTCTGTCAAGCTTCACACGAGGTATGTGGGGGTATGTTGGTACTGTAGCCGGACGTTATCCACCATGACGCTCATCTCACGGGTCGCTTCCCTGTTGTTGAGGTGGAACATTGTAGACATTGTCTTTCCCATGCTGAGCTTGAGACGCCAGTTCCTCAGGTATGAAGACAGGATGTTCATATCTTCAGTGAGGCCCTCTTCGGCGGCTGCTTCCCAAGTTGGCTTGCTGAGTAGGATGGCCAGGTCGTCTGCATAGCCATACTGCTTTGATTGAGTTGCAGGCAGGTCGTATATGTAGATGTTAAACAGCATCGGTGCCATCACTGAGCTGAGGTGAAGCTGAGCTGTAAGATCTACTTCTGCTGCTGGAGCCTGGACATTCTGCATGAAGCTGAGCTGTAAGATCTACTTCTGCTGCTGGAGCCTGGACATTCAGCATGAAGCTGAGCTGTAAGATCTACTTCTGCTGCTGGAGCCTGGACATTCTGCATGAAGCTGAGCTGTAAGATCTACTTCTGCTGCTGGAGCCTGGACATTCTGCATGAAGCTGAGCTGTAAGATCTACTTCTGCTGCTGGAGCCTGGACATTCTGCATGAAGCTGAGCTGTAAGATCTACTTCTGCTGCTGGAGCCTGGACATTCAGCATGAAGCTGAGCTGTAAGATCTACTTCTGCTGCTGGAGCCTGGACATTCAGCATGAAGCTAAGCTGTAAGATCTACTTCTGCTGCTGGAGCCTGGACATTCTGCATGAAGCTGAGCTGTAAGATCTACTTCTGCTGCTGGAGCCTGGACATGTCATATGGACGTTACTACACACACACACTGATATACAGAAATACACTCACACACACCCAATGCACACGCATAGATTCACACGCACTCATATACACATACAGATACACGTACATGTACAAAGATTCAGACACACACATGCCGATACATTACACACACAGATATACACACACATTTATATATTCACACGCACTTACACAGGCTATACTTAAAGGAACACGCCAACATTTGGGGAAATTAGCTTATCGTCTTCTCCAGAGAGGGACAAGAAGATAGATACCAGTTTCCTCTCTGTGCGTTCAGTAGAAAGCTATCTGGCTGCATGTTAGCCTAGCTTAGCACAATGAATGGAAGCAGACATGGCCGGTTAGCCTAGGCATTGTCCAACTGTTACATTCAAGCCTAAAATATGGCTCGTGAAGGCCTTGAATGCAACGTGGTGGACACAGGACACTGGACAAGAGTTATCAAAAATAACTATTTATTTACACAGCTAACTAAATGGACAAAAAGAGTGGGAGCTGGGTGTTCCAGACTCCAAAGTTCAAATAACAAAACTATAGGCAAAAAGGAAGAACAAGCCGAATGTACAACAAGCAGTGAGAGCAGGTGAGACGCTGGAGAGCTGAGACATCTCTTGTGAAGTGGGGAGACACTGCAGCCTGCACTCTGCTCTCCTTTGTAGGGCGTGGTGCCTCATCACCACACCTGTCAATTAGAAAGCTGCCATTTTAAACACAAGGAAAAACAGGAAGAAACAGTGTGTCAATCAAACCACCAATTAGTGACAGCACACTTAACCACAATGTGAATATGCACCACAGACAGTAAGTATCCCTCCACCATGTGAAAGTAATACGTAACACCAACTAACGCCTCTCCCGAAAGCTAACCGGCTATGTCCGCTTCCATTCATTGTGCTACAGTAAGCTAGACTTGCAACATGCAGCCAGATACCTTTATACTGAACGCACAGAGAGGGAACTGGTATCTATCTTCTTGTCTCTCTCTGGAGAAGGCGGGTAAGCTAATTTCCCAAAATGTTGGCGTGTTCCTTTAAACATGGACATACACACAGATTCTCTCACACTCATACACATATTGATACACACATGCACTCATATAAACGCACATGGACACACCTAGTGATGCACCGATGTGAAAATTGTGGCCGATACCGATAACCGATATTAATATTGCTGTTCTGGCCGATACCGATATTTACCGATGTCGATATCTCTGTATAGAAAACACTTTTTTATGATAAACAAATAAAGAGCTATTTTCCAAAACGCATAATTTTTTTACTTTTGTAACTTATTTTCAGAAATGACTGATTTTTGAAACTATTTAAGGTCAAAACATGTAAAAAGATAAAAAAAAAAAAACATTTTTTTTTTTTTTTTTTTTAATATCGGATATCGGCCCCATCTTGATATCGGACCGATACCGATGTGTAAAAAAACGGCCATATCGGCCGATATTATATCGGCGGCCGATATATCGTGCATCACTAGACACACCCACACACAATCGCATGCCTGTAGCCAGCAGCAGAGCTGAGTGCAGCGTAAAAGGCCCATAAATCTGCCCTGTGTCACATGTGAGAGTCAGCACAGCTCCCTATGTTATGGAAGGAAGGCGCCAGACACACACACACACACACTCTACAGTGACTCGCAGAAGAAGCGCACACACTCGGCCTCAGACCCACCGTTTCAGCACTTTTCTCCACGTTTCACGCTTCTCCTTGTTATTGTGTATCCATATCTGGAGAGTGTCAAAAGAGAAGTCCCGGAGACAAACTTTCACAGAGAGAGAGATACGAGATGGTCTAGGTCAGTCCCATGAGAGCGGCTGTCCGTTAAAGTCCTTCTGTGTGCTGGGGCTTCTGTATAAGCCCAGGCAAACACATTTTTCCCTTGTACCCTTCTATACCTTCATGGAAACCCATCAAACCTTCAACAGACTGCCGTATGTTAAAGCCACACTATGAGAGACTGGCACGATGTGGGATCTTAACCGTGCCTCGTCTAAACATGGCGCCAAAAGAAAGCGGCGACAAAAATAATGTTTCTTCAAGCGAGGTGACTTTGGGGACTGTTAAAATGTTACGCTCTAGAAATAAGAAGGTAGCCTTCTTTTTTTTTTGATTTTGTGGCACTAGTGGCGCCTGACCGGAAGACATCACACGGGTGATTTCACTGTTTCATGCGTCGCTGTTTCCTCTTGTTCAGCCCCACTCTGTGATTTACCTGCTAAGGAAGCCATATATCTTTTAAAGGCTTCCTATGTAGGTTCAGCTTCTAGACGTCACTAGAGCACCATCAAAGCAATGTGTGTTTATATAGGCGGACACGTCACAGTCTGACGTCGACTGATCAAACTTTCAAACTAGCCATTGCATAGTTTAATATAGAATATTAAAAAAAAAAAAAAAAAAAAAAAAATTAAATAAAGATTTGCAGAGAACCACGGACTGCCCACTAGCAGCGTGTTTATCCAATCAGGTGCCTTCCACGTGGGGAAATGGCAAGTAGGGAGGGGATACATGCACACAATAACGTACCCAAAGGTTGCCGGCCAGAAAGGTCCCGAACACTTAGCAAAATAGAAAGAAAGACGATCCAGGCAGAGGGAGGGGTCTCTGCAGATAAACACAGCACGATACCCTTGTAGTGGGTCTTAAAGCTGCAGTAGACAACTTCGGAGAAATTAGTGAGTTTACCTGCTCATCAGAAATAGAGCAACGCTCTGCATCACTTTTCAAGCCCATGCACTCACATAACCAAGGTTTTCCAGACTCCCAGAGGCACCAGTAGCTTTAAGCTGAATAAAGAAATAATATGAATAATAACAAAGATATATTTCCCAACCTCTGATTGGCAGGTGATGAGGTACACGATGGTGGTCTTCATTTTCCTATGCGAACCTGGGAAGACTACTTGGCAGGACAAAAACATCTGATTGGCCAGAAATAATAGCTCCCTGCATCAATAACCAATCGGATGTTTTTGGCCTGCCAAGTGGTGTTCCCAGGGATCCCACCTGCTGATCAGAGGCTGGGAAATATTTTTTATTCTTTTTCTTTTATTATTCCGATGAAAGCTGCTGGTGCCTCTGGGAGTCTGTGGAAACATGGTATGTGGTATACACTTCACAGTATAGCCCAGGGCCCGGTCACACTAATACACTATAATATATCAGTATAGCCCAGGGCCCGGTCACACTAGTACACAATAATATATCAGTATAGCCCAGGGCCCGGTCACACTAGTACACAATAATATATCAGTATAGCCCAGGGCCCGGTCACACTAGTACACAATAATATATCAGTATAGCCCAGGGCCCGGTCACACTAATACACTATAATATATCAGTATAGCCCAGGGCCCGGTCACACTAGTACACAATAATATATCAGTATAGCCCAGGGCCCGGTCACACTAATACACTATAATATATCAGTATAGCCCAGGGCCCGGTCACACTAATACACAATAATATATCAGTATAGCCCAGGGCCCGGTCACACTAGTACACAATAATATATCAGTATAGCCCAGGGCCCGGTCACACTAGTACACAATAATATATCAGTATAGCCCAGGGCCCGGTCACACTAATACACAATAATATATCAGTATAGCCCAGGGCCCGGTCACACTAGTACACAATAATATATCAGTATAGCCCAGGGCCCGGTCACACTAGTACACAATAATATATCAGTATAGCCCAGGGCCCGGTCACACTAGTACACAATAATATATCAGTATAGCCCAGGGCCCGGTCACACTAATACACAATAATATATCAGTATAGCCCAGGGCCCGGTCACACTAGTACACAATAATATATCAGTATAGCCCAGGGCCCGGTCACACTAGTACACAATAATATATCAGTATAGCCCAGGGCCCGGTCACACTAATACACAATAATATATCAGTATAGCCCAGGGCCCGGTCACACTAATACACAATAATATATCAGTATAGCCCAGGGCCCGGTCACACTAGTACACAATAATATATCAGTATAGCCCAGGGCCCGGTCACACTAGTACACAATAATATATCAGTATAGCCCAGGGCCCGGTCACACTAATACACAATAATATATCAGTATAGCCCAGGGCCCGGTCACACTAGTACACAATAATATATCAGTATAGCCCAGGGCCCGGTCACACTAATACACTATAATATATCAGTATAGCCCAGGGCCCGGTCACACTAGTACACAATAATATATCAGTATAGCCCAGGGCCCGGTCACACTAATTAAGCATTACATCACGCGCAGGAGTGGTTTGTGAACAATAAACCATGCCTAGGGGTGGTCGTTAGGCCCGAGGCGCAGCTGAGGGTTGTTAGACCCCCCTAGGCATGGTTTATTTTTCACAAATCACGACTGCAAGTGGTGTAATGCTTTTATACAACTGCCACATTCATCCAACCTTATTGCTATACAATAAACACACATTAATCGAAGATTTATTGAAAAAACCATCCGCCAGAAAAGGTAGTTCCCACAACAACAAAAAAGACAAGTTGCCTCCATGTGGAAGCAGCTCGGAAGTGCATCCAACCAACTAACACATCCAACTGTCTTTCAACTAAGACATCCAACCAACTAACACATCCAACTGTCTTTCAACTAAGACATCCAACCAACTAACACATCCAACTGTCTTGCAACTAAGACATCCAACTAACTAACACATCCAACTGTCTTTCAACTAAGACATCCAACCAACTAACACATCCAACTTTTCTTTAGTTTTTAATTATGAAGTTAGCGGTTGTTATTGGAATGATTGATTGATTGAAAATTTTATTACCAGATGCAGAATGGGTACAATACAGTACGACTCAATACACACAATTGTTAAGGGGATGCAGACCTACTTTCCATAGAACTTCATTCTTAGATGCTTCTATAGAAAGTAGGTAAAACAAATTAAAAAGTTCTTTGCCCTATAGGGAAAAAAAAGTTTTCTTCGCCCTATTTTTTATTTATTTTATTAAACCTACTTTAGAGGGCCTAAACTTAACCAGTTGGAAACCAGGCAGTAATAAAATTAGCAATCAATCAATCAATTCAATAGGCCATGCTCACTTAAAACAGCGCAACACCCAGCTCTCTCTCAGTCTGACTCTCCTCCGCTGTTGCAGACAGCCCAGGGCCCGGTCACACTAATACACAATAATATATCAGTATAGCCCAGGGCCCGGTCACACTAGTACACAATAATATATCAGTATAGCCCAGGGCCCGGTCACACTAGTACACAATAATATATCAGTATAGCCCAGGGCCCGGTCACACTAGTACACAATAATATATCAGTATAGCCCAGGGCCCGGTCACACTAGTACACAATAATATATCAGTATAGCCCAGGGCCCGGTCACACTAGTACACAATAATATATCAGTAGGGCTGCAACTAATGATTATTTTGGTAGTCGACTAATCTGTCGATTTATTTCTGTCACACCCTCCATCTCTGCTTCCTGTGGGCGCGGCTCCTTTTCCGGGCTCTTAGCAGACTTCTTAGCTTAACATAACAGACCGACAGTAAGTTTGGGGGAACTAATGGGATAACTGGGGTTGCAACAAAAGTGCAACTAGGGCTAAAAACACAATGGAATAAAATAATAATAATAAATAAAATGGAGGTAGATTTTGATTGGGATGCAGTCTGGGCAAACGTTCGGCTATCATCACGCAACCCGGATCACCAACAGATTCATCTTAATTTTGTTCATAGGACTTACCTGATTCCTAGACGTTTGCACCTAATGGGTCTCAGACAAGACCCTCGATGCTCTTTGTGTTTAAACGGTGCTCTTGGTACATTTATGCATATGTATGGGAATGCCCTCCTGTTAAGATATTCTGGGAAAAAGTAACCACTCAATTATCAGATTTTATATCTCTGACCATACCTACACTGCCTTCTGTATTGTTGTTGAATGATGTTTCTCAGTTATCAACCTCTGTACATGTAAAGAGACTAATTTTGTCCGGTCTTACGGCTGCCAAAAAGTTGATAGCGCCACGCTGGATTCAACCGGATAAAATGTGCCGGAAGGTATGGTTTCTTACCTATCTCGATGTGATTTATCTAGAGATATCTACTGCACGAATTTGAGGTGTTAATGAAGACAGCATAGCAGTCTGGTTAGCTGTGGTGGAGAAGATAAAGGGAAGCATATAAACTTGTAATTTTCTGATGTTAAATGAAATAGTGGATGTATTGTCCAAGTTGGGGGGTGGAGGGGGAGGGAAGGGGAAGGAAAGAGCGAGGAAGAGCGAGCAAGAGCACATGTATTGTATTTATTATTTTTATGTCTTTTAATCTACATTTATTTTGATTTAATTACTGGACTGTCATTATTGTTGTTATTATTTCTGTCATTGTCCTGTGATTTATCATTGATTATTACTGTTACTGTATTGTTTGTCTAGTTTCATGTTAAAAAAGGGAAAATAAAAAACATTTGTTCAAAAATAATAATAAATAATATATCCTTCTTAGCTTAACACTTTGGTTGCCTAAGGTTAAATTCATGATATACCATAGATTGCCAGCGCTATTTGTCTATGGAGAAAGTCCCCTTCTTTGCAGGGCTATAACTTTTTAAATTCTATTGCTACATTGCCATTATTAGGGCCCATTCAAAGTCCTATATGTATTGTTCATTGTGTAGCAACGTTAAACTTTTTCATTCACATATTCATAGTAAAGTATGGTCTAATGTATAAGTATGTTTTCATCTCTTTCTGCAGCTTTCTCCAGAACGTGATCTATAGCCCCAAATACATTATATTGATGATGCAATACAGTTTTATGGCAATCAGCGCGATATAAAAAATTACAACTAGACGTACTTCTAGAAGTTACTACACGTCATCTGATGTTGACCGGATGGGCTAGGGGCCGTTTATAATTCCGTGGGCAGCGTTATACCAATCATCTAATGTGGGTCAAATGTTGATAATAGCAGTTAGTATCGAAGACGGTAACGTTACACGCTGAAACTCACCCCAGTCTCTGCGCGCCGTTGGGTGATCATCGTAGAGTTGAAATCTTATCATTATGGGATGTAAATTTACCCGGTCCATCTCCAGCTTGTATAATGGTATATACGTCCAAATCATGTTGTTTATCGAGTTATTGGCAATCGATCACTGTGTAGCGTGACGAGCCAGAGTCGCGGGACCTATAGCGAGCACCCGGAAGTACTACGGACGTAGCACAACCTCTATGCCACTTCCTGTTAAAGCGATTGCGCCGATCGGCCACCAGATGGCGCTCCTGAACCGCCAGAGAGCTCAGTGGGTCCTGCTGGTGGATCTCAGGCCAGCGGAGGGGACATATGAATCCGATCGCAGATTTTTGAAATATTGATATAAGGACGCTGTACAGCGTCCCCCGGCAACTTGAGCATGGCCAGCAATGACGTCAAAACACTTTTCATGGCAGTCAAAGTGTTAACATCCCAGGGAACTAAGTTTTTATGATCGACATTGTCGATTATGTCGACTAATCGTTGCAGCCCTATATATCAGCATAGCCCAGGGCCCGGTCACACTAATACACAATCATATATCAGTATAGCCCAGGGCCCGGTCACACTAATACACAATCATATATCAGTATAGCCCAGGGCCTACTTGCAAAAAAAACTCTTAGATTTTCATCTCAGGATGCCTAAGGCTTAGAGAAAAGTTTAGTTGCATAAAATCACCATAAGGTTTTCCTTTGGATGTTGAACCTTTGATCTCTTAAGTGTTTTATCTTAGTTGTGTAAGTATTCCCTTATGTGTTGCTAGAAGTTCCTTAGTAATAATACAAATACACTTTAAGGGACCCATACCAGTTTCTTACAAGTAAAATAATGTGTGGATCATAAGACAATAGCTGGATTCATGTTGATTGAAGAGGAGGAGATACCAAGATAAATATTTCAGGACAGCGAAAACCCACTTGGTACTATCAGAGATGCACAACTTATTCTTAGCATTGGCTTGCCTTCAAACAACTCAGAACCAGATGTACCACAGCTATGAGAAAGGCAAAATCGGATTACTATTTATATTTAATTACAAATTCCTACACAAACCCGGCTCAGTTTTGGAAGGAATTTCATAAATTGCATAACCCTTTCACCGCCGCACTACCAAAAGGAGACAGTCGGTCGTGTGATAGTAAAGGGTTAACCTTCTGTCGTGTGGCAGTGAAAGGGTTAATAAGCACTTTGCAGTTGCTGGGCACCTGTTGGATATATAATATATTGGACTTCTTTCTGGTGATGTTGATATCGACACCGATTGTTGTGTGAGTCCCGTAGATCACACCCCTCAATTCTCCTTTCGTCCCTTTTCACATGAAGTATTAGACACTCTCCAATCCATAGATCCCAGAACCTCTACTGGTGAGGATAATTTGGACTCTTTGTTTTGTTTTTTTAAACTGGCTGCTCCTTTAATTACAGAGCAATGTCCTTAGAATCAGATACCAAGAACATGCAAATGGACCATTAATAATTTGTAAATGTTTATTCTACGTTCTTATGGAATGAATTAGATAAAAAAAATATATATAAATTTTGAGTTAATTTTCATAACGCGATAATTTGCTGTGTAATTAATTAATGCGATAAACTGACAGCCCTAATTTAAATCTGAATACATTTCGTTCTGCTCTGATTGTTTTGTTCCACTGATTCCACTCTTCACACTTCACACTCTTCCCTGGGCCAGCAGTCCACTAGACTAGCTGGAACAACCATAGAACTATATGATCGAACGTCGTCTTTTTCCTCTCCGTCCGTCTCATCTCCCCACGCGCCCCGCGGTTTGGGGAGAGCCGCTGATGACTTGTTCAACGGATAAAATTGCTTGTTGACAGCGCAGGGTTTTAACCTTACAAACGGGCGCAGGCGCATGCTTGGGTTTTATTCTTTCGAGTCTCTCCCTCACTGGATACTTTCAAAAACTCTCGATTTGTCGCACCCCGTTTCGGAGGGAGATTGAGATGGCTAGGTCAGCAGACAAGAGTACCTACCAATTAGTCTTCTTCACACTGTGTTAGTGTTGCTCAGACCCTTCCCAAGAGGCACACACAAACACTCTTAAACAAGGCAGATAAGACATGTGCCCATGTCACACACACAAACTGGCACACCCACACATATGTTAGTATTTAAAGCTGGTCCTCAGGTAGAGCAATCATGGCTGTGGAATGTAGGTCAGCGGGAGAGGACAAGGTGTGCATATGCATCTGTTTTTGTGTGTGTGCGCGTGTGCGTGTGCAGTTGTTATTTGTGCGAGATGAGTTCACTCTCCAGGGCCCAGTAATATAAACAGTATTTTGTGCTGCATGTATGTAGGTGAAGGCTTCATCTGGTTCTGTGTCCCCAAAGCCTGCTTTTTATGTTCGGTCTGGGTCAACCAGTGCACCAATCTTTCTTTATGTCCCTCTCTCTCTCTCTCTCTCTCTCTCTCTCTCTTCAGATAATGGCTTTATCCCAGAGTCTCTACTGGAGGACGTGATGAAGGCCCTTGACCTTGTCTCAGAAACTGAATAGTGAGTTCTTGTTCTTGTGTGTGCATACATTATCTAGAGTGTGTGTGTTTGTGTACCCACAGGCTTTAAAATGTGTGTGTGAGTGTGTTTGGGGGGTTGCTTAAGGCTGGTGTGTGTGTGCGTGTATGCGTGTGTGGCACCTGTATACGTTCTAAGGTTCTAAGTTGTAAGTCATGGCCAGGCCAGGTCAGCAGCCTCTCCTCATGTTTCACTGCCGGCCCGCCATAAAGACCAGAGAGAACTCACTATAAAAGTCCAGGAAGAAAGGGAGAAAGAGGGGGATAGAGGGAGACCATTAACTGTGGGGGGAAAAGAAAGAAAGAAAGAAAGTAGGAGGAAATGCTTTAAAGGGCTGCTTCAAACAGAAGCACGTTTCATCCGAGCACCGTGAGCCTTGGCCACAGAGCTAGAGGCAATAGAATAGCCATTCTCATGCAAATAAACACTCGCGAGCGGACGGTACACTGTAGAATCTTTCGTCATGGAAATCAACGTCGGTCTGGTTGAACGAGCCTCCGAATGTTGACTTCATGCTATTGTCACGCTATTTATTTGTTGCAGCGGTATTCATTTTTGAAAAGGAAAATAAACCATTTTGAATGAAATTGCACCATGACAAGTGTATTACAAAATAGATTACATAATAAAGAAATATATGTTGCATTATCATTTGCACTGGGAAACGTCAAATACCGTTATACCGTCAACTAAGAAAGATAATGTGATATTTTGGCAATATCGCAGAGCCCTAGTTTCTATGACCACATTGACCACATCTTCATCTCATAATTCCGTTTGGTAGTTAAAAGGCTGTGTCGTCCACACACGCATGAAACAATGCTGATGTCCATGACAACATTAATTCTTGGCAGCCATCCTATAGTGTAGCACTATATGCAGATGACATGATGCTTCATGAAAGGCCCTCTATTCATTCAAGTTCTGCGCCGTTGACACTGCAGCCATCGGTCCTTTAGCCTAGGAGCCGGACCAGCAGTGAGCTGATGATCTGGTCTCCAGACTCCCAGATGGCCGATGCATCACAACACAACAACCCAAACGAGGGGTTCCCAGACTCCCAGAGCATTCCCTCAGCTCTCACGCCTCGCCACACAGTGAGAGAGGAATACTTGGATTAGAGCAGCCCTTAACCCTTTCACTACCACACTACAGAAGGTTAACCTTTCACTACCACACTACAGATGGTTAATGCCCGTCTTTTTTTACTGCTGTGAAGCACTCTTGTATGAAAGGTGCTATACAAATAACGTTTATTATTATTATTATTCCATAGTCCTTGCTCTACCAGACTTAGGAGAAGAAGAACAAACATAACCATGTGATGTCGTACCAAATACGCAAACAATAATTTAGCGTTAATTAATCAATTCGATGCCCTTGTTTTTGGAGCCACGAACACCGCCTACCAAGTCTTGCCCAGCTTGTTGAAGTTTTATTACATTTATTTAGATTTATACTAGTTCCATCAGAAAGAATCTATTAAAAAAAAAAAAACATGTTCCGCAGATTAAAGGAAAACATATATAATTGCTAAAAAGGTTATAAAAAAAGAGAAGAAGGAAAAACAGAGATAGAAGGGTTTAAAGCCCCTTCCAGTGACCCTATCAACAAACTTCAAAAAAGGCTTTGGAAGTAAATCATTGGTTTACAAGACAGAATGGGAGTGAGGACTGACGTTGTCACTCAGGCACACGTGCATTATGTTCCCCTGCCCTGACTCTCCTGCTGCACACCTGAACCTGACTGCTGGAGATGAGAAGATAAGGCGAGCCCTCTTTTGAGGTGGAGTGTTTTCGCAGAAATGATTTGAATGGGGTGATGAGGTCACTGGACACAAAACAATCCACCCTGTTAAAATACAACTCGCAGGGTTTTCCTGTTAGGGTCTGGCCTGCTCATAGTTGACTAGTCGGTTTGGTCTTAGTCGACAAGACTTGGGTAGTTGATTAGTCAGTTTGGTCTTAGTCGACCGAGACTTGGGTAGTTGATTAGTCAGTTTGGTCTTAGTTGACTAAGACTTAGGTACCGGTAGTTGATTATTCAGTTTGGTCTCAGTTGACTAAGACTTAGGTAGTTGATTAGTCGGTTTGGTCTTGGTCAACTGAGACTTAGGTAGTTGATTTGTCAGTTTCTGAAAAATGATTAGCACATTTCTGGTAAGATGAGAGAGATACGATAAGAACCTCAAAGAGACCCTCCTGCATTATTGCATATGGAAGACTAAACATTTGTCAATGAAATCAACTACTTGACAAAGTCTTATGGCTATTAGTAGTCGACTAAGACTTTCTTTAGTGGAGGACAGCCATAGTTCCTATAAGTCAGTATTTGTGGACATGAAAAGTGCTCTTCTAGATCTAAAAACCAGAGAGCCAACAGGCCATAATGTAATGTATGGTTCAAATCGGGAATAGGAGAGGTGCTTTGTTTGACACAGCGCTAGTGGCCAGGTTGATTTTATGGTAATATAGGGGGGGGGAATTGGCTCATAACTGTTAGTCACTCTCCAATTCATTATCCTATGGGCCAGCTCCGGGATTTTTATCTTGAAGGCAGTCTTGGCTTGGTCTTGTGTCTTAACCTTTGGAGAGGCCTGTTCACAAATCTAAACTAAGTGGTCCAAGAACACAGCGATAACATGTGCAAATCATGTTTTTAGAGTAGATTTTAGGCTATTTTTTTTTTTACTCAACCACTGACTGGCTTTTACTTTTTGGAACACTGGGTGATGTATGATGTCTTGAAAGAGAGAACTTTTTGGAGCCCTTGTTCAATTTCCTACCCGCAGCTCCAGCTAATTAGCCACAAAACTAATGTAAAGTAATGGGGGTCACGTTTCAGTACAAACCCTGATGTAAACGCTGAAACCTACTCCATAGCAACACTGTTGTTACAGTGGCCCCCATTAACTTTACATTAGTTATGTGGTCAACTAAAGAGGAGCTGGGTATCCAGTATAAAGAACAGACTCTACCCATTGATCATCCATAAGTAGGAAATATGGCTAGGGGTCCAAGATTCTGAACTCAGCCTTTAATGCTTGAAGAAAACAAGAGTCTACTGTTAGCTTCCTAACCCACAGTGCTGGTCAGCCACACATCACATGACCGGTTACATCCAAGACATGCTAAGACACGCAAAGGTCACATGCAGTCATGCAATCAGTACACTGCATGTGTTTGTATAGTGGCTCTCAGAGTGCACTCTACACACAACTCATCACAACACCACAACTTTTTTATTGACTTGCTTGCGGGATGGAATAGGAGCTTAACACATTGGGCGCCATGCATTGTGCCCATCATTATGCCCTCTCTGCCACCACTGTAAGCCTATGGAGATGTTTACCTTCTTTGCAGGGCTATAACTTTTTAAATATTATAGCTATATCTGCATTACTATGGCCCATTCAACATCGGGTATCTATCGTTCCGGATGTGGGAACGTTATATTTTTTCATTCATACATTGTTGTAGGGCTGGGCGATAAAACGATAACGATAACTATCGCGATAAATAATTTCCTCGAAATAAACATGAAACGTGGTCGCAAAGTTTCGATATATCGATTTCCAAGCTTTGCTCCGTTCAGCCTCGGCTCATCACACTCACTAACAACAACCAACGTTACGTGATGACGTGACGTGCATACGCACAACAGCTAACAACCAATCAGTGAAGGAGATGGCCGAGAGCGAACGAGATCCGGAAGGAGACCCAGAGGTACTAGGACTCACTCAACAACAAGGCTTGCTAGGCTAATTAGCTTGCACAGCGTTGTTTTATATATTTACGTGCCGAGTATGTGTGTGTTTTGAATTCTGAGGCCACGTTTAAGTAGTGTGGGGTATACAGTGGACGTCGTTTCAATATATTGTGGCGGAAGAGAGTATTTTAGTGTCATATTTAGCACATTGTCGTGGAATACACCGCTTAGAAGCAACAGGCTGGCTAGGATACCTAGCTTGCACGGCACTGTTTTATATATTTACGTGCCGAGTATGTGTGTGTTTTGAATTCTGAGGCCACGTTTATAGTAGTGTGGGAGTGGACGTCGTTTCAATATATTGTGGCGGAAGAGTATTTTAGTGTCATATTTATTGTCATGAGATACTCCGCTTGTCGGCTAACTGTTAACGTGCGCGGACTGATGACGACATCAACTCGACTTGAGACATTCGCAGCAGCATATTAGAAGTTAATTAAACTTGACAGACATTATATCGACGATAATTATCGATATCGAATTATATGAAAATAATTTTATAATTTTATCGCGATAACGTTTTTGGTCATATCGCCCAGCCCTACATTGTTGTGTTAATACCGTCGAGAATATAAGTATGTTTTTAAGCTTTTCTGCTGTAATTCCAAAAACGCTAGTTATAGGCCCTGAAGCATATTATAGATTTATCGATTGGCGTTTCTTTCCTATACACGCTATATTAAAAAATTCAAATGTATATGATCGGTATACATTATGCTTCATCATGCGTGAAGGAAGGGGGGGGGGGGGTCGTTTATAATTCCTTGATCGTCTAACGGCTTTATTTAGTATGGGTTGATATATTGATCAGACTGATTGCAAACAAAGAAATGGACAATCAAGCTGAAAGTAACGTTAGTTTCCTCTTACCGTTCGCCGATGAGACTGGAGGAAAAATATCCCAATTATTTGGATGTCGATCTGCTAGATCCATTTCCGGTTTGTATGACGCAATAAACGCCGAAATCATATCGATTATTGCGTTTCGAAAGCGATCCAAATGCACTCAAGTGTGTATATTGATCCACGCCACAATATATCTCTGGCGGAGGAATTTCCTCGATGCACCGATCGCCACTTCCGGTTTGGCGTGAGTGTAACTCGCCCGAGCATCCACCAGGCGGCGGTATTGAGGCGTTGCAATATCAGAACAGGGTCCGGCTGCGATCCGGAGGGAGACTGGATGAATTATGAATGCCATGGCGAAAAAATGAAATATTGATCCAAAACACGTGATACGTCGTTGTTGGCGTTCAACGCATGGCGGGCAATAACGATTTACGCCGTTCTTGGCGCACAATGTGTTAAACGTGTAACTGACAAACGTATTGATATTTTTCATCTTCCCCGTGTAACGTCCGTCATCTGAACCGCTGATAAACCCCTCTGGTCTTTTTCCATTACAATGGAATCATGAGGATCTTTTTATTTTATAATCTGAGCATCATATTCTATATACCCACTAGGACAACCCACGTCGCTTGTACCGTTCACATACTACACATTCCCTCCAAAGTCACGATTTAAAGCTCCACTACGTAACCTTCACACAATGCCGGCCACCCGTGGCCACGAGAGTCAAGAAGTCAAGTCAAGAGTTTTATTTGTCACGGCATACAAGTATACAATGAAATGCGGGGGGTCTTGCCCGCAACGATTGTGCATAATACAATAGTAATATAGTAATAACAATAGTAATATATAATAAGAATCCAATAGAACGACATTGTGCAATAAAACAGGTAAACAAAGTAGGGCATATCGGTATATGTACATGAGTTATTTACAGAGCATGGTAGGACCTGCTAGGTCAGCAGAGGTAACTGCTTAGGGTTTTATATGGAGACGAACGAGGAAGATAAGAGAAAATGGTTCATTGGTAAAAATTCGTTTGAGGGAGGTAACTTTGCGCATGTTTTTTCTTTCATGTCGTACACATTTATGCTTTAGAAATGATGATTTTGTGACAGAAGGACCAGAAGGGCTCGTATGGGCAATTCCACTAACTTTCATACATGGTTGTTGGGAGGGTTTTCTCATTTAGGTTGGTAAATAGACTGCAGTTAATGGTAAATAGACTGCAGTTATAAATGGTAAAATAGACTGCAGTTATAAATGGTAAAATAGACTGCAGTTATAAATGGTAAAATAGACTGCAGTTATAAATGGTAAATAGACTGCAGTTATAAATGGTAAAATAGACTGCAGTTATAAATGGTAAATAGACTGCAGTTATAAATGGTAAATAGACTGCAGTTATAAATGGTAAATGGACACTTTAATCCAAAGCGCTTTACAATTTATGCCTCACATTCACCCATTCACTCACACATTCTCACACCGAAAGTGGAGGCAACCATGCAAGATGCCAACCTGCTCATCGGGAGCACTTAGGGGTTTAGTGTCTTGCTCAAGGACACTTCGACACACTGCTGGGAGCAGACGGAATCAAACCGGGAACCTTCAGATTACCAGACGATCACTCTACCCCCTGAGCCACTGTTGCCCTCGCCCTTGCTAAAGAAGCTGTATTTGTCCCATGTAAAAGTTACATAGTGCAGGTTTAAGCTGACCATGATGACGCGACAGCGAGCCATGTGCATAAAGACATGTGACCTGCTGACGTGACATCAGAAGCCTCCGGATGAGGTGTGATGCACACACCTACGCAGAGCTGCCTGTACGTCACACAGCCTGCAAGCGCCTTATAACTGGGCCGAATCCGGACATCCACCACCAAATTAGTTTGGAAAGAAAATTGCAGCATTAGTACACGGAGTATCACACATGAACCAAAGATTAAGCTTGTCTGAACATTCATGAATTATGCCGTGATGTAGTTATCAGAAAAGCAAACGGACTATCATTTCTGCGTAAGGAAACCATACCCTTATGGCTGCGTTCATCATCGTGGACACGGTATAAAAGAGACAAAAAATATGGGCTGAACAATAATGATATGATTTATTCAATATGCTAAGGGGAAATAATGTGAGTATCGGTAGCACTGGTTAGTTTACATCCTCCCTGGACAGAGATGTTTGACGTCCCAACCTTCTGCAGGAGTGTGGGTGATATGATAGTGCTATCATTCCATTTTCTATATCTGGGTATGAGCCACTCTTCTCTCCTTTCTGCCTTAAAAGGGCAATCGGACTAGTGCTGTTATCACTGTGGAATAATAATAATAACACTGCTCTAACACACAGGAATGTCTGGAAAAGGGGGTAAATTTAGGAACGCTGTGGTGTTCCCAAAAACTCACGCACACGCACACACACACACACAGCCATATACACAGTCCAACACATACATTACACATCGTCGTTAACAACGTGGTTAAGTCCTCATTAAATTGCACCGGTGGTCATTTTCATACGCGACAAATCACAGACAAAACACAGCAATTTCATACCCTATTGAGTACTCTCTCACTTTATCTCTCTCTCTCCTACCTCTCTTTCTTTGTTCTATATTTCCCCCTCTATCTATCTCTGTTCCATCTGTTTTTCTCCCTCTCCCTTCTCATTTATATTTACATTGAGTCATTTAGCTGGCGCTTTTATCCAAAGTGTAACACTCTTACCAACAAGTCGCCAGGAGGGGTACATCTCTGGCGGCGGAGGGTCAGTGGCATCGTTCGTCAAACAGTGTCGAACTTGAGTGTTACACTCTGAGTGCAGAGTAGTACAGACATGTTAGCATGATAGGTAGTAGTATAAGAATAGTACTATAGACATATTAGCATGATAGGTAGTAGTATAAGGATAGTACTATAGACATATTAGCATGATAGGTAGTAGTATAAGGATAGTACTATAGACATATTAGCATGATAGGTAGTAGTATAAGGATAGTACTATAGACATATTAGCATGATAGGTAGTAGTATAAGGATAGTACTATAGACATAATTAGCATGATAGGTAGTAGTATAAGGATAGTACTATAGACATATTAGCATGATAGGTAGTAGTATAAGGATAGTACTATAGACATAATTAGCATGATAGGTAGTAGTATAAGGATAGTACTATAGACATAATTAGCATGATAGGTAGTAGTATAAGTATAGTAGCATAGTAGTAGGGTACATAATTAGCATGATAGGTAGTAGTATAAGTATAGTAGCATAGTAGTGCAGACATAATTAGCATGATAGGTTGTAGTATAAGTACAGTAGCATAGCCATAATTAGCATGATAGGTAGTAGTATAATTATAGTAGCATAGTAGTAGGGTACATAATAGTTAAAATTTCTCAGTTAAATGTCAAATTGTCAATGCAATTCAAGCTGAGCTTTATTGACATGAATGGGAAGAAACCAATGTTGCCAAAGAATATTTCACACATCAAACAAAGAGCAAAACTACAGAAATAATGTGTCTCTCTCTCTCCCCCCCCTTCTCTCCCTCTCTCAGTGTGAATCTGATGAAGGGTAAACTGGACCCAGAGAGTTTGGGGATAATTCTGTTGGGCCCGTTCCTCCTGGAGTTTTTCCCTGATCAGGTAAGTGTGTGTGTGTGTGTGTGTGTGCGCTCTGTATTTGTTTCGCCATGGAAACAGCCATCTATCCATTAGAGGCGACGGTCTATGTATGTACGATGTATGAGGTCATCCCAGTTGAAATTCCTCATCAAACTGCACACATAACATTATATTATACAGAAATTACATAGTCGTTCATTACATATCACACACAACCCATATGTAGCACTTCCCTATCAAATCAGAGGTTTGCTGCCAAATGCATTCCTGCGGCGTCTCATGTGATGTGTGTGTGCGCGCGTGTGTGGTGTTCACTACAATACGATGTCATTGGGGGGGGGGGCTTTATGTAAAGGCACTGGGAGTAGAGGGCGAGCGAGGGGGGAATAGAGAGGGAGAATGCGGGAGAGAGAGGGAAGTGTGTTAAAGTGATCAGGGCTTAAGGGACTCACCAGAGGATTGGCCCTCAGCCGCAAAAAAATTATACTGCCATTAGCCAACTGGACACACACACTCTCTCTCTCTCTCTCTCTCTCTCTCTCTCTCTCTCTCTCTCTCTCTCTCTAACACGCACGCACATACACACACATTCATATATTCACACACATTAGCCAACTGGACACACACTCTCTCTCTCTCTCTAACACGCACGCACATACACACACATTCATATATTCACACACATTAGCCAACTGGACACACACACACTCTCTCTCTCTCTCTCTCTCTCTCTCTCTCTCTCTCTCTCTCTCTCACACATGCACACACTCACACACACACATTCATATATTCACAGACAACTGGACACTCTTTCTCTCTCCTCTCTCACACACACACACACACACACACACTCTCTCACTCAGACACACGTGGGATTGGTGCGAGGGTTAGGGTTTCAAATACAGACACACATATGTTAGACACACACACACACACACACACTATTTTCACTCTGGACATTGCAGCCAAAGATATTGGAAGTGTTTTGGCTCAGTGTCATTCAATTGTTTTTGTAGTGTTGGCTGTTGTGTTAGACTGGGGATGTCTCTCTCTCTCTCTCTCTCTCTCTCTCTCTCTCTCTCTCTCTCTCTCTCTCTCTCTCTCTCTCCCACACATACGCACACTCAAACCTACACTTAAACACACCCTTAACCCGAGCGTGTGGGGGCTTGGGTTTCAGGCCTGAGGTTTGTCGGTCAGACTTTGGGCCCCAGAATGTTCAGCCCGCCTCTCGCTGCGTCTCTTAACCCCCATCTGTGTCAGAGCAGTCAGCACCGTCTCACCCTGCTCTGTCATCTGCATGTGTTTCAGGACTCAGGAATCCCAGACTCCTTCCCTGTCTACCACTACAACGGGCTTAAGCAGTCCAACCACAACGAGAGGGTAAGATTCTCTCCTCTTCATCCCTCTTTCTCTTTCTCTCTCTCTCTCTCTCTCTCTCTCCTCTCTCTTCATTCCTCTTTCTCTCTCTCTCGCCCTCTCTTGCACTCTCCTCTCTCTTCATCCCTCTTTCTCTCTCCTCTCTCCATCAATCTTTCTCTCTCTCTCCTCTCTTCATCCCTCTTTCTCTCTCCTCTCTCTTCATCCCTCTCTCTCCTCTCTATCCCTCTTTCTCGCTCTCCTCTCCATCCATCTTTCTCTCTCTCCTCTCCATCCCTCTTTCTTTCTCCTCTCTCTTCATCCCCCTCTCTCTCTCCTTCCTCATTTCCTCCCTATCTCTCCCTCTTTTTTTGCAGTCATCCCTCTCTTGCTAGCATGCTCTGCCCCCTCTCTCCTCTCTTCATCCCTCATTCTCTCTCTCCATCCCTCTTTCTCTCTCTCCTTCCTCATTTCCTCCCTATCTCTCCCTCTTTTTTTTCAGTCATCCCTCTCTTGCTAGCATGCTCTGCCCCCTCTACTCTCTCTTCATCCCTCTTTCTATCTCTCCATCCCTCTTTCTCTCTCTCTCCTTCCTCATTTCCTCCCTCCTCTTCTTTTTTCAGTCATCCCTCTCTTGCTAGCATGCTCTGCCCCCTCTCTCCTCTTTCTTCATCCCTCTTTCTCCTCATTTCCTCCCTCTTTTTACGGTGATCCCTCTCTCTCTTCCTCCCTCACTCTCCTCGTTTCTCCTCCTCTCTTGTCTCTTCTATTCTTCCTCTGTCTTTCCCCCTCTCTCCTTCATAAACATGCTCACACACACACACACACACACACACACACACACACACACACCCTCAATAGGAAGCAGCAGGCCACTCCAGAATAAACAGAAGCTATTGTAAACCCAATAGCCCGCTCATCCAGCCAAAACCCCGGCTTAGCCTCCAATTTCTCCTGGTGCTTTCTGAGACGGAGCCTACTGTCAACCACCTAGTTTTGATGAATGGTTAACGGTAGGCCTATTAGTGTGATGGATGACGGTTAATGGATGTATTTGTAACTGAAGGTGGCTGTGCTACGCTGGTACTCAGGAATATCACTTACTTCATCCGTCATGTTTGTCTAGTCTGTAACAGGCTTCCTTCTTCCATACAGCTACCTGTTAATGTATGAGTGGCATGGCGCTCACACGCACACACACACACGCATGTATGCAGCACAGCACAGCGCCTGTTTGGTTGTGATGGTATTCCCAGCCCCCATATTTCCAGATGGGAATACTAGAACCACTGACAGCTGCCCCCTACAGCTGTGTGTGCATGCTTTTATGTCCGTGTGTGTGTATTGCAGTCATATCCATGTTTTTGTCTTTCCGTGTGTGTGTGTGCGTTCCTTGTGTGTTTGTGTTCACTTGTGCTTGTCAGACTTACATCGCTCTTCTTTCACCTCTGATCCTTTCCGAGGAAATGTGTGAATGATGGAGACGAACACTTCCAAGCAGCATACAGACTTAATGCTTCCAAATTTTAAGTGTTTGTTAAGTACATATGTCCAAGCAGCAAACCGACTTAATGCTTCCACATGTTAAGTGTTTAAGTACATATGTCCAAGCAGCAAACCGACTTAATGCTTCCACATGTTAAGTGTTTAAGTACATATGTCCAAGCAGCAAACAGACTTAATGCTTCCACATGTTAAGTGTTTAAGTACATATGTCCAAGCAGCAAACTGACTTAATGCTTCCACATGTTAAGTGTTAAGTACATATGTCCAAGCAGCAAACAGACGTAATGCTTCCACATGTTAAGTGTTTAAGTACATATGTCCAAGCAGCAAACGGACTTAATGCTTCCACATGTTAAGTGTTAAGTACATATGTCCAAGCAGCATACAGACGTAATGCTTCCACATGTTCAGTGTTTGTTAAGTACATATGTCCAAGCAGCATATTATAGACTTAAGGCTTCCAGTTAACTGTTTAAGTATATATGTCCAAGAAGCATGCAGACTTAAATGTTAACTTAAAGGAACACGCCAACATTTTGGCCGCTAAGCAGCATTTACTGCATGTCACTAGAAATCATGCCATTCCTCGCTTGGATCAACAATCAAACTGAAATCAACGCTATATTATCGGTATTATGTTTCATCATGCATGCATGAAAGGATGGGGGGGGGGGGGGGTTCTATGCTTCGATCGTCACCAACGGCATACGTTGTGGAGTAACGTTACAATAACACTTTTGGATCACAACAAAGGCATGCTCGGATCAACGCAAGATTGATCACATATAGCCCTTACCTTGACTAGGATGTACTGCAAAAACAATATTCCAATTTATCTGATCGCCATTCCAAGTATTGATGTCGATCGTGTTGCCAACATAATCCACCAAAGCACATGAATCCGCTGTACTTGATTCTCCCCAATCCATGTGTTATAAACGTTACTCCTCCCCGGATAGGAAAACCCAGACCGGTCTTTTTAGATCAACGTACAGGCGGAGCCAGAGAGATTCCAAGGATGTGCAATACTGGCCGCAAGGCGTTAGGCGGCGGTATTGGATGTTTGCGATCTCAGACCCATTCAGGACAGCCTGCACAGGCTGCCTCGATGGATTATGAATGGAAATAGCTAATAAAAGAAATAACGACCCAGAATCTTTGTTTCTGGCACTGAACCATTGGGCCACAGAAATGAGAATTCTCGTGAACGGCACCCAATGTGTTAACCTCTTCCAACCGTGGGGTCCGTCGGCGGACATCCAGAGCTCTGGATCTGCGTTGGAATTTTTCAAAACTACACTTCCTGTAAGGTTCTATGGGGTTCAAGGTTCATAGTTCTGTATGAATTATTTCAATAACTCTTATTATTCTGGATAATTCTACCACAAAAGGTAACGTTTTTGACAAATATTGAAACGCAGTTAGTTTCTCTTCCCTATTGTTAGCGTGCAGCAACAATTAGATCTGAAATTAGTTTCAAAATGGTTGCACTGTGGTGAAAATAAAAAAGTACAGTAGATTACAGTAGATTTCATTATCTGTTCTTATGCACGCCTGGTGATACTAAATCCAAATTGAACTCGGGCATTTGAAAGATAATATATGTATATATATATAAATGTGCGAATTGGCTATAATAAGGTGATTTATAACTAAGCCTGCTATTCTATATTCTATAATAATATTTCAAATTGCATTGGTCCGGATGGGAGAATTCAGTACTGTATCTACAGAACCTTCTGTTTAATCATCTTCCCTTTATTCATTTCCTTAGATTCTTTGTACACATGATCTCAATGTTTGGTCATTATTAGCATGGTGTTATTCACTGTCAAAGATGCAAAGAAAAATCATAATTCATATTCTCTGTTTCATCACAATTTAAGCAAGCCTAGTAATAGACACAATATTTCTGACACTTGGAATACATTCACTGAGGTCCATAGATTAGAGCCATATGAAATCCGCGATCACGGAATCGCGGAATTGAGCAATAAAAATGGAATCAACTGTAAATAATTTTTTTTTTTTTTTTTTTTTTAATGTTGTGGGACTTGTACAGCACTTTGTTCAACTTTGTCAGTGCTGTAAAGTTTAAACCTTTTTAAATCTTAGACAAACAAAACACTTTCATGAAATATTGTAAGCCATCATTTGAGGCTTTATAAAAGCAGCACAATGAACACAAATCTGTCAGTGTTGAGTCCGACCTCATCTTAAATAACAAACAGCATTGCTTGTTGTAGTTAACAAAGAGAGGCAGAGTTGATTTTGCAAAAATATATATATATCATTTATATTTTTATATTTTTTAATAATAATTTTATTTTCATATTCGAATCCCATGCCCATCGAACGAAGCTTTGAAGTATTTAAGACAGCCCTATTAAATGGACTGTTATATCTTATTAAATTGTGGACATTTATTCATTCCCACTTATTAGACACTTTTTCTGATGGTAAAATGAGCGTACAAAGCAAAATACAGAATTCTGAAATATTAAAACGGAAAAAACGGAATTTGGGAAAAAATAAAATGGAATTTGGGAAAAAATAAAACGGATTTCATATGGCTCTACCATAGATGTCCCTAGAAGAATATGCAAATGGACCTTGTAGAAGTGGAGCAATATTCTATTTACTTAGGTATGTATTTTAGGCAGAGTTTCAGAAAATAGGCTCCGGGTGGAAGAGGTTAACTGTGTGTTAAGGAAATTGTCATTGACATGTGTGATAAGGGATGGGTTCAATTAATTTAGTTCAATTTAGCAAGTACATTTTCTTAGAAAATTCTAATTCTTCTTCTACTACAAAAAGGAAAGAAATTCTCCATCAATTATACAAGTGACTTGTCGTTTCAGTTCTTATTTTGAATTGATAACATTGAAAGTAAATTGACCTGAATCCCTGGTGTTTGTTGTTGTTGTTAGGTGGACTACGTTGAGGGGACAGCGCTGGTGGTGGGCTTCGAGGACCCCATGGTTCTGACGGATGACACTCCAGTGAAGCGCTGCCTCCAGACCAAGTGGCCATACATCGAATTACTGTGGACCACCGACCGCTCGCCGTCCCTCAACTAGCACTGACGGCACCCCTGTCTGTGTTGTGCGTGCGTGTTTGTGGATGGCCCACTGCTGACCCCCACCTTATCTGCCCTGACCGCCACCCCCCCCCCCCCCCCACCCCTTTGGAGACTGACCCCTATAGGTCAGCAAGTCACAAAGACTGAGACACACACACACGAGACGAGAGACATTTGAGGAAATGCGCGCACACACACACACACACAAGAGACTGAGAAACACACATCCACAGACAAGACGTACATGTTTGTGATATACACTTGCATTCTCAATCACACACACATATACACACACACATACCAACATGTTCACGTTTACTGTTCATGCCATTGTCTGTTCCACATAGCTTGTAAATTGACACGCAGGATGTTTATGGTGTAATGGAGAGAGAGAAAAAGGGAGAACAATTCCTTAATGAGTGTTTATATTCTCTCGTGGAGAGGAGAGTTGGGAGAGTCTGCTGGGTCCAATCAGACTTTGATTCACTCAGATAGCGTTGGGCAGCGGGAGCCTCGCTACCCGTAGACCTCTGTCAGTGAAATTACGTTGCTAGGGGAACAGCTTGGGAACAGGTTTATTTCCCGTCAGCACCTTTTGTCATCACTATTTTAGTTTTATGGTGGGACATGGAGGTGTCCACTGAGGTTGGGGTTAAAGGTGCTGTAAGTGGTTTTTTCTTTGTTAAAATAAGTTGTTTACATGTTAAAATAATAGCTCTACATTCCGACAGTCATCACTGATATATAGAGTGTTTGGTCAGTAACATGGGTCTCCCAGTCCCTCCTGCTCTGTAGTAAACGCAAAATAAATTCTCTGGTATCCCGTTCTCACTTCATCCTATCAGGAGAGACAATTCCACACTGCAAATATAAAACTAAAATAAGAAATAAAAACGAAATAATCTGTCAGCTAATTTGGCTTGGCAAGATTTCTTGAAATAAGTATAAAAAAAAATCTAGGGTTCTCTCTCCTGATTGGATAAAGTGAGAATTGGATACCAGGACATTTATTTTGTGTTTACTGCAGACTGGAGGGACTGGGAGACCCATGTTACTGACCAACCACTATACCAGTGATGGCTGTCGGAATGTAGAGCTATTTAACACTTATTTTGACAAGAAAATACCACTTACAGCACCGTTTTAAGTTGGGTTTGGTTTATCAACAACTTATGAGGTGAAACTTACAGTATAACGAGTTCCGGCATTGCTGCTTGGCCAACTAGTAACGACCCTGCAACATTCAAGTATGCTAGATCTCTCTAATGGAGAAAAATCTATTATTATTTAATGATCCCAATCGAATGTTCTGTGTTTAATAAAAGTGATGGATCGGGTCGGCCCCCGTTAATTACAGTGTGGTTACCCAGAACCGGGTCGTTTTACCCTTTCTTATTTCACCAGCTGGTTCTCGAACTACTTATCGAACCTCGTGTGTACAGCCAACCGACTGTGAACACTACTGTAACTCCACACCATGCAGCCTTCCACACGAGAACACACAAGCTCACCCGCTCACAAACACAGCCTTCCACACGAGAACACACAAGCTCACCCGCTCACAAACACAGCCTTCCACACGAGAACACACAAGCTCACCCGCTCACAAACACAGCCTTCCACATGAGAAAACACAAGCTCACCCACTCACAAACACAGCGTCACACTTCCAAGCTGTTCACGGGGTAAAGGGACCAATCCGCAGGCAGAGGACTGGAGCTCTGAACGGGAAGGATCTTCAGTATTTTCACCCTGGAAGTCTTTTTAAGTACAGCTGGCTTTGCACGACCATAACAGGATGTGATCAAGTACTCATGTATTTATTACCACACTCCAAGGTTCTGTAATAAACACTTTTCTTTTTGTTCAAAACAGTCTGGATATGTTTTTTTGTCAATAATTATGATGTCATATAGCTGGCGACCTCTGCCTTTGGTGACCGCGGGCTACAGAATGTGCAACTAAACACCGTCTAGCCTCATTAAATCACCATCACACAGACCCGGGGTCAGTTTCTCCTCTCTAAATCTGTCTTGACCGGCACACACTAAATCTACTAAGACATTGATGGCATCTCATTCACTGCAAAACAAGACACAAATGTACTATGCAGATGAACAAAGCTACACCCTCAGATCCCTCTCCTGTGTCCATGTAAAAGAGAAGGGTTTATTTTTTTATTCATCCTTTCATTCAATCGCAGAGTGGCGTCACCGTGAGACTTAAAGGAACACGCCAACTTTTTGGGAAATTTGCTTATTTGCCATCTACCCTGGAGTTAGACAAGCAGATACATACCCTTTTTTTCTCTGCATGCATTAAGGCTTGGAACAGCCGCACCCTTAGCCTAGCTTAGCGTCATTCACTGGAAGTAGGTGTGCCAGTGTAGCCTAGTTCCCTACATTCCAAATACAACTCCAAAACTTTTCCTGTAAACATGAAAAAATAAAGAATTAGACATTTTAAATTTCTAAGCAGATATATACTCGGAATATCTTTTTGCCGAACCACTGCTGCCTGGGTGCAGTGATTTCATCACCTCAAAAGCCCTGTAGATTTTTGAAAAACAAAAGGTTTGCATGTTCCTTTTAACTCATTCCCGGCCATTGGAATTCCCCGGCCTGTTTAGCCACGGCCAGCTTTTCATTACACACTTTCACTGTGCGTCATGTTATTTGTAGAGCTAAATCTATATTTTATATTATAGCTATGGATACAATATCATGGTCATTTGACAGTAAGAACCCTCCGTTCAAGATGCAAAAAAGAAAGAATTTTTCCATCCATACGTTCCCGTTTTATACCGTGGTGAATATGAGTGTTATTTCGGAATGATCGGGGCTAATTCCTGGGAGGCTGTTTATAAGCCGCAACGTGTATTATATCAAATCCATTGGCGTTTCGTCCCTACACACGCTACAATAAAAAAATCAAATGCATATGATGGGTATTATGTTTCATCATGAATGCATGAAAGGGGAGGGGGGGGGGGTCGTTTCTGATTAATTGTTTGCCAATAACGGCATTCGTTATTACCACAACATACGCTGATCAGGGGGATGGCTATGACATTTACGTCAAATTGTTCTTACCTGTGGCCGGTGGGATTCCAAAAAGAATATTCAAATTATTTGATCGCCATCTGGTAGATCGTATGTCCATTTGGTCGACGACATAACCGACCACAGCATAATGAAATGCGATCGGGTGAAGCCCTAGGTTCAGGTTAGTAGAAAAGAGCGCCCGGAGCGTTTTCAGTGTCGCACCCGGTCTGGAACGGGTTACTACATTCTTGATACAGCGCTACTAGCAGAATCTGGCCGGTACTGCACCTTCGGAGTCCCAGTATGCCTTTTACAGGCAAAATACATCTCCCTGACATTGAATAGGGTATTAACACTTTGAGTGCCACGCCCGAGAATATTCGGGTTTACGCCCCGACCGTTGAGTGCCACACCCAAGAATATTCTGGTTATTTATTTATTTTTTATTAGCGATCTGAAATCATATTGCATCACGCGAGCCTACCGTTGGAGATCCAGGGACCGCCGGCGCTCAGATCTGAAAAAAGCGCCCCCTATCGTCTCCCAGATGGTAAATCACCCTTTTGGAATGGACTCAATGAAAGTGAATGGGAGAATGGATTTCTGACTCCACATTTTACTTCTCACTGATGCAGCCGGGGTCTACCAGAGTTAATTCTGGAGCCTCTGAGCCGCGCGGATCATGCTACTGTATACACGGTTGATCAATACATTTATCGATTTTTTCGAATGGCGATCGGAAATTGGAATAAACCATTTGGATACCATCTGACCTCAGGTAAGGAAGCTATGTTATCAGTGTTAGGATAATCAGACTCGTTTTCACGGAGATATAAGCATTTCCACTATATGTGATATAGCTGTTTTGACTGTAAAAGCCATGAGGAAATAACAGCAGCGATTATCAGCGCACGGCACGAGCGTGCGTGCGCACACATATACTATCGATCATCTAGCGTTTATTTGAAAACGATTCATAAATAGGCCGACAAATGACAACGTTCTGGAATATTCCAGTAAAAGGCGATTATCATAGAATGTGTTGTTTTTCGAAGGGGCGGAGCTGAGCGATCATGGAGTAGACGTGTTTCACATGAGCTCCCTTCTACCGTGCTGAATATACGTTTCTCCCCATTAGTCTTTATTTTATTTTTATTTGTTTTTTATCTGTTTGCTAGGTCGTCGTGTTTAGCATACATTCATCGACTTTTTTCGACTTTCTACGATGACGGGGGTGGAAACCAGAGCCATGACTGCCCCAACTAGCAAACCATCACCGCCGGGCCTGGCCGCACCGTCGCCCGTTGTCGGGGAGTTAAGCGAAGCTGTGCTCTTGGTCATGACCAAGCTACACGCAGACTCTGAGACACGCATCGCTGAAGCACAGAAGAAAGTGTTGGCGGATTTTTGTGTCAGCCTCCGTCGTGAGATATCAGAAGAAATACGGCTGGCGGTAGTACCGCTGACAGACAAGATGGAGACGATGCACGCTGTCTCCTCGGCTAATGCTAACGAACTAGCCACGCTAACGACGGAGGTATCATTACAGTGCGAGAAGATGGCGGGTCTCGAATCCGCCCTGCTGGCTAGGCAGGCTGAAGTCAACAAACTACAGTCGGCAATGGAGGAGATGCAGTCCCGGGATAGACGCCACAACGTCAGGATTGTTGGAGTACCGGAGACCAGCGGTGAAGGCCGTCTCTCTGAGACCGTGCCCGAACTGCTGCAGAAAATACTAGGGACGGACGTCCTCCCTTCGCCTCCTATCTGTGAGTCGGCCTACAGAGCGGGCAGGTTTTCTCCCGGCGTGAACAAAGAGCCGAGGCCCATCATAGTCAAGCTGAACAGACTCCAGCAGAGAGAACTCATCATGCGGTCGGCTCGTACCAGAAGGGGTAATCTGAGGCTTGGCGATCACAAAGTGGCCATTTTCGAAGACTTTACACCGGAGGTTCAAGCACAGAGAGGCGAATACAAGGTGGTCCTGAATAAGCTATGGAAACTAGGCCTGAGGCCCACGTTATTCGCTCCCGCGAAATTATCTGTGTTGGAGAAGGTCGGTGGTCAGCGTTTGTTTTGGTCGTTGGCTAAAGCGAAGGAATATCTCGCGGAGATACCCGAGTCTGTTGCTTGATATCTATGGCGGGTGAGTGACTTGGCGGTTCGGGCCTATATACATTGATTAGGCCGACTATTCACAAATACTTGCTGTCATGCCCAGACATGCTAACTGCCCAATGCCCATCCAACTAGCGGGGCTTCCCAATGACTTCTGTTACTTGCTAAGGCTGACCTCATGGTCATACTTGTGTATCGCCTCTTTGGAAGCTAACGAGCTAGCTGAACAATGTACATAATAGGCTAACGTGCTATCCGGATTCATCACTAGCTTACGCGCTAGCCTCGGGCTGGCCAGCGGGCTTCGTCTATAGTCTGCGCTGAGACATTCGAGACCCGTTAATGGTTACGTATTTTGGTTGCTGTTGCTGTTCAAAGGGACATTGGTTTGCACAATTCAAGAGCGATCGAATCCCTAACTAACTTCTGGTATGCTTTTATTTTTATATCCAGGTTGTTTTGGGCTTTGGGATCCATAGTAGAAGCCAAGGTCGGTTGAATATGCATATACAATATATGATAACAGGTTGGGTCGGGTATGGCTTGCACTTCATGGCTATATGGTTATATGGCCTGCACTTTAGCCATTACCCTCTTTTCCTTTCTTTTTTCTTTCTTATTGTCGCTGTTTTTATGTCATCTGTATGCGCGATTTAAATGTGATCCGATTCTACCTTGGACTAACTGCTGATTTGCCTCAATTTTGTTTTGAATTTTCCGTGATCCATTTATGCTATAACGTTGCAACATTAATATGCAGACTCCAAGGTAGATGGTTACAGGGTTGATGCTGAGTAATTATATAATAATTATTGTCGCTGTTTTAATGGCATTTGAATGAGCAATTTAACTGTGATTCGATCCTACCTTGGACTAACTGCTCCGACCGATATCTTTATTGAAACAATGTATGATAACAGGTGGTGTCAGGTGTTGCTTATTACCATCCCCGGATTAATTAATGAATGTGTTTAATTCTATTCTTACATAGGTTATGTCATTTCAGCCGTTGTGCCTGATCAGAGGGACAGCTAAAGGGGTGCACTTTGACCATAACCCTTTTTTTCCCTTCCTTTTTTTGTCATTGTTTAATTGACATTGTTCACACAATTTTGCACAATTAACCTGTGACCCGATCCTGCCTTAGACTATCGGCTGGGATGCTTTAATTTAATTTTGTTTTGAATTTTCCTATACCCTTTTAGGCTATAACAATGCGACGTTGAAGCGCAGAGTCGGAAATAGTTGGCTACAGGTTGATGTGGAGTTATTATTTAATAATGGCTATTTTTACCATTATGGTTGTCTCATGTTGGGGCCAGGGCTCAGGTGGGTTTCGACCGATATCTTTATTGAATTTTATTTTTATTATTATTTGTGTTTATTGGACTAGTGGGGGTTTACTCAGGGGTTTATCTAGAGGGGGGTTGGAGTGGGGAGCGTCTTATTGATCCATGTCTCTAGTGGGAAGTGATAGGAAGATGACCATCCTCAGGGGATGGGGCATAGGGTGGGGATTGGAGAGTGGGTATAGGGGGCCTTATAATAGGACGGGGGGGTTAAGGTTTAGAGTAGAAGGAGGGGGGGTTGTAACTGGGGTGGTATTTTTATGTGTTTTATGTACTGTTGTCTTATATGTGTGTAATTGTTCCTCCTCTGAACTCCTGGGATTGACCGTCCGGGCCCGCCGGGATCAGCACCTCTGTACTCAGCCTGGCTGCACTGGTATGTTCTCTACGCATTTATACAAGCTCGACCATGGCTAAATTGAATATTTTAATTTGGAACGCAGGAGGGCTTAACGCCCCACACAAGCGTGCCAGTGTCCTTTGGCTATTGAAGAGGAGAAATATTGACCTTGCTCTCCTTAGTGAGACGCATTTATTGGTAGGTGACGTGTCAAGACTGGCAAATCGGCAATATCACGTTATCTCCTCATCCTCAGCCGATGATAAGACGAAAGGAGTAGTCATAGTTACAAGACGTAACCTTGATATCAAAATCTTGGATGTATGGTCGGACACGGAGGGAAGGATTACTATAGCAAAAGTTGAATTCTTGCATAGGAAGATGGCTATAATAGCATTGTATGCTCCTAACACATTTGATTCAGCGTTCTATAATACAATCACGAAGAATATGTTGGAACTTAATGGATACGCTCTCATTGTGGGTGGCGATTTTAATGCGTGCTGGGATGCGGAGATGGATAGGTCCGGGCCCTCTGAAACGAGCGACCAAAAACGGGCCTCTAAGGCCCTTAGGATGTGGGCCAAAGACACAGGGCTCACAGACCTTTGGCGCTTATGCAACCCCACCCTCAAAGATTACTCTCACCTGTCAGCCAGACACAAAAGCTTCTCTCGAATTGACTATGCATTCGCATCCCCTAATATGTTTGATAGTTTCGATGTCTCATTGGTTCCCTTGGCTCTCTCAGACCACAAGGGGATTTTCCTTACGACAACCTTTGGCAGGCTCTCCGCAAGAGCTCCCAGATGGCGTTTTAATTCGACCTTGCTAAAGAACGATGACTTCTGTTCTGAGTTCAGGAGTAAACTAGCTGAATTTTTGCAGATCAACGTTGGCACAGTAGAAGACCCTAGGGTCCTGTGGAACACATTGAAAGGATTTATCAGGGGTCATGTCACACTATTTGCCTCCAATTTGCGAAAATCCCGGTCAAAAAAGCTAGAAGGACTGGAATCATTATATGCGGACCTATACGCATCCTTGCAAACTAACTATAATGAACGACTAAACACACAACGTAAGATAGTCAAAAAAGAAATAAACTCCATACTCAAACAACAGTCTGAGTTCTTGATACATAGGACAAGACAAAATTACTATTTTCACGGCTCCAGACCTAGCCATCTATTGGCAATGAAAATACGCTCAAATGATCATTTCTCGGATATCCCCTCGATTAGGACGAGCCAGGGTGCAGTCACTACTGATTCGAAAAAGATCAATGACACTTTTAAAGAGTTTTACTCACAGTTATATAGCTCAGAGGGTAATCTTGATGACTCTAAATTTGAATCGTTCATTGGCGGGCTTGAGATACCCCACATTTCTGAGGAAGAGGCCAAGGAACTGGGGAGACCGATTACTCTCGTAGAATTGAGGGAGACGATTGTTGAAATGCAGAGGGGTAAGGCACCAGGCTGGGATGGTATTCCACCCGAAGTGTATTTAGCTTTCTGGGACCAACTGGGTCCATTGATGCTCGATATGATCAATTACGCTATCGAACAAGGGGAGTTCTCAAGAGATGTCAATATGGCGTTGATTTCTTTACTTCTCAAGAAGGACAAAGATCCCAATGATTGTGGTAGCTATAGACCCTTGAGTCTTCTCGGGCCGATTTAAAGGTGTTTGCCAAGGTGCTGGCCCGTCGCCTGCAGAGATTTATGTCTGTATTGGTACACTGCGATCAAACTGGTTTTATCCCGGGGCGTCTGGCTGCAGATAATCTTAGGAGGCTGTTGCATGTAATCGATAACAGTAAAGACAATACAACTCCATCCACAGTTCTGTCTTTGGATGCCATGAAGGCGTTTGACAGACTTGAGTGGTCATACCTGTGGAAGGTACTTGAGGTCATGGGTCTTGGAAAGAGTTTTATTCATATGATTAAAGTCCTGTATGCCTCGCCGTCTGCGATGATACTGACAGGCAAAAACTGTTCCACACTCTTTCCAGTCTCCAGATCTTCTAGACAGGGTTGCCCTCTGAGCCCGGGACTGTTCGCGCTTTCCCTCGAACCTTTGGCCCAATTTATTAGGCAATCGGAGGACATCGTCCCCATAATGGTCAACAATACTCCACACAAAATTGCTCTCTATGCGGATGACCTGCTGATTTTCATGGACGACCCCTCCCGGTCGGCCACAAAATTATTGAGGATAATCGACGACTTTGGTAAATTGTCAGGTTTTAAGATTAACTGGAACAAATCAGCCTGCCTACCTCTTAATGATCTGGCCAAGGCGGTACGACTACCAGCTGATATCCCCATAGTAGAACATTTTAAATACTTGGGCATAGAGATATTCCCCACGCTGAACCAAACTACTAAGTACAACTTCACGGGTACTTATGATAAAATACGCCAGGATCTAGACAGGTGGTCGTCCCTTCCTAACTCCTTACAAGCCCGGGCTTCCATAATCAAAATGAACATCCTGCCTAGGATAAATTTTATTAGCTCAATGCTCCCCCTGCCCCCTCCAATAGACCACTGGCGCAAGGTACAATCGATGGTATCTAAGTTTATTTGGAATAACAAACGCCCGAGAATCAAAAGGGCTACTACTCAACGTAGAAAACAAGATGGGGGCCTCGCAATCCCTGATTTTATACTTTATTTCTGGTCCTTTTCACTGAGACCTCTGATGTGCTGGCTAGACCCTGTAGAGGCCGTATCGTGGCGCTCCTTAGAAGCGGCGGCGGTATCTCCGCTAAGATTGCAGGATGTAGTGTACTCCACTGTCTCTATTTCGAAATGCCGGCTGAGGTATGGACCGATCATAACTCACGTGATCCAAACGTGGCGTAATGTACAGAGGTCGTGTGGGGTTAAATGCCCATGGCACCTGGACTCTCCAATTTTTAATAACCAGCAATTACTTGTAGGACACAAGCCGGTTAATATTCCTCAATGGCAAAGGAGGGGAGTGCATACTCTGGAGGATATTTATGATAAGAACGGCCTCCGTGCGTTTCAGGACTTAAGAGAATTTTATGATCTTCCCGGCGAGTCCTTCTTTCTTTACCTTCAACTAAGGTCAGCACTGAGGGCGCATGGCGTACCGTGGGCTCAGGCCTTGCACCCACACCCCTTCCTCAGGCTCATAGTGGACAGGACGACATCCAGAGGGTTTGTCTCCGACTTTTATACGCTCTTAATTCAATCCACGTATAAAAATGTATCATTGGATACAATCTGGCGTGTGGATATCCCGGAGTTGGACCCCGAGTTTGACTGGGATGATGTGTGGGCAAATGTGGCATTATCTTCCCGCAACCCCAATCACCAGCAAATTAATTTTAATTATATTCATAGGACCTATCTTACACCTAGGAAGCTATATGCTATGGGACTGATAACCGACTCTCGGTGCACTTTGTGCTCTCAAAAGGCCACTGGCACTTATATGCATATGTATTGGGATTGCCCACCAGTGGCCCGCTTCTGGAGGTCAATAACGGACAAACTTTCAGATCTGTGTGGCCTAACTATCCCATTCACAGCTGTTACGCTACTCCTGAACGATATAACGACACTACCCGCGTCCGTACAACTGAAAAGGGTTGTCCTAGCGGGCGTCACAGCAGCGAAGAAGCTAATAGCAATGAGATGGAAGGAGCCTGAGAAGCTTACAATGATTAACTGGTCCCTAACTCTATTGGATGTGATTTATCTTGAGATATCCACAGCCCGGGTGATTGGGGTGGGGCAGGCTGGAATTGACCTATGGTTCGCAGCAGCTGAGAAGGTAAAGACCGCAGTGTGCGGCTGAGCGGGGTTGAGGTGCGTGTTCGGGTGAGTCCGGCGGTCTCTTGGGAGGGGGAGGAGGAAATGTTTTTTGTCTGTCTTGTCTTTTGTCTTGTCATCTTGAGTTTAGCTGGGGATATTATGGGGGGGCAGCTATTTAACTATTTCTTCACTGTTTGGCCACTTTTACACGGTCTCTGTGAGTCTATGGAACACCTCTACAGGTTTTTGTTTTTTCATGAAGGTTCATTGCTCTGTTTTCGGGTCGTGTTCTCAAAAAATGGTCCTTGTGGTGGATTGGAGATGTACGTTTTATTAATATAGGGTCACACGGCCGGGAATCGGGGCTGAACACTGGGAAAGACCATTTATTAGATAGTACCCCTTGGAATGGAATTAAATTTAGAAGGTTGAACTCTGTTTTCTTTTCTCTTGTCTGTATAATTGTTAGTCTGTATTATTATTGTTTTTGTTATTTTCTTGTGAAGTTCTATGTACTGTGATTGTTGTGAAGGGCCAGATTAAACTGAATATATATATTTATTTATATATATATATTTAATTGTATTTGTATATTCTCTAATATTCCCTGATATCCCTTGTATATTCCTTGTACAATATGCGTTGAATATCCATTCTGGCCTACTGAACATCCCATAATAGTCTCCATTCTACTATTGGTCGAGACCTTGGTGCCAGGCTGCCATACCCCTCAGACCCAGTTCAAACGTACCGCTCGACATGTACGAACAAGTCCTAGTTCCGCGTAGGAATCTGGCTACCGCACCACTAATGGGACTATTTGTTCATAGTGCGTATATATACTGCGCTACTAAAGTAGGACTTTCTTTTCAGTCCAGTTTCTTACCCTCCAATAGAGTCACAGACGTAAAGCCTCCCCGCGATGCCACGTGTGGGAGTAAGGCCAAGTTCGCCTACCATCGGTATTGAGACATCGTGTATATTAATATTTGAATAGTCATATTTGGCACTATATCGTCGAGTTGGACGTAGTCTATTAAGCTAATAATAGTCTGTTAATATATAGTGCTTCGTGCGGTGAGAATACTACCGTAGTCAGTACCCCATCGTTTCGGGCAGAGAACTGGCTGCTTACCCAGGGTGGTTGACCCTATGTGAAGCTGCACCCGAGGAGCCCCAGAGCCGACGAGCGAGTGGACCTGTATACCGGATTATTCTACCGACGACAGCCCGCCTTCCCAGGCACGGATTATGCTTTGGATACTTTGATTATTCTATGGATAAAGACCCCCGACACTACCGTGTGTTGGAACCCCCCCCCTGGAGAGGACACAAGGTGAGGAGACGCTCTGCAAGACGAGGTCTCTCCACATCTCTCCCCCGTGGACCGGAGAGAGCCGGCCCACAAAGAGTCCACCTGCTTTCATCTGTGGTCCAAGGATCGCCGGCGCATTGAACGGCACTACAGTGGGTTCTCCTGGGATACCCTTGGCCGGACGAGGCAGCTGGATTCTACCCCCCCCCCCTCCTACTCCTGTCGGCTTACAATCGACCGGATTAACCCCCTCTAGTGTATCCAGCCTATAATCATTAAAGTATCATTGCTGTTATTCCTTAACTATTCCAGGTCGTATATTTACCACCTGCGCCTTCAGAGATTGGACATTATCTATTGATATACCGACGAATACTCCTTGCCATAAAAGTGCATACTATTTCAATTCATAAATGTAATTAAGTGATTAAGTGTTTAGTCTACACACCATCGCTGTGTAGGCAATAAAGACCTGTTTCTAATTCGTACATTTGTGTTGGATCCGTTTCATCTACGTGAGAGTGTTCATGATAATATATTTATGCCGTGTACTGGGTGGCCGAATATTAAGTACAAAGGTAGTGGTAGTAAGTATCATATCTAGTAATACAGTCAGGGAATTGTACCCCTCAGTTACAATTGGTCCTTCGAGCCGGAGGGTAATTAGTGTAATATTAATATAGTGTTATTAATATTGAAATGGCCTATGATGAACACTCCACGAAACGATCCTCCTAACCAACGCCCGCAGCGCGAACGACGGCTCCCTCAGTACTTAGAGGCTTACGCTGTCAGTCAACAACCTAGTCTTCTACTAACAGTAAACGCGGTAAAACTAGAAAGTAAAAGTATGTCTAACCCCAACGCCCAGACTACCCCGACCATAGAGGCCCCTACGGGCTCTAATGTAACTGACCAAGTTCACGGTGGGGACCAGTGGGAACCAGACATGACTTCACACCCCGCCAGTACTGAAGAAGTAGTCCCCGATGAGTCCCGGGAGGAATACAACGCTACCGAGAGAGAACTCGGCACGGAAGAAGACGGGGAGAGCACCGTGGAGATAGAGCTCCAAGGCTCCGCAAGGAGTACCCCGAGGGAAGGCTCCCCTATACAACCGCCTTCTCCCAGCGAGGCAGAGAGGACCCTACAGCAGGCCTTCCTCATCAGCCTGAACGCCGCTGCTGAACGCGACCGACTGCAGATCCAGCAGCGGAGCGAAGAAGAGCAGATACGTCTAGAAATAAGACGCATTCAGATGGAAGAGAATGTGGCCCGAGAACGAGCCGGTGCTCAACGGGACGCAGAGCGCGACAGACAGCAAGCGCAACTAATAGAACAGCTGATCAGACGGACAACACCCTCTCCCTCCGCCAGAGGCTCCAGGAACTCGTCTAGACACACCTCCAGGGCGGCATCCCCTAGCCGAGTAAACAACCCTGAACTTGACCAACAGACGAGGTCTATACCCCCCACAGACCACCTCCCCCCACCGGTCCAAGCGAGACCTAGCAACCGGGAAGGAGCAGCATATCCTGTGGAGAGGCTAAACCAGAGACTACAAGCACTGGATGACCTAACTGAAGACGAAGAGGAAGAGGAGGAGAACCACGCCCGAAGACAGCACAGTACTCTACCGGACCAGGAGGTCCAGTACAGCCCAGGCTATACTCCCGCGGAGCTGCGCTACAGACCCCCGACTCTATACACGGGTGAGCACGACGCACGACCCGCACCGAGGAACAGCACCTGGACAAGCGGGCCATGGTACACTGCCGGTACCAGCCCATACCAAGAAGCGGGAGGAGACTCGCCTAGGAGACCTCTCCCCCAACGCTCGCCGATGTATCCACAGTCAGCGTCATACATTGGCACGCCTATGGTACCCGACTTCACCCAAGAGAACCGGGCCCAGTATACAGAACTCCGCATGTGTCTGGAGACCATGTTGGTGGATGTATTGGATGAACGCCACAAATACGCCATCCTACTGCAGCACTTAAAGGTGCCCCACGCACATAATATAGCGCTCGCCTACGCGACTTCCACCACCCCATACACAGCAGCGCTGGTAGCATTGGACCAGAGGTATGGGCGCATATGGGATTACGTGATCCAGGAGATCCGACACATCGACCGCTTACCCCCAGCAATAGACAATCGAGCACTGGACGACCTGTCCATCAGAGTGCAGTCCCTGGTAGGGATGTTGGGAGCGCAAAGAGAGAAGGGGAAGTATGAACTTTACGCCAACTCAAATGTGGAAAGGATCCTGGAGAAGCTGCCGCCCGCTCGTCAGGAGCGCTTTAGGCGGCAGAGGTACCACAGAGACCCGAATGGCCCCGAACCGAACCTCCTCGATCTAGCAGACTTCCTGGCGAGAGAAGTCAGCAGCCTACGGCTAGATACATTCGGACGGAGCACCCCTGGCTCCAGAGAAGGAACCAGACGACTAAATGATGGAAGAAGATCGGTGACTGTGATGCACCAATCGGAGCCAGTACCGAGCAGCAGGAGCCACAGTACCCCCTCCAGAACGGAGAAGTGGAAGATAGTGTGCCCCTACTGTGAGAAAGAACACTGGCTAGCGCAATGTGACTCCTTCCCCAAGCTGAACGCGGAGGAAGCAGGTCAATGGATAAAGTCCAACAAGCGTTGTTTTCGCTGTGCGCGCTCACACATGGCAGCCGAATGCCGCTTAAAGAAAAGGTGCACCAAGTGCGATGGAGCCCATCTGGACATACTTCACGACAGTAACAGACGGCGCCCTTCACCTGCACCATCCAGCCGCAAAGCGAGCGTCATGTACATCGATCCCGCCAGCAGCAGTGGAGCCCGAGTACTCCTAAAAGTAGTGCGTGTGACACTAAGCTACCAGAATAAAGTCCTGGACACTTACGCCGTCCTCGATGACGGGTCAGAGAAGACCCTCCTGCTCGCCTCCGCTGCGGCCCAGCTAGGGCTGCGGGGAAGCGAAACCCAAATGACAATTCGGACAATAAGACGAGATTTGAAGACGATAAAGGGCGAGAATGTCTCATTCTCTATCGCAGCAAGCGGCCAGCCTGAGCGACGGTACCAGATTGCAGACGCTTTCACCAGCCAAGAAATAGGACTGTCGCGGTACACATACCCCGTCGCCAAGCTGATGGAGAAATATGCACATCTGCGCAAGTTACCGATCCCGCTCATAGACAATGCTATGCCGACCCTGTTGATAGGCTCCGACCATGCAGACCTCATTGTCCCGATAGACCGGGTTCATACCGGACCCCGAGGCTGTCCTGCAGCAGTCGAGACCCGTTTGGGATGGACTCTCCAAGGCCCGCTCGCCAAATCTCTCAACCGAAGTACAGCCACTAGATGTCTCCACTCCCGAGTCAAAGAGGGAGAAACCGCACTCCTGCAACACGTAGAGCGGCTATGGAGCTTGGAACAAATGCCCTTTAAGAATGGAAAGAAAGACATTCGCTCTAAAGATGACATTTACGCCATTCACCTCCTCGAGACAGGGACCAAGAGAGTCCCGGTCAACGGCGTGTTGAGATACGCCACGCCACTCCTGCGGCGAGAAGGAATGCCTACTTTCCACGCCAAGACAGACGCCATAGAACGGTACCTGCTGAACACGGAGCGGCGCTTAGCCAAGAACCCCGCCCAAGAGAGTGTATACCGCGCTGAGATTGAGAAGCTCATCACAGCGGGACACGTCACAAAGATGGACATTAAAGAGGCTGACCAGACCACTGAATCGTGGTACGTGCCCCACCACAAGGTCCATCACAACGGTAAAGACCGCATAGTATTTAACTGCAGCTACCAGATCGGATCCCAAAATCTGAATAAAGAGTTACTGCCCGGTCCCACACTCGGCCCCTCCCTACTCGGCGTTCTACTCCGCTTCCGCCAGGAAAAGGTGGCCATCAGCGGGGACATTAAAGGAATGTTCCTGCAGGTGAGATTAGTAGAGGCGGACAAGAGAAGCCAGGAGATGAGCACCCAGCCATCTACCAATGGGAAGTCCTCCCCTTCGGAACGACGTGCAGCCCTTGCTGTGCGACATTTGCACTACAGAAACATGTAGCAGAGGACCCAGCAGCGGACGAAGAGGTCCGACACAGCGTAAAGAACAGCTTCTACGTAGACAACTGTCTACAAAGCCTTTCAACCCAGGAAGAAGCCGAGGCTCTCCTGATTAAACTCCGCGCCTCATTGATCAAAGGCGGCTTTGATCTCAGGCAGTGGGCCAGCAGCGATCCGCAAGTACTGCGCAGCCTCTCCTCCGAGGACAAGGCAGCCAGCAGCGAGACCTGGATGGCTACAATCCCGGGAGAAGCCCAGGAGATGACCCTGGGATTGGTGTGGCGATTCAAAACAGATTCGCTTCACTACAGACACAAGCCCCTGACTACAGAGCAGGGAAGGCCGGCGGCGGCGCCGACCACCAGACGGAGTGTGTACACAACACTCGCCCGACAATATGACCCGCTAGGATGTATTCTACCGTACACCACCAGGGCAAAAATGATTGTACGAGCATTGTGGGACAAGGACCAGGGCTGGGACGACCCCATTCCCGCACACCTTGCATCCACCTGGAGAGAGTGGGAGATGGAGCTCCACTCACTCCCAGGCGTTAATATGCGCCGAAGCTACTTCCCACCCACGGTGAGGCCAGAGACATGTAAAATGGACTTGCACGTCTTCAGTGACGCCTCAGAGGTCGCATACGGATCAGTAGCCTACTTGCGGGCCCAAGACCAAGGGGGAGAGATCTACACAGCATTTGTCCTTGCCCGCTCGAGAGTAGCCCCACGCAAGCAACAATCTATCCCACGTCTAGAGCTCTGCGCAGCCCTAGCCGGAGCGCACCTAGCCACGCTCATCCAACGTGAGCTCACCATACCGGTGTCTAGAACAATCCTGTGGTCAGATTCCACGACGGTACTCGCCTGGATCAAATTGGACTCATGCAAGTACAAAGTCTTCGTGGGAGTCAGAGTCACCGAGATTCAAGACTTAACCGAAGAGTTAACCGGAGAAACAGAGTGGCGCTACGTTGATACAAAACAGAACCCAGCTGACGTCATCACCCGGGGGATGCCCCTGGATGACCTCACCCGTCGCAATGTCTACAGTGACGGCCCCGCATTCCTAAGACTCCCGGAAGGACAGTGGCCCATGCCTATCCCGAGGGAAGCCAGTCCAGAGGAGGTGGAAATTAAGAAGTCTGTGTTCTGTGGATTGAGCACCGTAGCCTCCACCGACCCTAACATAAACGATTGCACGTCCATAGAGAGTGCACAACAAAGAACATTCCTGCGGTACCACCCGGAGTGCAAGTCCCCCGCTGATATGTCAGCAGCTAACTACGAGGAAGCAGAATTGCTTCTACTGCAGCGAGCCCAGAGAGACTCGTTCCCCGATGAATTGGCCTGTCTACAGGGAGGAAAGCCCGTCCCATCCGACAGCAGATTAATTCATCTGGCCCCCGAGAGCGACGCTCACACCCTCATCAGAGTGGGTGGTCGCCTACGCAGAGCCCCCAATCTACCGGATGACATTAAATACCCGATCGTATTGAACAGCCGACACAAGGTCACAGAGCTGATTATAAAGAAATACGATGAGGATGTACATCACGCAGGAGCAGAAAGAGTCTTCGCGGAAATCAGACGTCGTTACTGGATCCTACAAGGAAGAGAGGCGGTACGACGCTTCCAACGAACATGTCTAGACTGCCGCAAGTGGCGCGCGCAGCCCAGCATACCAAGGATGGCTGACCTTCCTCCATGTCGCCTCCGAATCGGTGACAAGCCATTCCACTCAACGGGTATGGACTGCTTTGGCCCGCTGCACATAAAGAAAGGAAGAGGAACCGAGAAGCGGTGGGGTATTGTATTCAAATGCATGACCACCAGAGCGATACACATCGAGCTTCTCCCGACCATGAGCACAGACTCATTCCTTATGGCCTTCCGTAGATTCATATCACGGAAAGGAAGACCGTCTACCCTATTGTCCGATCATGGGACAAACTTTAAAGGCGGCGAAAGAGAGCTGAGAGAGAGCTTCCAAGCTATGGGCCCAGAACTTAAGACCCACCTCGCTCCAGCACAGGTTGATTTCCAATTCAACCCCCCAAACGCACCCCACTTCGGTGGCACTTGGGAACGAGAAGTGCGCTCCATAAAGACAGCCCTGTACGCAGTACTTGGGGCCCAGACTGTGGCGGAAGAAGTCCTAATGACAGTCCTCACGGAGATTGAGGGAGTACTTAACTCGAAGCCCCTCGGATATGTCTCCAGTGATGTGGCGGATATCGACCCAGTTACCCCCAACACACTCCTGATGGGGCGGCTAGATCCCACATTACCCCAGACAATGTACCGGCCTGAAGAAGCGAACGGCCGACGAATGTGGAGGTACAGCCAAGTATTAGCCGACAAGTTTTGGAACAGTTTCCTACTGCACTACCTACCGTCTCTACAGACCCGCCAGAAGTGGGTAAAGGAGAGAGACAATTTGACAGAAGGAACAGTCGTCATGATTATTGATCAATCACTGCCCAGAGCTATGTGGCCGGCCGGCCGCGTAAGCAAAGTGATCACCGGTGCCGACGGCAAGGTCCGAGCAGCTGAAGTGCTCGTCCAGGGTCGCACTTACACCCGTCCCGTGGCAAGGCTCATAGAACTGCCTCGACTCCCAGACACAATCGATGATGACCATGACCCTACAACCCTATGACTTTGTGAAGTTGACTGACCCCTACAGCAAACCCTTATGTGTAAATAGACAACGCGATTAATCTGTCTCCGTTTAACTGATTAGGTCTGGGACCTATTCAGGGGGTGGCTGTTGTGAAGGGCCAGATTAAACCGAATATATATATTTATTTATATATATATATTTAATTGTATTTGTATATTCTCTAATATTCCCTGATATCCCTTGTATATTCCTTGTACAATATGCGTTGAATATCCATTCTGGCCTACTGAACATCCCATAATAGTCTCCATTCTACTATTGGTCGAGACCTTGGTGCCAGGCTGCCATACCCCTCAGACCCAGTTCAAACGTACCGCTCGACATGTACGAACAAGTCCTAGTTCCGCGTAGGAATCTGGCTACCGCACCACTAATGGGACTATTTGTTCATAGTGCGTATATATACTGCGCTACTAAAGTAGGACTTTCTTTTCAGTCCAGTTTCTTACCCTCCAATAGAGTCACAGACGTAAAGCCTCCCCGCGATGCCACGTGTGGGAGTAAGGCCAAGTTCGCCTACCATCGGTATTGAGACATCGTGTATATTAATATTTGAATAGTCATATTTGGCACTATATCGTCGAGTTGGACGTAGTCTATTAAGCTAATAATAGTCTGTTAATATATAGTGCTTCGTGCGGTGAGAATACTACCGTAGTCAGTACCCCATCGTTTCGGGCAGAGAACTGGCTGCTTACCCAGGGTGGTTGACCCTATGTGAAGCTGCACCCGAGGAGCCCCAGAGCCGACGAGCGAGTGGACCTGTATACCGGATTATTCTACCGACGACAGCCCGCCTTCCCAGGCACGGATTATGCTTTGGATACTTTGATTATTCTATGGATAAAGACCCCCGACACTACCGTGTGTTGGAACCCCCCCCCTGGAGAGGACACAAGGTGAGGAGACGCTCTGCAAGACGAGGTCTCTCCACATCTCTCCCCCGTGGACCGGAGAGAGCCGGCCCACAAAGAGTCCACCTGCTTTCATCTGTGGTCCAAGGATCGCCGGCGCATTGAACGGCACTACAGTGGGTTCTCCTGGGATACCCTTGGCCGGACGAGGCAGCTGGATTCTACCCCCCCCCCCCCCTCCTACTCCTGTCGGCTTATAATCGACCGGATTAACCCCCTCTAGTGTATCCAGCCTATAATCATTAAAGTATCATTGCTGTTATTCCTTAACTATTCCAGGTCGTATATTTACCACCTGCGCCTTCAGAGATTGGACATTATCTATTGATATACCGACGAATACTCCTTGCCATAAAAGTGCATACTATTTCAATTCATAAATGTAATTAAGTGATTAAGTGTTTAGTCTACACACCATCGCTGTGTAGGCAATAAAGACCTGTTTCTAATTCGTACATTTGTGTTGGATCCGTTTCATCTACGTGAGAGTGTTCATGATAATATATTTATGCCGTGTACTGGGTGGCCGAATATTAAGTACAAAGGTAGTGGTAGTAAGTATCATATCTAGTAATACAGTCAGGGAATTGTACCCCTCAGTTACAGTGATTGTGGTTAATGTGTTGTCTTGTTTCATGTGAATAATAATAAAAAATTTGATCAAAAAAAAAATAATGTGTTGTTTTTCCCCGGAAAACTGGTGATTTTCAAAATGCTATCAAACGGAAATGAAGCGATAAAAATACAATCTGCCTTGCCAATGTTGACTGGAAAATGAGTCTTTGATAAGGGACGGGCAGATTAGACACATAGCCATAATTTTAAACATAGATTAGGCGATATTAACGTTAACATTGGGAGTGGATGGTGGCATCAAGGGGGTAAAAAGGAAAACCCGGCGTGGCACTCAAAGTGTTAAAATCGAATAAAAGGGAAAACGATCTAAAAACGTATATATATATATATACGTTTTTGGCCGTTAACCGTTGCTGCCCAATAACATATACGTGGTTGGCCGCGAAAGTGTTGAGCGCCGTCTTTTCCATGTAAGCCCCAGTGATGACTGCAACATACCAGGATCTACACAGTGATGACTGTAACATACAGGATCTGCACAAAGAGCTTGTGGAGATTAGCTAGAAATGTATTGGAGATCCAGTCCTCTCTTGACAGATCCTTTCTTTCATATCCCCCCGGTGCTTTGATGTCGAGTCATGAGGACTGAATGGGAGCCTACTGTGTGTTTGTGAACACAGTGACGGGGCCTTTTGAAGGAGCTGCTTGAGGAAATAGTTTCTAAATGTGATTACCGTGAGGACAAACACTTGATACCATCTAAATAATGTATAACACTTTACTTCAGGGGGCACAATAAAAAAAGGATGACGTCCCGAGGAAGTGGTGAGGAACCACATGCTAACGGATGATAAATTATACTCTCTCAGACATGATGTTGTCTCATGAAGGGTCAATGAAGTGAAATCGCTCCAGAGTCGTTACCACTTTACTTCCAAAATGACAACACGTTGATTCAAGAATTCTCCATTTGACTCTTAAATCCCCATTTTCCACAATTCAGTTCATTTTCCTTCCTATAGGCTTTTTGTTGAATTCCTCATTAGTGCCCAGGTACTAAAGACATAACGCTGCTGTCGGGACAAAACCTCATAACTCCATTTTTAGATTTTTTTTTTATTATATAAATCAACTCCGTAGATCATCCTCCATATGTGTGTGTGGGTTTTACAAAGTTTAAACAATGGGAAAGCATTAAACCGATCATCTGTCTAAACCTCCTAACTCTATTCACCCTCAAATCTGTATTCGTTTTTTTCATCTGCTGAAAAGTTGGGTTTTTGGAGTTATGAGGTTTTGTCCCGACAGCAGGAGAGTATTTCCAATTAATTGTTACTTCCAAAAGACTAGGTAAACTTATCTAAGTAAGATAATACTGTATGTGTGCTTGTAAGCATGTGGGTCTGTAGGTCAAGTGTTCCTTTATTAATCCCCTTGGGGAAATGCAGGTGTCATAGCAACACGGGGTAGGGGGGAGGGGAGGTACAGGCAGGGTAATAGAAAGAAATTACAATAAAATATAGATAATAAAAATGTCAGGGTTTGACATAAAAAAAAATATGTTTAGAAGGGCGGCTAGGTGGTGTAGTGGACAAGTCACTCGCCACCAGTGTGGAGACGCTAGGATTCGCGTGTTCGAATCCAGCTCTCCACATTGTTTTTCAGTTTGGCTGGTCGTCCGCAGTAATACACATTGGCCGTATTACGGGGAGGGAAAACTGAAGGGTGGGGATCGAACGTTGTGAACAAGCGACTCCTACAAGTCGGTTGGTGCGCCTGCGCAGTAAAATCAGGAAGTGTCGGGGGCAGCGTGAGCCTCCCACGCGTTACTCCTCGATACTGAGAGATCGAGCTGCGCAGGTGAAAAGATGCGACTGCTGTTACCTCAAGTACCGGAGGGGACTTGTGCTATGTATGACTTAGTCCACATTGCAGCCGGCTTGTGGGAGGCAAGAAACAGCGTTCGTGACAGGGGAGGGTTGAATTGGATGATACGAAATTGGGATGGGAGAAAAATACAGAAAAATGGGAGAAAAAGTGGATAAAAAAAAAAAAAAAATATGTTTAGACAGCTAAACAACGTACTTCTACAGGCAGGCTTTTTAAACACCTATAGCCGTTTATGTCTTTGTTTTTATTTATGTTATTCTTTTCTTCTAATGTTTCTTCCTATTGTATTTTTACTGATGTTTTATAAAAAATGCTGTAAAGCACTCGTGCTGAGAAGGGCGCTATATAAATAGTTTTACTTACTTACTTGACACTATTAAGTTATAATAGTCAAAACTGTTCTCCAGCTATTGGCAGCAGTCCATGCCCACGGTTGTGGAGCCTGATGGATATTGGCACGAAGGACTGGACAAAATGATTTGTGGGGGGGGGGGGGGGGGGGTCTGGGTTGGATCTATGGCTGAACGTGCATCTTGGCTAGCTCTTCATAGAGGGGCTGGGAGGGGTTCAGCAGGATAGCATCCCCATCCTCTGCCACCATCTCTAATTTGACCAGTTCAACTCTCAATATGGAGCTAGCCTTCCTCACCAGGTTGTTCAGTTTCTTAGTTTGTCCTGAGTTGGTGTCACCCCCCCCCCCTGCATACTACAGCGAAGAAGAGTACGCTGGCTACTACAGACTGTTGCACACCTTGAAGGACCTGATTCTCCTCAGGAAGAACAGTCTGCTCTTTCCCTTCCTGTTGAGGGCCTCTGTGTTGTCCGACCAGTCCAGTTATTGTTTTGTTTTTTAACAAATGTTTTTTTTATTTCCCCTTTTTTAACATAAAACTAGACAAACAATACAGTAACAGTAAAAATCTATGATAAATCACAGGACAATGACAGAAATAATAATAACAATAATGACAGTCCAGTAATTAAATCAAAATAAATGTAGATTAAAAGACATAAAAATAATAAATACAATACAATACATGTGCTCTTGCTCGCTCTTCCTCACTCTTTCCTTCCCTCCCCCTCCACCCCCCACCCCCCCAGGACCCCCTCTTGGACTATACATCCACTATTCCATTTAACATCATAAATTACAAGTTCATATGCTTCCCTTTATCTTCTCCACCACAGCTAACCAGATTGCTATGCTGGCTTCATTAACACCTAAAATCCGTGCAGTAGATATCTCTAGATAAATCACATCGAGATAGGTAAGAACCCATACCTTCCGGCACATTTTATCCGGTTGAATCCAGCGTGACACTATCAACTTTTTGGCAGCCGTAAGACCGGACAAAATTAGTCTCTTTACATGTACAGAGGTTGATAGCTGAGAAACATCATTCAACAACAATACAGATGGCAGTATAGGTATGGTCAGAGATGAAAATTCTGATAATTGAGTGGTTACTTTTTCCCAGAATATCACCCGAACAACTGCCTCTTTGAACTGCTGCGGTCAGGCAAGCGATACCGGAGTCTCAAGGCGAGCACAGAAAGACTCAGAAGAAGCTTCTATCCCCAGGCCATCAGGCTGCTCAACGAACAATGAACACTACACAACAACAACCATCAAACGCACATAGCACACACATCCACACGCACACACTCACTTTAAACAAACACACTGTAGCACCCACTCCCCACACTTTATAGCACACACTCACTTTAAACAAACACACTGTAGCACCCACTCCCCACACTTTATATTTATTGATGAAGGATTGCACTACAACTCGTACACCTTACTGTAAATTGTACCTAAATTGTACCTCATCCCATTTCTGCTTTGCACTATATAGTATTGTACATTAGTACACTGCATAGTATTGTATATTATATGGTAACTCAGTTACGTCTATTCTGCATCGAACATTGTACATATGTCTATACTGAACACTGGGACCTCATTTTCTACTTCTAATTTACATGCTATACTATGTTATTTGATACTATCTTGTCTAGCACAGTCTCTGGAGCGTAACAGTAAGAAGCATTTTGTATGAAAGTATTCTGTACTTCTGTATGACAACTATTAAAGAAACTTGAAACTTGAACTTGAAACTTAATTGATAAGTTGGTGTACACTATATCCTGCAGTCTATGTGGTGCCACTATGTTCTCCTCTAATGGTCTCCAGGATACAGATGCTTGAGAATCAAACCAGGTGATCAGTGGTCTTAAAGAGAACGCTTTATAATAATAGTTGAAGTCTGGAAATGCTAAACCCCCGTCGGCTTTGTTTCTCTGTGCAGTGGATCTTTTTATTCGTGGAGGTTTGTTGTTCCAAATGAATTTATATGCAGCGGAGTGTAATTTTTGCCAGTAACCAACAGGGGGGGGGGGGGGGGGGTAACGGCAACATCGAGCTGAAGAAGTTAATTCTGGGTAAAACATCCATCTTAACTATTGATGCTCGGGCCTGTAATGAGTTTTTAAATTTTGACCACCTGCCGAAGTCATTTGTGATCCTATCTAGGAATCCGGAATAATTATACTTCACCGTTTGGCATATAGTGGGGAATATTTCAATTCCAAGACATCTAAAGTGTCCTACTATGGGTATATTTGCTGGGAGGCTGGTAGCCTTCGCAGTCACATTGAGAGGAAGGAAGGCCGATTTTGGCCAGTTTATCCTAAATCCTGATAGACTGCCAAAATCATCTATTACTTTGAGAAGATGAGGTAGGGAGGTGGTAGGGTTTTGCATGAACAATAATACATTGTCCGCATATAAGCTAATGTGATGCTGAGTTCCCTTAATTGAGATCGGCTCAATGGACTGGGATTGTCTTATGTACTGTGCCAAAGTCTCTAGGGATAGAGCAAATAGTCCGGGACTAAGAGGACAACCCTGTCTAGACGAGCACGACACAGGAAAGTGTGGGGAGCAGAACTGTTAAAATCATGGCCGATGGATCTGTATATAGTACTTGATCATATTAATGAACCCCTCTCCTAACCCCATCCTTCCAAGTACTGCCCATAAATAAGACCATTCCAACCTGTCAAAGGCCTTCATCGCATCCAAGGATAATACAGCTGTAGGAGGCGCGGCATCCTTGCTGGAATCTATCACATGCAGTAACCGTCTAATATTATCCGTGATCAGGTGGCCTCTTATGAAGCCTGTCTGATCAGGGTGAACTAAAGATGTCATATGTTTTTGAAGTCGGATGGCTAGTACCTTAGCGTACAGCTTGAGATCGGTTCCGAGAAGGCTTAAGGGTCTATAACTACCGCATTCGGTGGGGTCTTTATCTTTTTTAAGTAGGATAGATATGAGTGCCATATTGACATCCCTGGAGAAGTTCCCCTCTTTGACTGAGTATAAAATCATATCAAGTAATAGTGGTCCAATTACATCCCAACATGAGAGGTACAGTTCGGGTGGAATGCCATCCCAACCAGGGGCTTTACCACTTTGCAATTCAGATATAGACTCCCTAAGTTCCTCTAGTGTAATAGGTGCATCTAACCGTTTAGCGTCTTCCTTTGAAAGTTTAGGTAAGTTAATTTGATCAAGAAATGTATCCAGTTTATTATGATCGAAGATCACTTCTGACTTGTACAGGTTGGAGTAAAACGTACGGAAAGTCTCGTTGATTTTTTGGGGGTCTGTAATAACAAGTCCCTGTTGGTCCTTAATGGCAGGGATATCAGCAAATTGTTTACTGGATCGTATCTTCATAGCTAGTAGGTCACTAGGTTTAGAACCATGAAAGTAATAATGTTGTCTTGTTCTGCGTATTTGAAATTCAGATTGTTGTCTTAAAATGGAGTTAATCTCCTTTTTCAACACTTTAATTTGAGACTCCAGTTGACACGAGTAGTTGCGTTGTAAAGAGGAGAACAACGAAGAGTGAAGCACTTCCAGCTCTACCAATTTGGATTGACGTTTCTTGCGGAGGTTGGAGGCAAAGACAGTAGGGTTTTCCTTGATAAAACCCTTTACTAATCTCCATAATGTTCTGGGGTCTTGTACCGAACACGCATTAATCTGCAAGAATTCACTGAGTTTATTTTTGAATTGTAGATTGAATTCATTGTTTTTCAACAGTGTCGAGTTAAAGCGCTATCTTGGGGCTCGGGATGTCATTCTACTGAATGAGCCCTTTAGGAGTAAATAGTTGTGATCTGACAGTGCAATGGGCCCCATTTCTACGTCAAAGCTATCAAATAGTCTAGGGGATGCAAAAACATAATCTATCTAGAAAATGTCCTGTGTCTTGCTGAGAAAAAGGAGTACTCTCGCGCCGTTGGGTTGAGCGATCGCCACAAATCATTTACTCCTGTATCCTTGGCCCAGGCCTGTAGTGCTGTAGAGGCCTGTTTCTGGTCATAGGATGTGGTGATACTAGATTTATCAATCGAGGGATCCCAGATGGCATTAAAATCCGCACCAATTATAAATGAATACCCAGGGAGATCTAACATCGCTCTAGTGAGTAGAAGCGTAGAAGTTAGCGTCGTAAAGATTAGGGGCGTAAGCCGCTACCAAAGCGATTTTCCTGTTACAGTAATCTATTTTAGCAATAGTTACTCGGCCATCTGCATCAGACCATACGTCCAACAATTTTATATTCAACTTCCGTTTCACTACTATAGCTACACCACGGGATTTAGTGCCAAAAGATGAGTAGCTTATGTTTTGATATATTTTATCGGCCAGCTTTACATTGTCAGCCAATAATAGGTGCGTTTCACTTAAAAGAGCCACATCAACCTGTTGTCTTTTCATCCATGTAAGCATGCTTTTGCGTTTATGTTGTATATTAAGACCCCCTGTATTCAAAATCAAGATATTTAAATTAGCCATAGTCTAAACAGGTTGCAATATTCCTGTGTGTAATTCGTCTGGGGTAGCCATTCATAATAGATGTATATCCAACTGTTAAGGTACTGTTGAGAGCTGAGCTTGAGTATAAGAACAAACATATAAAATAAACATACATATAATCCCCTATTCCCACCCCCCTCCCACCCTTTAAAGTACACAACCAGTATCCCCATATCGAGCAATTCAACCATAACACCCCTATGCAATTTGCCATAGGGTCTAAAACGATAAATTCTACCATTAGTAGATTATTCTCAGTGGCTTGGCCACTCTCCCGTTAAATAAAAAAGGAGATAAAAAAATTTAAAGATGCCTCAAAGATTAGAGTACATTCACTTAAACCTTATACGAACTTGGCTAAGTTTAAACACACCGTAGAAATAGAAAGGAAAGGCATTGGAGCTAAATAAAAGATGCCTCAAAGAGTATAGTACATTCACTTAAACCTTAAAAGAACTTGGCTAAGTTTAAACACATAGAAGAAATAGAAAGGAAAGGCAATGGAGCGATTGCAAAAGAAAAGAAGGAGGTTTAAATACGTATATGCAGTACGTCCACCAGGCCAGGGGTAGGCGATGTTCCGCTGTGAAGACTGTTGTTTCCTCCGAAGGTGACCTATGCCGTGTGTGTAGTCACAGAACACATGTTAAAGATCTAGAATATTCTATTTAATTTTAATAAAAGTGCCATTAGTCCATCGTATCAGGAGAGGGCGCTGTGCAGCAGCTCGTCTGATATTCTAGTATCTTCTGTAATGTTCATTATGTCTGACCGAAGCCTCCAATATGTCAACAACATGAACGTGCTCGAAATGTCAATAGATCTCGAAGTCCAATACAAATGTACACACACGGGGAAAACATCAAAATAATAATTCAAAAGAACCTCCGGAGGTTGTCATAGCCCAACACAATGACTTGCATAAAAATCATAGATCATTAAACAGAGCAAACGTTAATCTCCCCAGCCTTGGTGGACGTTCTATAGTTTATCAAAACAATTACAACGGACAAAACCCCCCTTATATCAGATGTAGCGAACCATTAAAATACGGTATCTAGATGATATCCAGCGACACATAGTTAACCTATTTATGAATCAAGGTTATCAAAATTTATATGACGCTGTTTGGTGTTTAAGCCATAACGAAGTGTTCAGAAAAAACAGTATACTATAGCCTATCCTCCCCGCTTAGACGAGGTGTCCTCCAGGTTCTTCAAGAAGGTTTCAGCTTCATCAGGCGAGGAAAAATACTTCCTCACTCCGTCTTTGTTGACGATGGACAGCTTCGCAGGATACCATAGTGTAGGTCTGAGACCTTGCCCGTAGAGTAGGGACATCACGTTCTTGTAACGGGACCGTTGTACCACAACTTCGGGGCAGTAATCTTCATAGAAATAGACTGGTTGCCCTTTGTATTTCAGATTACCTTTCTTCTTCCGTGCCTCTCGAATAATTCTTTCTTTTATTCCACTTTGACGTAGGCTAGCAATAACTACTCTAGGTTTGTTGTTGTTTCGGGCACCAATTCTGTAACATTGATCCACTTCAGTTGTCGTAGAGAGGATCTCCGATCCCAGAATTGCAACTAACACTTCTGCAAACGAGACATTGGGTTGTTCGCAGCTCACTGATTCATCCAGACCTATTATGCGAATATTAGGTCTGCGGAATCGGTATTCGAGGTCGATTATCTTAGACTTTAGCTTCTCGTTGGTTCCTTCTATCTCCTCGAATCTATCAGTGTAATTATTCAAGCAGGCTTCCACTACTTCTATACGATCGGTCTGTTCACCAACCGTTTCCAATAGCTTCCCGATTTTGGATTCGATAGATTCTTTGATAGCGTCAACCTTGTTGGTTAGGGAGCATAAACCTTCCGTTAAGGTCTTCTCCATTATCTTCATGGTGCCTTCGAACTTGAGCTGGGACCCTTCTATTAGCTTAGCAAGGTACTCCGTGTCGGTTGAACCGTCATCTTTCTTTGGATCGTTTGATTTATTTGGTGGCATCGTGGTTCTTTCAGTCAATATATAGTTAGTTGGAAACCTCAGGTGATATATACGTACAGGTTTAAACTAATTGGGGGTATAAAAAGAGGCTTTTAAAGGCAAAATATAAATAACGCGAGCGGAGCTGTTACACACAGCGTCTACTCCATACTCGAACCGGAAGTCCAGTCCAGTCCAGTTATTGTTCAAGTGTACTCCCAGGAACATATAGGTCTCCACCATCTCCTCCTCCTCCCCTCGGATTGTGATAAGAGTTGGGTGCCTCTTCTTGCTTCGCCAGTAGTCCACCCCCAAATCCTTGGTCTTGTTGATGTTGAGTTGGAGGTGGTTGCTGTCGCACCAGCCAACGAAGATCTCCACCGGGGCTCTGTACTCATCCTCGTTGTCCTCCATGATGTAACCGTGGCACATATGATGGAGGTGGCACATATTCAGGTTATAGTTGTTCATTTTTAAGCCCCTTATTGGTAAGCTACCTCCTTATACTACATGATTATTGGAATGGAATTTTGGAACCTATGGAACCCGTCCTAGTGACTGGCTGGTCCTTAGGTCCCTCATGTTTACTCAGAACAGGGTAAATCTGCATTTTGCTATGATGCCCCTCTATAGCTCATGGAATGAACTCCAACTGTCCTTAAAGCTTGAGATTCTCCCCTCTGTTGCAGAGGTTAAAACCTTGATCTCCAACCATTGTCAATCTTGTCAAAGTTGTAGTTGTTTTAATTGAATGTTATCCTTACTTGTCTTATTGTTATGATTTTATGTTCTGTGTGATTTTATTTGCCTTTTTTTTGTACACTCGACATGACTGTAAATGAGGAAAACCGCAGTTGCCTTTCACATTTAAATAAAGATTTCAAATGAATAAATAGCAGAAGTCGGAGGTCTAGAGCAGTGGTTCCCAAAGTCGGGGTGGGCTGCGAGATGATTAAAAGATTTTTTTTTTTTTTTTTTTTTTTTGTCAGGCCACTGAACTTAGAAGCAGGCCAGGACAGTGTTTCTAGTTGTATTCTAAACTTCTATTCTATTGTATTCTAAAATGTGACTATATGGTTTTATATTAACTTAATAAATAAACTAAAACGAAAAATCGACTTATTTCAACGAACATTTCAAACTAAATAACAGATTATGCACATAAAACGCTGAAAACAACCGAAGCAACAATAGTATTTTAATGAGGCTATTATTATTATCATTATTATTTTGCAACAAGTTAGCCCTCTCATAAATAGCACATATAAATGAATAAGTAACTTGAACTAACTTAATAGGATTTAAGTGATATTTGTCTTAAAGAATCGGTCGCCTGGCAAAAAAAAAAAAAAAAAAAAAAGCCTGACGATGTGCATTGGGCCGCGGCTCTCTGACGCCTTATTTTCTGGGTCCTGGCCTGAAAAGTTTGGGAACCCCTGGTCTAGAGGGTGAACGGGAAGGGTGACAGCACTGTTCCTTGGGGGGCGCTGGTGTTACTCAGCAGCACATCTGACCGACTGCCCTGCAGTCTGACGTACTGTGGTCTGTTGGTGAGGTAGTCGGTGATCCAGGCCACCAGGCCATGATCCAGCAACATCGCCATGAGCTCCTCCGCTAGCCGCAAAGGCTGGGTGGTGTTAAATGCACTGGATAAATCAAAGAACATGGTTCTCACTGCGCTGCAGGGCCTCTCCAGATGCGTGTAGGCTCTGTGGAGCGTGTAGATGATCACATCCTCCACATCCATGTTTACCTGCTATGCAAACTGCAGGGGGTCCAGAGAGTCACTCACCAGGGGCTTGGGGGGGCTGCAGCACCAGCCTCTCAAAGGTCTTCATGACACGTGGCATCAGAGCGACAGGCCTAGTCGTTGAGGACACTTGCGTGTCCCTTCTTGGGTACTCGGGACAATGCAGGAGGTGTTCCAGAGCTGGGGGCGCAGGCCTTGAGCACACTGGGTCGGTGTTGTCTGGTCCTCTGGCCTTGTTCTCACGCTCATCCTGAAGAGCTGCCTCGGCACCTGGCCGTTAGCGAAAGCATAGCGATAGCAATATTTGGGTGTGTGTCTAATGGATGGGACTAATGGAGAAAGGATGTAGACCTCATCTGGAACCGGACAGTCTGATAAGAGTATTACTGGGAGTGTGTATGTGTGTGTGGTGTATGTGTGTGTGCAGGCTGGTTAGATAGACTAAAGCACTGCTAATGTGGGGAGTGTGTGCATCTTCACTGATCAATGTAGAATGAAAAGCACACACTCCTCTGATCAACAAAGAATTGTGGGTAAATACTGATGGGTAAATACTGAAAGGAGTGTCATCTGATTAAAACTGTCATTTATTTATAGATCAATAGCTAGCTGGAACAACCTGCCTGGTAACCTTCATACCACCCACAGTAAATTGTGTAAAATCAAACTTAAATTATATTTAAAAAAATATAGCTTAGTTAGATGTATTTATATATGTATGTGATTTTGCCTTGAGCATGTTTTGTATTGGCCCTGTTGTGCTTTTTCTAAGCATTTCCTTTTCATATTTTATAATTGTGTAGTTTCTTTTTGTCTATTCCTTTGTTTTGTTTTATTTTTTATTCATATTCTTTGCCTAGTTATACACTGATGAATTTCTGTTTTATTGTTTGTTATATGAACTGTTTGATGACTGCTGTGTGTGTGTTTTTATGTGTGGACCCAGGAAGACTAGCTAGTTGCTACGGCACTAACTAATGGGGATCCTTAATAAAATATAAAATATGATTTTGTGTGTGTGTGTGTGTGTGTGTGTGTGTGTGTGTGTGTGTGTGTGTGTGTGTGTGTGTGTGTGTGTGTGTGTGTGTGTGTGTGTGTGTGTGTGTGTGTGTGTGTGTGTGTGTGTGTGTGTGTGTGTTGTGTGTGTGTGTGTGTGTGTGTGTGTGTGTGTGTGTGTGTGTGTGTGTGTGTGTGTGTGTGTGTGTGTGTGTGTGTGTGTGTGTGTGTGTGTGTGTGTGTGTGTGTGTGTGTGTGTGTGTGTGTGTGTGTGTGTGTGTGTGTGTGTGTGTGTGTGTGTGTGTGTGTGTGTGTGTGTGTGTGTGTGCGCGCGCGCTGCGCGTGCATGTATGTGCGTGTTCCTGGAAATGGGATATCTGTCTGAGCGTTTTTATTGGATGTGAGAGAGTGCCGAAAACAATAACAGATGGTTGAACCATTGAGGGCAGCACAGTCTACAACACACACACACACACACATATATGCTGATTCATTAAAACACTCTTACCTGGCGAACAGGCGTCATAACACATCAGTGGCAAAACGCCAAAGAGAGAAGAACCGAGATATGGATGCAACTCTCTCTCACCTCTCTCCTCTTTTCTTCTCTTTTTTTCTGTGTGTGAGAGACGGAGAGAGGGAGAACACGCCTGCATCCACTCTCTTTGTCCTCATGTTCTGTCCAACCATTATGGGCTTTTTTTTTCTTTTTTTTTTTTTTTTTACTCTGTTCATCTTAGATTCACACAGAAACAGTTGAAAAGGAGCAGACCCCCTCGTCAGTCACACACACACACACACACACACAAATGCATGCACATGCACACACGCACACACTAAAGCTAAGACATGAGGCAGATTAAAAAAAATCTGTGTGTGTGCAGACAAGGTGGATCTATAGGTGGATAAGTCGTACACTCATGTAAACGAAAAGATAGATAGAGGAAGGGGGGCCAGCTCAGAGGAAGGGTGGAGATGGATGGATGGAAAGAAAGGGGAAGCGTGCATGTGTGTGCAGGAGGGGGGGGGGGGGGGGGCTTGGAAACGTGTTCTCCATATGTCAGGTCAAGGTTACTCACTGGGGCTCTGCTCCCATCACAATGGATTGTCTCACTGGAATTCTGGTTGCTAGGAAAAACGGTTTGGACCACGTGTGTTTCTGTCACTTGTTGCGTTTGCGCAAACATCGCAACATCAAGTGAACTTGGGTCTGTTTAGAATTGTTATGTTGTCGAGTTGAAGCCATCTATACTTGATATGTAGACCCTTTCTCTTTCTCTCCCTCTGACTTATCTTCTCTCTCTCTCCCTCTGACTTATCTTCTCTCTCCCTTTATTCCTCTCTTCATCACTCTCTTTTTCTGTCTTGCTGACTTTCTGTATATCTTTGTCTCTACCTCTCTCCCCCCTCTCTCCTCTCTCTCCTCTCTCTCTCTCTCTCTCTCTCTCTCTCTCTCTCTCTCTCTCTCTCTCTCATCTCTCTCTCTCCTCTCTCTCACCTGGTTCACATCACACCTCCCGACAGCCCATACCCCAGTGTTACATATAGAGTGCTGCTCCACAGCTGTAGAATGGGCTGCATGGTTTAATTCAACATTAATTTGCCTGTAAAGAGTGTTTTAATTAAAGCAAACTCCTCAAGCTGATCACCAGCATGTTGGGAATTGGCTGGGAAGGGAAGTAGGGGCAATATACAGCCATCTCTCTCTCTCTGTTTCTATCCTTGCTCTCTCTCTCTCTTTCTATCCTTTCTCTCTCTTTCTTCCTACCCTTTCTCTCTCTCTTGCTACCCTTTCTCGCTCACTTCTTTCTGTCCTTTCTCTCTTGCTACCCTTTCTCGCTCACTTCTTTCTGTCCTTCCTCTCTTTCTATCCTTTCTCAAATAAAATAAAGTTTTCATTCATTCATTCACTCTCTCTCTTTCTACCCTTTCTCACTCTCCTTCTGTAATTTCTCTCTCTCTTTCTACCCTTTCTCGCTCTCTCTCTTTCCTCTCTCTCTCTTTCTACCCCTTCTCTCTCTCTTTCTATCCCTTCGCTCTCTCTCTATCCTTTCTCTCTCACTCTTTCTATCATTTCTCTCTCTCTCTATTCTTTCTCTCTCTTCTATCCTTTCTCTCTTTTG
>NC_140183.1:72724594-72727094 GCF_963971535.1 Notolepis coatsorum
CCTCTGGGAGGTGTTCCTCGTGCCGTTAGCCCTGCACGCCTTTCATGTGAGGAGAGACGTGAACCCGAGGAGAGGACAGTGGGGCTCCGGGTCTCTCCGGGTCTCTCCTGGGCTCCGGGGTCAGGGCAGGACCCCGTGTCTAACACCAGATGGGCCTTTCTCATCCTCTGGTTGTTTGTTTTTCTCTATCTGTGTGTGTGCGTGCATGTGTGTGTGTGTGTGTGTGTGTGTGTGTGTGTGTGCGTGCCTGTGTGTGCATGCCTGTGTGTGTGTGTGTGTGTGTGTGTGTGGTTGTGCAGGTCAGGTGATGACGGCAGGGATAGCTGAGATACTGAATGGCTACTCTCTGAAGGCGGTGTTGAGAAAAGTCCCGGGAGAGAAACACACAGGCGCTGCTGCAGACACACACGATGACAGCTACCTCGGTAACACACACACACACACACACACACACACACACACACACACACACACACACACACACACATCCACACCGTATACAGATGATATATATATAGAGCACCACGATGTTTCTTCACACGTACAGTATGTGGTAATAATGTGAGTGATGTCTCCTAGGTTACTCGGTGGCGGTTGGAGAGTTTACGGGCGACTCGGAACAAGGTGAGGAAAATAACTACTCATCACCCGAATAACCACATCACCTAAATAACCACATCACCCAACTAACCACATCACCTAAATAACCACATCACCCGAATAACCACATCACCTAAATAACCACATCACCCAACTAACCACATCACCTAAATAACCACATCACCTAAATAACCACATCACCTAACTAACCACATCACCCAACTAACCACATCACCTAAATAACCACATCACCTAAATAACCACATCACCTAACTAACCACATCACCCAACTTACCACATCACCTAAATAACCACATCACCTAAATAACCACATCACCTAAATAACCACATCACCTAACTAACCACATCACCTAAATAACCACATCACCTAACTAACCACATCATCTAACTAACCACATCACCTAAATAACCACATCACCTAAATAACCACATCACCTAAATAACCACATCACATAAATAACCACATCACCTAAATAACCACATCACCCAACTAACCACATCACCCAACTAACCACATCACCTAAATAACCACATCACCTAAATAAACACATCACCCAACTAACCACATCACCTAAATAACCACATCACCTAAATAACCACATCACCTAAATAACCACATCACCTAAATAACCACATCACCTAACTAACCACATCATCTAACTAACCACATCACCTAAATCACCACATCACCTAACTAACCACATCACCTAAATAACCACATCACCTAACTAACCACATCACCTAAATAACCACATCACCTAAATAACCACATCACCCAACTAACCACATCACCTAAATAACCACATCACCTAAATAACCACATCACCTAAATAACCACATCACCTAAATAACCACATCACCTAAATAACCACATCATCCAACTAACCACATCACCCAAATAACCACATCACCTAAATAACCACATCACCTAAATAACCACATCACCTAAATAACCACATCACCTAAATAACCACATCACCTAAATAACCACATCACCCAACTAACCACATCACCCAACTAACCACATCACCTAAATAACCACATCTAGCACCCAGAGCAGAGGATCTCAACCTCGCTCATGTCAAGGGCTGACAAACTGTTACTTATAGGCTTCCGACCCGCATCTGATAAGATTTCCGTTGTTATGATTAAGTCCGTATTTCTATAGCTGGAGAAAGTGAAACCTATGAGCGGAATAGTCATCCTGTATCTTCTCTCATTGGCCTAATGTCTAGTAGTGAAATTAAACTGTTCACAGTTTTCTGGGGACCCCCTGGAAGCCTCCCAAGAGACCCTGAGGGTCCTTGGACCCCATGCTGATAACGCCTGACCCAGGAGGTATACCTCAGCCTCAGTGACAGATGCAGCAGTGGTGCTGTCCTACTAGTGTTGTTCTATGGCTGCATAGCAGTGTTCTTAAACATCTTCATGGTCAGTGGATGAACAACGACAATCGGAAGACAGTAAAACTTCATCAAAGAACGCGGCTCACAATTGGCCCGTCTCAAACCCTGCCCTCTTTTCTTGATCCTCCAATCACAACTGTCGCTTCCTTCCGACAAACAGAAAGAAGGGGAAGTTACTTCAGAGGGCAATAAAACTTCTAATGACAATAAAACTTTTATTGAAGAGACAATAAAACCTCTAAGAACAGGACTACTGGTGTGAAGATATGAAGTCAGGTGACCGGGCCGTTAAGCGTCAGTATTACAGAAGAGGCCAACAGGTCTCAGATCTCTATTCCTATATCTAAGAAGAGTGCCCCTGCCTGAAGCCTAGTAAGCCCAATATCTCCCTTGGCCAGGGGGTAGATGTTTGGTTTCCCACGCAGGTGACCTGGGTGGGTTTTACGAGCGTCACACTGTTCTACTAGCGCTAT
>NC_140183.1:72737094-72757628 GCF_963971535.1 Notolepis coatsorum
CACACACACACACACACACACACACACACACACACACACACACACACACACGCACATGCACTCTGTCACACACACACACACACACACACACACACACACACACACACACACACGCACACACACACACACACACAGACACTAAACAGTAAGCTATTATGTGTTCTCAGCACTGATGATGTGCTGGTGGGGGCGCCCCTCTACATGGAGAGAGAGATGGAGAGTAAGCCAGGGAGGTGGGGAGGGTCTACCTGTACCTCCAGCTGGCCCCGCTCTCCTTCTCCCAACCCGTCCTGCTCACCGGAGGACACACCTTCGGACGCTTCGGCACGGCCATCGCCCCCCTGGGAGACCTGAACCAGGACGGCTACAACGGTGAGCGGAGAGAGAGGAAGGAGAGAGGGAGGGGAGGGAGGGAGGAAGAGGAGGGAGGGGAGGGAGGAAGTGAGAGAAAGAGGGGGAGGGGAGGGAGGAAGAGAGAGAGGGGGGGGATAGAGAGAGGGGGTGGGGGGAAGGAAGAAGAGAGAGAGAGGGGGGCAGACAGCATGGCAGAGAGAGAGAGGGGGGAGAAAGAGAGAGAGAGAAAAAGAGGGAGGGTGGAAAGAAGTAAAGAGAGACAAGGATGGAGAAAGCGAGAGGGAGAGATACAAAGAGAGAGGGGTGGAGCAGACAGCATGGAGAGTGGGGGGGAAAAAAAGAGAGAGAGATAGAGAGAGAGAGATGAGAGAGAGAGAGAGAGAGAGAGAGAGAGAGAGAGAGAGAGAGAGAGAGAGGAGAGAGAGAGAGAGAGAGAGAAAGAGATGAAGAGAGAGATATGAAGAGAGAGAGAGAGATAGAGATGAAGAGAGAGGGGACAGGAGATGGAAAAAGTAAGAGATGTAATAAAAAGTTTATGTGATTCAAACTGATGGACATATAGATATAAATATAGAGGTCTATGGAGATGTGGAAAACTCAAATTGAGTGAGAGTGTGTGTGTGTGTGTGTGTGTGTGTGTGTGTGTGTGTGTGTGTGTGTGTGTGTGTGTGTGTGTGTGTGTGTGTGTGTGTGTGTGTGTGTGTGTGTGTGTGTGTGTGTGTGTGTGTGTGTGTGTGTGTGTGTGTGTGTGTGTGTGTGTGTGTGTGTGTGTGTGTGTGTGTGTGTGTGTGTGTGTGTGTGTGTGTGTGTGTGCGTGCGTGCGTGTGTGTGTGTGTGTGTGTGTGTGTGTGCGTATGTGTGTACGTGTGTGCTCTCTCTCCTGCCTCTGTTTTCTCCATCATAAGTCCTGCCCCGCCCCCCTGTCCTGTCCTGTATAGGCTGGTGTTTCCAGGTAGACCTGTTGACTGACATGTCTTTTTCTGTGTTTCCTGGCTGTGTTTCCTGGCTGTTTTGTCTCTGATGGGGGATATCCTCCATCATGGAATCTGAATGGATTCAGCCAATCAGGAAGTGTGGTGTTGTGTGGTTTGCCCGTGTGAACTCGTTTCCTCCTGTGCAATGATGATCAGGGTTGCACGTGTGTGTGTGTGTGTGTGTGTGTGTGTGTGTGTGTGTGTGTGTGTGTGTGTGTGTGTGTGTGTGTGTGTGTGTGTGTGTGTGTGTGTGTGTGTGTGTGTGTGTGTGTGTGCGAGTGTGCATGTGTCTGTCTACGTACGCGTTTGAGGAGTTATTTTTAACTCTCCAGATGTGTCATGAGATAATATCATCTGGATGTTTCTGTCTTAGAGCCGGGAGTTCATTCCTCTTTGCTGTGTTTGTTTTACCCTCACGTTGATTTGACCAACACACACACACACACACACACACACACACACACACACACACACACACACACACACACACACACACACACACACACACACACACACACACACACACACTGTACACACCCACACTGTACACGTACACACAGTCTAGCCCGGAGCCCACCTTCTCTTGGGAGAACAGGCCTGTTGCCTGCTTCCTTAAAAAGCAATCAATGGATGTATACATCTGTTCCTCACATGACAACAATCACACTGATTATTCATTATTTATTTATGGACAACGTGTGTTAATGTGTGTGTGAGTTTTAGAGCAACACACACACCCACACCCACACCACCACCATTACCACCCTGTTAAAGCCTTTAACCGTTGGATCAATAAGTGGGTCAATATTGGAGCTCTCAGGCCAGAGACATAAATCACATCCTGTCTGTCCATCAGGATGCGGACGAGTCTCTATGGACCACAGATGTCATCTAAGGGATAGAGTTCATCATTGTGTTTGTATGAAACCCTTGTGTGACCCTTTAATTTAAAGTTTACAAGGTCCTTTCATGACCCTATAAGATCCATGAGGTTGTTGTCCTGAGAAGGTTATACTTTAACCCTTTCACTACCACACTACATAAGGTTAACCTTTCACTACCACACTACATAAAGCTAGCGTCTGTAGTGTGGTAGTAAAAGATTAAGGAAGGTTAAGATTAGGAATGCAGCAATACCGATCTGATACAAGAACTATGTTTAACACATCAGAAACTAACGCAAAGAGACTTCATTTTTAGCATTGTTGACATGTTGATGGATGTCAGTTCTCTCTAATTGTGAAAAAAATTTATGATTATGGTGCGGCTGGGTAGCGCAGTGGACTAAGCGCTCGCCTACCACCGCAGAGACTCTGGGATTGAGTCAGTCGTCCCTACTAAAACAATTGGCAGTGTTAGCGGGTGGTAAGCCGGTGGGGTATGTGTCCTGGTCGGGTCGCTGTAAACTGCGACTCCTACTGGTTGGTTGGGGCGCCTGTTCAGCAGGGAGGGGATCTGGGGGAAATAGCATGAGCCTCCCACGCGTTACGTTCCCCCAGTGAAACTCCTCGCTGTCAGGTGAAAAGAAGCGGCTGGCAACTCCACATGTATCAGAGGAGCCATGTGATAGTCTAAACCACAGGTCGGCAATAGGCGGCCCGCGGGCCAAAATGTTCCCGCCAGCAATAATATCTGGCCCATCAGATTATTACATTTAAAAAAAAAAATTATTATAAGACCAACTAGGCTAGGCTATATGTTAGCTATAATGTCCAAATAGAGAAACTACCACCACCTAAAGAATGCTTATACTTTTGTTTTATCCATGTTGAGAGTGAATAACAGGTAGGCAGCGAGGTGCAATGTAGCGCTTGCTCAACTGGAAAAAAGTCGGTGGCCAGCGCCTGGAGCTGAAATAACAAATAAGCAGTGTGGTGTGAAATTAAAACACCAGTTCAGTAAGTCATTCAAACTTTATCTTTACTTATATATGACTGTGACGGCACCACACATGTGGACAGTAACAATGCAATTAAACTGAAGTCAAATCAGAGCAAAAAAAGCTGAATCCGCTTGAAGAAGATGCGCTACATTGGGGTATATAAGGAATTACAACGAGACATTTATTAACTAAATAAAAAATACAATTTGGCTTTTAACCCTCTAAAGCCGGGGTTCCGGTTCAGGGTCGAGGATGGAGTGGCCACGATGTGACTCCCGTATTTTTATATTTAGTCCTAAAAGCCTCTTTTTATATTTTCAACTCGGTTAAACCTTTTTGTATATAGCCTACCCCCTTTATGTTTCGACCTATTTATTTTGGCTGCAAGAACCACAATGGCGACGAGACAACTGAGAAATGATTCCAAGAAGGACGACGCGCCCGCAGATATAGCCGCCATTGCTGGGCTAATTGAAGAGCTAAGGCAATCCTTAACCAACGAAATCAGAGCGTCCGCTGTCTCGCTCGAAACCAAACTCGGCAGCCTCTGGACGACGGTTAACGATCATGCCGAGCGTCTGACCTCCGTGGAAGGCGGTTTAAATACTTGGACTGACAGGGTGGACAAGCTACAGTAGAGGCTAGGTGTACGGCGCTAGAACAGAGCAACGACAAGCTAAAGGCTAAGCTAACTAACGTGGAGTCCCGAAGTCGCCGGTCCAATATACGCATTTTGGGATTGGATGAGTCCATTCATAGCGACCGGCCCAGCGACTTTTTTGCGGAGGTACTGGTAGAAATTCTGGGGAAGGAGGTCCTCCCTACACCACCCGAGCTGGACCGGTGTCACAGGGCCCTTACTGCCAAGCCAGCACCCGGCTCCAGGCCTAGAGCGGTTATTGCCCGCTTGACCACTATTGAATAAAAGAGAGGATTATCTGGGAGGCACGGAAGAGGAGAGGGACGCTGAAATACAGAGGGAAACCAGTCCTAATCTTTGAAGACTACTGCCCCGAGGTTGTGGAACAGCGTGCCCGCTACAAAGACGTCATGGGCCCCCTCTACAAGCTAGGACTCAAGCCGTCTCGACAGTTCCCTGCGAGACTTATCATCACGGACGAAGACGGGGCGAGAAAACATCTCATCGCCTGAGGACGCCGTGGACTTCTTGAAGACCCGACGTGGAGGGGACCCAACACCGGCCTCACCAATACCAGATGCGGTAGTAGCTTGATTTTGGGCCGCTAGCACCTCGCTATGGCTAAACGCGCCGAGCGTCATATTACTCTATATTTCTTCGTTCTCATAAATATGGTTGACTGTGTGACGTTAGGTTTCGCCTGGATGCTTTATTTTTCTTGGCGTCTGACTTAAAGGGGGGTTGGCTTGGTCTGTTTTGTATAACTATTACATAATGCCACTTTATTTAGTTTGTTTTTTGCGTCCACTATATGCCCGGGGAGCTAAACGCTAGCTTTGGTTAAATGACCTAGGACCTCTATGCGTGTCACTTACGCCTCGTCACGACTTGGCTTAATGCCTCCGTGATGCACTTTTATCTTATTGTAACATAATATGGGCTAGCACTCATTCATCTCATCTTCAAAAAATTATTTTACTTCAAAAAAGATTTGTTAGACTGGCAACCCTCTCAGATCGATTTGAACCATCTGCTCCTCTTTTCAAGAAACTAAACATTCTGACTGTGTCTGAGGTTAATTCTTTACAGATAGGTATATGTGTACAAATGCATTCATGATCACAATCTACCAAATGGTTTTAATCGTTTTTTTTCTTTTAATTCAGATGTTCATTCATATGCTACACGTCAGTCCAGGGACCTGCATATACCGTATTGTGGTATACTTCACTTAGGCAGTTCTCAGTGAGGTATAGAGGGTCCAATCTTTGGAATGCAGCTGATCCTATGCTGAGGAAATCTCCATCTCTGCTTATTTTTAAAGCAAACTATAAAAAGATTCTCATCCAAAAGTAGTAGATAGATAATAGGTCATACATGTAGGTATGCATTTGGTTATGTGGGTGGGTAGGTTTGTAGGCAGGTGGGTGGGTTGTTATATATTATTATGTACACAGTATATGCATGTATGTATGTTTGTATTAACACAAATCTTTTTAATGTATTCTGGTATTTTATAATATGCATATTTTTGTATGTTTGATTTTATAAAACAGGGGAAGTTCTTGATAAGCCTCTAGGCTTCTAACTTCTCCTTCACAATCGTTATAACTTATTATGTATTGTTTTTACTTCTGTTTAACTGTGTTAATAAACAAACAAACAAACAAACAAATGGTCGCGCCTGTGGCCAGAGGCGTCTTCTTCTTCTTCAATGGGTTTAATGGCAGATCGCGACCACAAAAGGTGCATACCGCCACCTACTGTACTGTTGACCTGCTCAATAGGGTTCAGCTGCAGCGCCGGAGAATCCTCTCACTGGCAGACGAACTTTTGCGCAGTGCCCTCTCCTGACACGGCGGCCTAATTGCGCTATGACAAGGCAGCAAACTACTCTGTGTGATCCATAGGAAACAACGGACCTGTCAGCAGAGTATCGCCCTCTTCCGGCCTGGTGGACGTACTGCATACGTTTGTCATGCAGCACACAGGTCACTTACCCCCCCCCCCCTTTTTTCTCTTGCTATGGTTCCTGTTCTAGGTCTAGTGTCTGAACCTAGCCATGTTCTTATAAGGTTTAATGTGAACTTTTCCATTTACTCTAAGTTTTGAGGCTTTTTCTTTTACTTTTAATTTTTTTTTTGGGAGTGTGGCAAGCAGCCACTGAGAGAGTAATCTACTTATGGTAGGTTTGAGGGTTTTAGGCCCTATGGTGAGTCCCTGTGTCGTTGGGGAAAGGCCCACCGGCCCCGCACCTTTATATGTTTTTTATGTATGTTTTATGTATGGCTCAGGACACATGTCTACTACTGAAAATATTTGTTTTATGTATGGCTCTAGGTACATTAAAATAGGTGAATTTGGTGTGCCCACGGGCCTTTTTAGGTCTGCCCTGTCTACACACCCCCTAATATTCTATGGCTACGGCTAACTCTGAGAGCTTTAAGCTCTGCTCCTGGAATGTTCGAGGTCTTCAGAAACTAGCGAAGAGGAAGGCGATTCTGACCTTTTTAAAGAAGGAGAATGTCTCTATTGCTTTACTACAAGAAACCCATATGGGACCCAACGACACCGCTAAACTCCAAAAGAGTAGGGTGGGACAGGTCTTCGCCACAAACTATTCTACATTCAGTAGAGGAGTGGCCATATTGATCAATAAAAATCTCCCCTTTAGACTCATAACTTCCTCTTTAGATAGCCAAGGTCGTTATGTGATTATCAAAGGGGTTCTTAAGGGTAAAGAAATGACATTTATGAATGTATACTGTCCGCCAGGCTACTCCCCTGACTTTATATCCAAAATATTTACTGAATTTAATGGCCTGGCCTCTGAGAATGCTTTTGTGGGCGGAGACTTTAACTTATACCGTCTCTTGACAAACTCCCACCCAGTTTGCCCCCCCCCCTCTAGGCAAGCAAAGATGCTCTCCTCCCTATGCAAAGACATTGGATTCTCAGATGTCTGGAGAACCCTTTGCCCATCCGAACTGAAGTTCACCTTTTTTAGCGGCCCACACAAGAGCAACAGTAGAATAGACTATTTCTTCATCCCTTCCTCTAAACTCTTTCTAGTATCGTCCTGCACAATCGGAAGTATTGTTTTATCGGATCACGCCCCTATATATCTGGTCTACTCCTTGTGAGAAGAGAGGGCGCTGTCGAGGCATTTGCGTCTCAACCCATACCTCCTCAAGGATGATATGTTTGTCTCCTATTTCGAATCGGAATTTAAAATGTTCTACTCTATTAACTCGCATTCTACGGATAACCCATCTCTGCTCTGGGAAACATCCAAGGTCTTTTCTCGCGGACTGATTATGTCTTACGTCATCCATCATCCAAGAATCGCAAGAAAAATGAACAATGCAAACTTCTTGAATCCAAACTAGCCGACCTTGAGAATCAACCCAGCCCCGGCTGTGCTTATAGAGCTTACGGCCACCAGAACCGCGTTAAACACTCTTCTGATCCAGGACGCTGAATACTCTCTTAAATTTGTCAGACAGAGAATGTACGAACACGGTGACAAGCCTAGCAGGTGCCTAGCTAACTTGGCAAAAAAAAGGGCTGACACCCAAGTAATAGCCTCAATTTCGGACTCCAACGGGGTCAGGTCCTTTGACACCTTAATTAATAACATTAATAAAGAGTTTGCCTCTTTCTATGCCCAACTCTATAGGACTGAACGACCCGATGGTGCTCTCTCTGACATGCAAGCTTTTTTCGCTGACTTGCACCTCCCTAAGGTATCGAAAGATCAGAACTTGCTCCTTAACGCCCCAATTACGAAGGAAGAAGCTCTGTGCGCCCTTAAGGGTATGCCATCTGGTAAGGCTCTGGGCCCGGACGGTTTCGGATGCGAATTCTATAAGGAATTCGGTCATATTCTCTTGGATCCCCTGCTGGCAATGCTTAATCACTCCTCTGAGGTTGGGATATTACCCCAGTCCCTACGGGAGGCTAATATTTGCCTTCTCCTTAAAAAGGGTAAATGCCCTGAAAAGTGCGCCTCCTATAGGCCTATAGCTCTACTTAATTCGGACCAAAATTGCTCTCCAAGATCCTGTCCATGCGCCTAGAAAAAGTACTCCCTTTTATTATTAACGAAGATCAGACTGGTTTTATTAAGGATAGGAACTCTACCGACAACATGAGACGGCTCCTTAATATCATCCAAATGACTTGTGAGATAGACCACCCCGCGGTGGTTCTGTCTCTCGACGCGGAGAAGGCATTCGACTGTGTAGAATGGCCGTATTTGTTTCTAACCCTCGCTGAATTTGACCTAGGAGACACTTTTATTGACTGGGTCAAGGTTCTTTACAACTCACGGATGTCGGCGGTTCTGACTAACGGGCTTAGGTCTAACTAACGGGGGAACCCCCAGGGGGACCCTCTTAGCCCTTTACTATTTGACATGGCCATAGAACCACTCGCTCAGGCCGTAAGGCAGTCAGCCGAGATCTCAGGTATTAGAATGGGCGAGACGGAACACAAAATCACTCTTTACGCGGACGACGTACTGATCTTTATATCTAAACCTGACTCTTCCATCCCATGCCTAACCCGCATGATCTCCACATTTGGAACCTTCTCGGGGTACAAAATTAACTTTTCCAAATCCAAAGCAATGCCACTTGGGACACTTAAATCCATTCCGATCCTGCCCAGAGCCCTTCCCATTTCGCTGGTCGCCCTCCGGCTTTGTTTACCTAGGAGTATTTGTGACACCCACCTATGATACATTGTTTAAGGCCAACTTTCCCCCCCTTTTAGACACCATAAGGGCAGACTTAGTTAGATGGGCCCCTTTACCGATCTCCTGGCTGGGTAGGATAGCCCTCGTCAAAATTAACGTACTCCCCAGACTATTATACCCTCTCCAAATGATCCCAGTGCTGCTGACGAACAAGGTTATCAAGGTGCTAGAAGGCTGGCTAAGCTCATTCAATTGGAATGGGAAGAAACCGCGTCTGAAAATGGCCAAATTACAGATGGATAGTGAAGATGGGGGTCTAGACCTACCTAATATTAGACATTACCAACTAGCAGCACACCTTAGGGTACTTGTCGGCTGGTTCAGATCAGACCCACTGTCAATCTTGCACTGTCAGTGCTTGACTTTGTCTGTACTCTGGTAGAAGAAACAATCCCCTCTACCACAATTAGAGTTTACCCAAATCAAAAGCCGTGGGTAGATAAATCCGTCCATGAGGCTCTGAAAGTACGCACCTCAGCCTACAACACCGGGCTTGTGACAGGCAACATGAATGACCACAAGGTGGCGAGATACAACGTCAGAAGAGCAGTAATAGAGGCAAAACGGCGTTACAGGGATAAAGTTGAACTTCAGTTTGAACAGGCTGACTCTAGAAGTATGTGGCAGGGCCTCAGAACGATGACAGATTACAAAGGCACCTCCCTCAAACTGAACAGTGACATCTCCTTAGCAAATTATCTCAATACCTTCTATGCGAGGTTTGAGGCTGTGAATAACAACACCAGCCTACAAACCACTGCAATGGAGGGGGGGGGGCGCTGCTGATGGAGATTCAGTGTTCAGGATAACAGAACATGAGGTGAGGAGGACCTTTAAGAAAGTGAATATCAGGAACTTGGAAGGCAGCAGGACCGGACGGCATCCCCGGCCACGTCCTAAAAGTCTGTGCCGACCAACTGGCCCCGGTATTCACTGACATATTTAACCTGTCCTTAGAACAGGCTGTCATCCCCACCTGTCTGAAGAAGTCTACCATTATCCCTGTACCCAAAAAATCTACGCCCGCTTGCCTCAACGACTACCGCCCTGTAGCTCTCACCTCCATAGCCATGAAGTGCTTTGAGAAGCTAGTGAAGGGCTACATCTGTTCCTCCCTCCCCATCAACCTGGACCCCCTGCAATTTGCATATCGCCCCAACAGGTCCACGGAGGACGCCATAGCCCATGTGCTGCACACAGCAGCATCACACCTGGACAAGAGGCAGGGGAATTATGTGAGAATGCTGTGCATCGACTACAGCTCAGCATTCAATACCATAGTCCCCTCCAAACTCATAGCCAAGCTCAGGCAGATTGATTGATTGAATGAACATTTTATTAACAGATTGCAGAATGGGTACAATACAGTACGGCTCAATACACACAATTGTTAAGGGGATGCAGACCAGAGAAAGACTTTCGTCTAGTTTACATCAGGGTCCCCCATTTTCAATTCATAATGAATTTTAAGTAAGGGTGCAACTTGCTCCGTGCAATCCATTCTTTGTGGATCTAGCCCTCAGAAGAAGCTTCTATCCCCAGGTCATCAGGATGCTCAACGAACAATAACACTATGTAACAATCATCAAATGCACTCACAGCACACACATCCACACGCACACACTCACTTTAAACAAACAACTCACTGCAGCACCCACTTTACACACTTTAGAACACCTAAACACACTTTATATTTATTGGTAAAGAATTTGCACTTCAACCCATACCTCATTACACCTTACTGTAAATTGTACCTAAATTGTACCTCATCCCATTTCTGCTTTACACTATATAGTATATTGTATATTAGTATATTGTATAGTATATTGTATGGTAACTCAGTTACTTCTACTTTGCATTGAACATTGTACATATGTACATACTGAACACTTGTGTCTACGTACGTGACTTTTATTTTTTACTTGCTATACCTATTTTATTTTATACTTATCTATTTTTGTCTAGCACCGTCTCTGGAGCATAACAGAAAGAAGCATTTTGTAGAAAAGTATTCTGTACTTCTGTATGACAACTAATGAAGAAACTTGAACTTCTGGCTAGACATTGAATCCTTGCAATCTAAGTCCCCCCTGTGGAACCTACTATTTATCAAATACTTTAAATCTGTTAGGAAAATATGCTCTAACCCCATCACACTATGCTCCGTCAAGGCCTGGAAGACTGTCCGTAAGGTGGAGGGCCGAGCTAAGCTGACCTCTCCTCTTACCCCGATCGTAGGCAATCCTGACTTTAAGCCAGACCAAATTGGCGGCGGCTTCAAGACCTGGCATAAGCAGGGCATAACTGATCTTGGCCACCTGTTTGATGGCCAGACCCTAATGTCCTTTATACAGCTGCAGCAGCGGTATGGCCTATTGAAAACGAAATTTTACAATCTTACAAATTAGGCAGTTTATCACCAAGGACACCTCACTGTTAACTAACAGTTCCACCTCGCAGGTGGAGAAAGCCCTCTCCTTGCAGATCCCTAAAAAACAAATATCTATCTTCTATAGTACTCTAAACCTTAATTAATCTTTATCTTCCCTTGTTACTAAACAGTTCTGGGAAAAAGACCTGGATATAGAGATCACGGATGTAGACTGGCAGGATACATGGACCTACGCAAAAAAAATCTCTGTTTGCAACCGCACCAAGGCTATCCAAGTTAGAATCTTGCACCGCATTCATATTACCCCTGCCCTTAAGAGTAAAATGGATCCCAATACATCCCCACTCTGCTTTAAATGCAAGATAGAGACTGGAAACCACGACCACTGCTTTTGGACCTGTGTAAAGCTTCAGAGCTATTGGTTTGACATCGTAGAGGAACTATCTGATATATTCCAGACCCCCATCGAGCTGGATCCCCTCTGCCTCTTACTAGGCCTCCCAGATATTCATATTGCCAATTTCAAACATAAGAGACTGTTCAATCTGTTGACATTTGCTGCTAGGAAAAACATCCTGTTGTTCTGGATCAAGGATGAGGTCCCATCAAAGAGGTCATGGCACAATATCATAATGGAATGCATTCCCTGTGAATATATCACGTGCATGCTGCACTCCAAGTTGGACACTTTTTATGAAATATGGGACCCATATCTATCACATATTGGACCACTGTACTCGCCGGATTTCCCCATTACTCTTAGCCTCCCTAGAGATCACTAATGTCTTGTATGTAGGTGCTCTGTGTCATTCCAGAAGGTATCATAAGGTATTTAAAAGTACATACCTATTCGCACATACATACACACATACACACACACACACATACACACGTGCACTCACACATATAAAACATGCACACATAAAACACACATGCACACTGTACTAAACGCACACACATAAAACACACACACAGATATAAAACACACATATACGAAACAAACGTACACACTCCACACACACAGTCTGTATCAGTCCACTGGGTGCTATCATTGGCCAGCAGCCGACTCCCTAATCGCCACTATTGCTATACATACATTGTACAACATATGAAGCGATCTGAGCCATGTTTTTGTTGTTTGTCCTTTGTCATGTCTGTTAATGTACTTTTATAGTTTATATTATGTCTTTATTATGCTTATTGTCATTATTGTTGTTATTGTTGTTAGTGCTAGTGTGGTTAGTTTCTTTGTTATTAAGTCTACTGTATTGTGATGTCTTGTTCTATGTATGTTTTGAAAAAATAAAATAAAAACATTTATAAAAAATAAAAATAAAAACTCTAAAGCCGGGCGCAACACTAGACATGTTTTGTAAAACATTAAATATATTTGGATTTGTTTGTGGTAAAGACTTGCTTTATTGTATCGGAATCTATTGTCATCTAAAAATGTAGTGCATCTCTCTACGTCTGTCACTATAGCCAATGGAAATGCTAGAAATTGTCACGTGGACTGGGAGAACCAATAGAAAACTCCTATTGTTTCTCAATAGTCCAGTGCGCTCCACAGAAAGGGCCGTCAGCTAGACGCATTGGTTGCACGTAATGTAAGATAAACCGATAAGAGAGAGGCGCTTGTCTCTGGTTTTATAATAAAATGGCAAAAAGACAAAGGTATAATGTTCAGTGCAAATGTGTATGTCGTTTACAGTTTATTATGCCACCTATGCAGCTCGTTTATTTTGTCCATTCTCTGCCTCTGCCACAAATGTATGTCTTAGTTATAAGGTGGTCTGTCACATTAGCCATTGTTTTCGTTTCCGGCCCCCCATACAATGGCTTGGAAAATATTTGGCCCTCGGCCAAACTTAATTGAAGACCCCTGGTCTAAACCCTTCCCAGACCGACAGTGGGGCAATGCGTGCAACAAACAGGAAGGGAATTGGCATAACGACTAAATTGGGGATGGGTGAAAAATACAGAAAGCCCCAAAAAGAATATCTCAAGTAATTTTTTAACAATGACCCCAGACTAAGTATATGTCATTGAGTAAAAGTAATGAATCAGATCATCACTTTTCAGTTTAGGACTCAGACTGGGCGTTATATGGGTACATTATACCTACTATATGTGAGATAACAGGGTTTCCATCTGACAGCAACACCATGTAGACGCTACAAACTCTAGTGGAGACCTTCTGGGAGTTACTGTAATCTAGATCTCTATGGAAACATCTACATGTTTTTCGTGCATGACTTCATTATTCAGCAGTACATTGTTTGGTTGCCATGAAAATGGTTATGTTTGAGAGAAATATTGCCCGCCTTCATAGCATAACATACATGACACTGGGTGTGTGTGTGTGTGTGTGTGTGTGTGTGTGTGTGTGTGTGTGTGTGTGTGTGACTGTGTGTGTGTGTGTGTGTGTGTGTGTGTGTGTGTATGTGTATGTGTGTGTGTGTGTGTGTGTGTGCATGCGTCTGTACGTGTGTTTACGAGCGTGTGTGTGTGTGTGTGTGTGTGTGTGTGTGTGTGTAGCTACAGTACAGTACGTGATTGTAATTACTGACAGACCCCTTCTGATCTTTCTGATGACGGTCAGCCTCTCATTCCTCTCCCAGTAAAACAACCCTCTTCAGAAATATCATCACTCCATTTCGAAGTGGTTCAGATTAGATTAATAACGCAATGCTCTGATTGTGCATAATAGAATTCTCAGACAACTTTATAGCTGTCAAGTGACAGATATCATAAAGCATAAACCTCTCAATTGCATTAATTCCATGTGGCACAGCAGTAAACTCGCCTCACAATTTGTCTCATTCCATCCAGCATATGGCTTTCTGTCTTTTCCTATTTCTGCGGCTTTGTGTCAACACTGCATGCTGTGTGTCTGAGCGCGTTGTTGTGCTAGTTCTTACAATCCATTACAGTGTTTGGTTTGAGTGATCGCACTGGGTGTTCGGCAGCCTGTCTGCCGCGGAGATCTGCATTGCGTGGGATATTGAGCAATGCCCATGAGTTTGACTCTTGCGTTATTTAGCCATTCCCCCCCCCCCCCCCCCCACCTGATAAGCCTTTTCACATAGCTATTCGGTTATACTGTATACACAAACAAACGCACACACATACATACATACATACTGTACACACACACACACACGCACACACACACATATTCACATACACTTGCACACACACATGGTTGCACTTATGCTCCCATACCCCACAATCTGCTTCATGTGGAACCAGTTGTTTAGGCTGAGAGGAGAGGGGTCCCTGAGACAAACAGGATGTCGAGAGGTGTTTGGACAGTAATCGTGTCGGCACGGGCACCGCGGAGAGAGAGGCATGTCTGGGGGGACAGAGAGGGTAGGCCCTGCCTGTATACAGTGGGAGAGAGAGGCATGTCTGGGGGGACAGAGAGGGCAGGCCCTGCCCGTATACAGCGGGAGAGAGAGGCATGTCTGGGGGGACAGAGAGAGCAGGCCCTGCCCGTATACAGTGGAGAGAGAGGCATGTCTGTGGGGACAGAGAGGATAGGCCCTGCCCGTATACAGTGGGAGAGAGGACAGACTGTGGGGACAGAGAGGGCAGGCCCTGCCTGTATACAGTGGGAGAGAGAGGCATGTCTGGGGGGACAGAGAGAGCAGGCCCTGCCTGTATACAGTGGGAGAGAGAGGCATGTCTGGGGGGACAGAGAGGGTAGGCCCTGCCTGTATACAGTGGGAGAGAGAGGCATGTCTGGGGGGACAGAGAGGGTAGGCCCTGCCTGTATACAGTGGGAGAGAGAGGCATGTCTGGGGGGACAGAGAGGGTAGGCCCTGACTGTATACAGTGGAGAGAGAGAGGCATGTCTGGGGGGACAGAGAGGGTAGGCCCTGCCTGTATACAGTGGGAGAGAGAGGCATGTCTGTGGGGACAGAGAGGGTAGGCCCTGCCTGTATACAGTGGGAGAGAGAGGCATGTCTGTGGGGACAGAGAGGGCAGGCCCTGCCTGTATACAGTGGGAGAGAGAGGCATGTCTGTGGGGACAGAGAGGGCAGGCCCTGCCTGTATACAGTGGGAGAGAGAGGCATGTCTGTGGGGACAGAGAGGGTAGGCCCTGCCTGTATACAGTGGGAGAGAGAGGCATGTCTGTGGGGACAGAGAGGGCAGGCCCTGCCTGTATACAGTGGGAGAGAGGACAGACTGTGTGCGGGGACTAGCGAGTGTATGCCTGGCATGTGAGACCAGCTTTGCGTAGGTATCCGAACAACAGGTTGTATGTAGTGTAGTGTTGTAGTCGAGTCACTAAATCTCAAGTCCGAGTCACCAAAGAAGAGCCAGAGTCAGAGTCGAGTCCCCATTACCCTAGTCTGAGTCCGAGTCCAAGTCATCAAGGTTGAGTCTGAGCTGACATACAAATAAAAAAAGGTCTACATTAATCATAAATGACACAGCGGTTACCATTTCAATGGGTGTTTATTTACATTGCGACACAATAGCCACACAATTGCACTAGCTCGTGCAAAACGATTACAAATTAAAAAAATAATTAACTGTAACTGTACTGTAAGTCCGAGTCCGAGTCTGCACCTTCTGAGTCCTAATGCTCGAGTCCGAGTCCAAGTCCGAGTCATCATCAGTGCTCAAGTCCAAGTCGAGTCACTGAAAACCAGTCCAGAACTCGAGCGCCACAACACTGGTATGTAGTGCCGGTGGGTTGGTGGAGCTGAGGTTCTGCGGAGGCTCTAGGTTCGCCTCTAGCAGACAGCGCAAAGACATGAGTGATTGCTGGAAGCAGGAGAGTTTGATTGGTGGGTTACACAGTAGACTAAATACGCAATTGTAAGTGGGTTTATACTCGTTTTGTGTACATTATATCATACAGTGTGTGTATATGTCATCTATGTGTGTGGGCGAGTGCTGTGCAAGCTACTTTGGAAAGTGTAGTGAGCTGAGCTATACCAGTTACTCTACATTAAGAAGCTTCACTATACTAAAGCTACCCCCCAGGGAAACATAGCAAGCTAAGCTACAGCAACAAGATGGCAAAAGTCGTGTGTGTGTGTGTGTGTGTGTGTGTGTGTGTGTGTGTGTGTGTGTGTGTGTGTGTGTGTGTGTGTGTGTGTGTGTGTGTGTGTGCGTGTGCGTGTGAGTGCATGCGTGCGTGCGTGTCAGAGATGCTCACAAATCATTTTATGCAAGGCCAAGTCAAGTTTCAAGTCTTAAAGTCCATCATCAACAATCTGATTCTAGCAATATATTGTAGTAAATCCAATGTCAGGTCATCTGACTCAGGTTTTTACGCAGTATGTAGCCTACATTTGTTCTTCACAGACAGCCTTTCAATAGGTTGTTCATTGAAAGTGAAAGTATTCCTGCAGGCTTGACAAAGCGCCATTTAGGCTGCTTTCCAACACGACCACCAGTGGCATAGTGTGCAGTTAACTTGAGTTATATTAGAAGAACAACCAAACATTGCATTAAAAAGATATTTGTTCTATCTCTATCGATTCTTACACTTGCCAAGCTCCTTAATATCTGTAACAGATGCTGGCCTGTAGCTACATAGAATATAATAGAATACAATAGAATAGTGTATCAATACTTTATTGATCCCGAGGGAAATTTAGCACTACAGATCGCTCACAATAAATATGTGGGTAGTCTATATATATATATAAAAAAAAGAATACAAATACAGTCAAGGATATACATATTCTAAAATATGTATATACATTCTAAAATATACAGCCAAGAATATACAGTAATATACAGTCAAATGTCCAGGAAGATAAGAGTTTATATTGTTGCTCAGTGAGGCAGTGAGACACAGTGAGGCGTTATATAGTCTGATGGCCATTGGAATGAAGGACTTCCTGCGACGTTCAGTGTTGCATCTTGGGAGTCTGACACTGAACGTGCTCCTTCTATCGGCCACGTCCGTGTCTAGTGGGTGGGAGGGGTTGTCCATGGAGAAAGGTTCAACATTCAAGATTGTTTATTGTCATGTGCACAGTTAAACAGACACACACACACACACACACACACACACACACACACACACGTTTGGATGACGGCTAATTTTGATCAATACAGGCATAATGCACACAATGTTGCTTCAGAAATGCTTGGGAAGATGTATCTTGTGTGGATGCTATCGCACTACTTGATCCATAAAAGAGCTTCACTACCGAAAAGCTACTGAGAAGTAGCTGGAAGTACTGTAGTGTTAGTTTATCAAGTTAGTGTATTATATGAACGTTATATACTGTTAGTTTATCAAGTTAGTTTATAATATGAAATTTAAATAGTGTAGGTTTATCGTGTTAGTTTATAATATGAACTTTAAATACTGTTAGTTTACCATGTTAACAGAGCTGCTAACTCTCACGCATTGACCGTGAGACTCACCCTCTTCTCACACTCTCACACCTCCCATTTCTCACTCTGTCAAAAAGAAAAGGCCATCTCGCTCTGTGAATAGATGTAAATGATTAAAGGTATAATCTGTAATGCCGTCAAACGGCGACCTCGAGGCGAAAAGAGCCCCGCTTGGCATTGCGCTATGTTTACTTTTTTGTTTTGGTCTGACGTGTGGGTTGTTGTTTAGTAGCTTATTATACTGTGCATTTCTCCAGACCTCTCTTTGTAGAACCTGAGGTGAGACCAGGACAGTAGCAACCCCTACCCACTCAACTCCATCCCACACATTAGGACAAAACAAAAACGGCAAACAAAGCGCAATACCAAGTGGGGCTCTTTTGCCTAGAGGTTGCTGTTTGACGACATTACAGAATCAACCTTTAAGCACTTGAAACAACTAGACCAACAGCCGCCGTGCCAAAAATAATTATTTTCACAGTGAGAGAAGTTTATTCCTGTGTTGTTTCAAATGAAACAAGCAATGACTCCAAGTGCACCATTCAGCCTCTCAGGCTGGAGAAGATGATCTTTGTGAAATCCTGGCGTGGATCAAAATGTGTCACTGGAAATAGTTGTGAACAGATTGCAGCAAAACTTAAATCCTACAATAAGTGAATACATTTTGAATTACCATGCATTGAAAATGTTTGTCTTGAAATGGCAACTTCTACAATACATGATCTTTATAATAATAATGATAGTAATAATAGTAATAATAATGATGATAATAATAATAATAATAATCATAATAATAATAATCACTCCATCCTGTCCACATTTTTGAAAGTACTGAGGTTGTGATCTTTGGACGACGATCCGTCTGGTGGTTTTTATTTCCATGTTAATTGAAATAGTCGGGGGTGAGGATTAGAAGTTATAAAACCCAGGCTGTAAACAGGGGCCCTGAACGAGCGCCGCAAAAACATTTTGGCAACGCGCCGCGTCCAACTTCCATCAGACCTTTGAGGTTCTCTGAGCAGTTGGCAGCCCTCTGCGTTAGTTTAAGACCCTGGAAGTAAGTCTGAACGGAGTTCACAGGCAGAACGGAGATTTGGCACCACGGCGGGCGACCACACTGCCAGGCGCTTGTTGTTCCTCTCACGGAGCACATCACTGTGGCTGACCTGGGACCAGGGAAATGGCTTCAACAGATCACACAGACAGAGAGACAGACAGGGAGAGACGAGTAAACTGTGAAGGGAATGCACCTGAAGGGAAGGAGAGACATGACCGTGGTGCAGGGCCAGTCCCCCCCCCCCCCCTCCCCTCCCCAGGTAAAGAAAGATGAGCCGCTGTACCACTCGTATCTCCTTCTATGTTTCCCCCTCTCTCTCTCTCTCTCTCCCCCTCCGAGGGAGCCTTGACCTGCTGATATGAAAACCATGCATCTGTGTCTTCCCTCCCTCCCTCCGCTATAGACGTGGCGGTGGGCTGTCCGTTCGGAGGAGAGGAGCGGGGCGGCCGGGTGCTGATCTACAACGGCAACAGAGACGTGGGCGCGCGGGGCCTGACCCTGAGCCAGGAGCTGAGGGCGGCCCGGAGCCCCAGCGGCAGCATGCCCGGCTACGGCTTCACCCTGAGGGGCGGCAGGGACCTGGACAGGAACCAGTACCCCGGTAAACAACCTGGCCGTCAACGCGCGAGCAGGCGATTCCGTTCAGCTCCATATATACCTCTCTTTTCCACCCAACGTTCTCTCTCTGACGAGAACACATTTTCAGATGCGACGCACCTCATTGACCGGCAATGTCAGTCACTCACTCACTCACTCACTCACTCACTCACTCACTCACTCACTCACTCACTCACTCACTCACTCACTCACTCACTCACTCACTCACTCGCTCGCTCGCTCGCTCGCTCGCTCACTCACTCACTCACTCACTCACTCACTCACTCACTCACTCACTCACCCACTCACTCACTCACTCACTCACTCACTCACTCACCCACTCACTCACTCACTCACTCACTCACTCACTCACTCACTCACTCACTCACTCACTGTTGGCCACACTGCCCCTTGTGGCGGCTCACGAGCGCGGCACTTTGTGTGACACCAGTTCACTCTATATAGTATGAGAAGTGTCCGTGTTTAATGAAGTCAGCCCTGTTTTTCTCCACTCTTTCTGCCTTGGTTAATGGCAAATGGACTGCATTTATATAGCGCTTTTATCCAAATGCCTCACATTCACCCATTCACTCACACGTTCACACGGTGACGGTGCGGGCGGGGGGCGACCATGCAAGGTTTGGCACGTCATCAAGAGCAGTTAGGGTGAAGTGCCTTGCTCAAGGACACTTCGACACCCTGCCTGGGAGAAGCCAAAATCAAACCGGGAACCTTCCGATCACCAGACGACTGCTCTATACCTCCTGAGCCTCTGCCGCGCCCCTGTCACTGTCGCCTTGTTACTTCACTCTCTTCCTCTGACTTGTGTTTCTGGAACAAGTCAACTCTATCGTTCTCCGCCATGTTCTTCTCTTCCATGTTCTACATTCTTCTTTGACATACATTTTCTCTTCTCCCCAACTCCTCTTCTGAACGTTCACCTACTCTTCATTCTTCACCTCTACATTATGCACCCCCCCACAGACACACATACACACCCACTCCACCTCTCCTCTCCTCTCCTCTCCTCTCCTCTCCTCTCCTCTCCTCTCCTCTCCTCTCCTCTCCTCTCCTCTCCTCTCCTCTCCTCTCCTCTCCTCTCTCTCCTCTCCTCTCCTCTCCTCTCCCTCCTCTCCTCTCCTCTCCTCTCCTCTCCCCTCCCCTCCTCTCCTCTCCTCTCCCCTCCCCTCCCCTCCCCTCCTCTCCTCTCCTCTCCCCTCCCCTCCCCTCCCCTCCTCTCCTCTCCTCTCCTCTCCTCTCCTCTCCTCTCCTCTCCTCTCCTCTCCTCTCCTCTCCTCTCCTCTCCTCTCCTCTCCTCTCTCTCTCTCCTCTCCTCTCCCTCCCCTCCCCTCCTCTCCTCTCCTCTCCTCTCCCCTCCCCTCCCCTCCTCTCCCCTCCTCTCCCCTCCCCTCCCCTCCCCTCCCCTCCTCCCCGCCTCTCCTCTCCTCTCCCCTCCCCCCTCTCCTCTCCTCTCCTCTCCTCTCCTCTCCTCTCCTCTCCTCTCCTCTCC
>NC_140183.1:72760328-72762828 GCF_963971535.1 Notolepis coatsorum
GCTCTCTACAGCTCCTGAGTAGAAGGACTGGAGTATCTTCCCCGATACTCTGAACTTCCTTAACTGTCTCAGGTGGTAGAGACGCTGTTTCGCCTTCTTTACTACTGTGCCTATGTGTGTTGACCATGTCAGGTCCTCTGAGATGTGGACCCCCAGGTACTTGAAGCTGCTCACCCTGTCCACGGTAGCCCCGTTTATCATCAGTGGTGTGTGTGTCTCCTGCTGTCCTCTCCTATAATCCACGATCAGTTCCTTGGTTTTGCCAATGTTCAGGAGCAGGCTGTTGTCCTGGCACCAGCGTTCCAGTACCTCAACCTCCTCCCGGTAGGCCTTCTCGTCGTTGTCCGAGATCAGCCCCACCACCACCGTGTCATCTGCGAACTTCACTATGGAGTTGGAGCTGAACTTGGCCACACAGTCGTGTGTGTAGAGTGAGTACAGCAGGGGGCTCAGAACACAGCCCTGGGGGGACCCGATGCTCAGGGTGATGGTGTTGGAGGTCTGACCCCCCACCCTGACCGCCTGGGGTCTTTCGCTCAGAAAGTCCAGTACCCAGGCGCTCAGGGCGGAGCTCAGACCTAGCTCGATCAGCTTGTCCACCAGTCTGGTGGGGACTATGGTGTTGAACGCTGAGCTGTAGTCAATGAACAACAGTCTCACATAGCCCCCCTTCTGACGGTCAAGGTGCGAGAGGGTGCTGTGCAGTACCTGGGAGACCGCGTCGTCGGTGGACCTGTTTGTCCTGTATGCAAATTGCATAGGGTCCATATCACTGGGGAGGGAGGCACAAATGTGGTCCTTGACCAGCCTCTCGAAACATTTCATGACCACAGAGGTGAGTGCCACCGGTCTGTAGTCATTTGGACATGCTGGGGAGGGTTTCTTCGGCACAGGGATGATGGTAGACCTCTTGAAGCAGGCAGGGACCACTGACTCCGTCAGTGATTGATTAAATATGGCGGTGAACACAGGGGCCAGCTGGTTGGCACAGGTCTTGAGTATACGTCCTGTTATGCCATCTGGGCCAGCAGCCTTCCTGGTGTTCACCTGCATAAATGCTCTTCTCACACTGTGTTCCGACAACGAGAGAGCGTCCCCCCCCCCCTCGCGGTTGCCCCCCCCCTCCACAACAGCCGGCGCGCCAGTGACGTCACTAGCCGGAGAGCCAGCAGCGCCACTGTCTACACCAAACCGAGCGTAGAAGGTGTTGAGCTTGTCCGCGAGGGAGGCGTCGTCGCTCCCCATTGAGGGGGCGCTGACTTTATAGTCAGTTATTGTCTTCAGTCCCTGCCATAATCCTCTTGTGTCGTTTTGTGCCATTTGTGTCTCCAGTTTGTCAGCATATGTCCTCTTAGCAAGTTTGACAGCTTTGCGTAGAGTATAGACTGAAGCCTTATACTCCTCCATGTTTCCTGACTCTCTACCCAGGTTGTAGGCGGTGGTACGAGAGTTCAGAGCTGCTCTAATAGTGCTATCCACCCACGGTTTCTGGTTTGGGAAAATCCGCACCGTTTTCCTGAGGACAATACCATCAGCTATTGTTGTTATGTAGCACACCACTATGTCTGCTAGTTCACTGACGTCACTGGCGCTTCCTATGAACATATCCCAATCCGTGTCTGCAAGCACGTCCTTGAGCGTGGCCTCTGATTCGTCGGTCCACTTCTTTGTCTCACGTGACACGACGGCGTCACGTGATCTCTGTTGATATGCCGGAAATAGCAAGATGGAGTCATGATCGCTCGAGCTTGTGGACCCCGTTAATGGCGGAGCGGCTACTGCCTTGTAACCCGCTTTGAACGGGGAATAGCAGTGGTCGAGTGTGTTCTTCCCTCTGGTGGAGCAAGTGATGTGCTGAAAAAAGGACGGCATCACTTTCTTCAGGTTGGCCTGGTTGAAATCGCCGGCCACTACCAGCGCTGCGTCTGGGTGTTTGATCTGGTGTCTGTTGAGATGATCGTGTAATTCGCCCAGCGCTTTGCCCGTATTCGCGTGTGGGGGAATATACACGGCAGTCATGACGACTGCTGTGAACTCCCTCGGGAGGTGAAACGGACGACATAGGATAGAAAGATGTTCCAAGTCCGGCGAACACGAGTTTGAGAGGACCTGCACCCCCTCGGGATTAACCCAGGAATTGTTCGTGATGAGGCAGACTCCGCCGCCGATGGTCTTTCCTGAGCCAGCGTTGCGATCTGCACGTAAGACTGTGAAGGCATCCGAGGGAGAGACGCTTTTGTCTGGGGTCGTCGACGTGAGCCATGTCTCTGTGAGACATATAATGTTGATGTCTCTCATCTCCCGTTGGAACCGGACCCTCGCTCTCAGATCATCCATCCTACCCTCCAACGAACGGGCATTCGCCAGAAAGATGGATGGAATTGCTGGGCGGTAAGCAGCTCTTTTTAGTCTCAATCTGATACCTCCTCGTCTCCCTCTGTGTCTTCTCCTGCCGTCGCCTTTGTTCTTTTCTTTGCCGCCATTCTCCCGTCTGATTTCT
>NC_140183.1:72767828-72770328 GCF_963971535.1 Notolepis coatsorum
TATTATGCTCCTTTTAAGGTTTCTGAGGTCTTTGAAGTATTTTTTTTAATATAACTCAGATTGTTCTAGCATCTAGCATATCTCTATATCCCTCTGTTTCAGTCCTGTTCTGGGAAATGTAAATGCGCCACTGTAGGGCTTCCGGCTCACACAATTCAGATCAAACTGTCAAACTAGGAGTGGCAGATCAAATATCAATTAGGATCCAGCAATTGCATAACCTGTTTCCCCCGTAGAATGTTGTCAGAAACATATTTTAGTGAACTGTTTAGGTGGATAAAGAGAATGTTCATGAGCAAGCCGCCATCTTGAAAAACAGAGACGCACAAGTCAAGGAAGGCCCTCTCCACTTGACGTAGGAGGGAGATGCAAATCTGAATGTCTCGTCTAACGTCTCGGCTGTGTGTAAAATCGGACTGGGTCTTATTTCACAGTTTACGAGTTAGTAGGACCATCAGAGACCCAAATGTATGCGAACAAGTACAAAAAAGTTAGTTTTTCATAACACGTGACGTATTAAAATGTAAAGAATACCACTTCAAGAACCTAAATAGTCAACAACAGGCAGGATATACAAATGTAATTACAGACTGGTGATTTCCTGACTCGCATTGTTTTCAACCGCCGTGGTTTTCATGTTTTGAAATGTATGGAAGTGAATTAGTCCTTCGTTCATTGAAGTGCGCTCATAACAATCCCAGTAAATAACGGCGCCTAAAAAGAATCCGCTGCCTCACGTGAGTCATGTGGGAACAGTAAAGGATTTACACTCGTAATTTCTTTTTATTGAGATGCTAGACGGGCTATTTCTGATTGAAAGTCATCGTCATAATCACACAGACGTCAGTGAGGTTCCCCTGGTTTCCCTCCCTAAGCCTTGTTTTGATTGAAGATGGCGGCAACGTGAATAAGCCTCCTGGATCCAGTAACGGAAATCCTGCACTTTTACCCTAACGCATCATTCAAACCACCACCCTACTTCGCTAGCTAAAATATGCGAAAGTCATTGTGACGCATGTGTGTAAACAGTCATGCACTTCTGGGCTCGACTTGACAACATTCTGTACTTGCAACCCGGGCATAAGGCCACGCAACATTAATCTGTTCCAAAGTGACGGTTTCAAAGGGAAACAGATTAAAGATTATTGTCAGCTCAGAAATGTTATTCGATTCGATTGAATTAAAATGTATTGTCATTATACAGCACAAGTACAGCACAACGGAAATAAGTTTGGCATCCAAGACACCCTCCACCTCTCACCCCACCCTCCACCTCTCACCCCACCCTCCACCTCTCATCTCCACCTCTCACCCCACCCTCCACCTCTCATCCCACCCTCTCACCCTCCACCCTCTCACCTCCACCTCTCATCCCACCCTCCACCTCTCACCTCCACCTCTCATCCCACCCTCTCACCCTCCACCCTCTCACCTCCACCTCTCATCCCACCCTCCACCTCTCACCTCCACCCTCTCACCCCACCCTCTCACCCCACCCGCTCACCTCCACCCTCTCACCTCCACCCTCTCACCCCACCCTCCACCTCTCACCTCCACCTCTCATCCCACCCTCCACCTCTCACCCCACCCTCTCACCTCCACCCTCTCACCTCCACCCTCTCACCTCCACCCTCTCACCCCACCCTCCACCTCTCACCTCCACCCTCTCATCTCCACCCTCTCACCCCATGCTCTCATCTCCACCCTCTCACCCCACCCTCCACCTCTCACCTCCACCCTCTCACCCCACGCTCTCACCCCACCCTCTCATCTCCACCCTCTCACCCCATGCTCTCATCTCCACCCTCTCACCCCACCCTCCACCTCTCACCTCCACCCTCTCACCCCACCCTCTCATCTCCACCCTCTCACCCCACCCTCTCATCTCCACCCTCTCACCCCATGCTCTCATCTCCACCCTCTCACCCCACCCTCCACCTCTCACCTCCACCCTCTCACCCCACCCTCTCATCTCCACCCTCTCACCCCATGCTCTCATCTCCACCCTCTCACCCCACCCTCCACCTCTCATCTCCACCCTCTCACCTCCACCCTCTCACCCCACCCTCCACCTCTCACCTCCACCCTCTCACCCCACCCTCTCATCTCCACCCTCTCACCCCATGCTCTCATCTCCACCCTCTCACCCCATGCTCTCATCTCCACCCTCTCACCCTCTCAACCCCACCCTCCTCTCGTCTCCATCCAGTTGTCTTGACTGTGACGAGAGAAGCCATTCGAGAGGGGGGGGGGGGGGGGGGCAGAGAGAGCCGTGGTGCACCCTGGGAGGCCCGCTCTGCTCAGTGGTCTGGCTGAGGTTAAGGTCGGGGTTGTCCCCGTGTCAGCGGGGGGTCAGATGGCCTGGGGGCAAAGACTGTGTTCAGCCACGGGGTCAAAGGCCGAAGGCTGTGGACATTTAACATGTCAATCACACTGACTCACAGAGACTGACAAAGGAGAGGAAAGCAGGCGGAGGGCGGGAGCTGTAGGGGGGAGGGGG
>NC_140183.1:72775328-72782828 GCF_963971535.1 Notolepis coatsorum
GTGTGTGTGTGTGTGTGTAGGTGTGTGTGTGTGTGCGTGTGTGTGTGTGCGTGTGTGTGTGTGTGTGTGTGTGTGTGTGTGTGTGTGTGTGCGTGTGTGTGTGTGTGTGTGTGTGTGTGCGTGTGTGTGTGTGTGCACGCGCGCGTGTGTGCGTGTGCATGCATGTGCGTCTAGGAATGATAGTGGAAGGATTGTTTTTTTTTTTAAACTTAAATTTTTATTAACATTTATAGACAAACAACACTTACACAAAAATGAAACTAACAACACAATAAGAAAGAATGCAGTGAACATAAATGGTTACATGGGTAGCATGGTTACAGTAGTTGTACGGTTCTGCTACAGTTGTTTTTCCAGGTACTTAATACAAAGACTGATTGTATACCGCCCTTAAACAGGCATAAAAAAAAAATACCTCCTCAAAAGGATTAAATACTGACTAAGGCAATCATGTGTGATATGGGTCCAGAGACCCTCCTTGAACTTCTTTCTTCCCTTATCCTTCGCCCTTTCTATTTCTTTTATATTAAATTTCTCTTTGCCTTTTGATTCACCCATATACAAACCACATCATCCCTGAATATTAATACAACACTGTTAAACAGACATAAATAATAAAGTACAAAAAATGTAAAACAATTGTATTACCCAAAAAAATTTAATTATAAAATACTAACTAAAGCCAAAGTGTGTGACATGGGTTCAGAGACCCTCCTTGAACCTCTTTCCTCCTTTACCCTTTGCCCTCTTGTGTTGCATTTGATTCTTCCTCTGTGATGTCGTTTTCGTTCCCTTTATAATCCTCCCACTTTACCCATCTTTCTCCAAATTTCTCTTCCTGTAGCCTCAGCATGTGCGTTATCCTCTCCATATCCTGTATCTCCTCTACTATTCCTACCCATTGTGCTATTGTCGGTGGGTCTTCCTTGTACCACAGTCTCGTTATTGCTTTTCTGGCCGATATCAACATTATCTTTATTAAATACTTGTCCCCCCCCTGTATTCCCTCGTGTGTCAGGTCCCCTAAGTAAAGCACCAGTCCCGTTTGTGGTAATCCGTATCCTAATATTCTGATCATTGCCTCCCCTATCTCCTCCCAATACCCCTTCAGCTTCTGACATCCCCAGAATATGTGTGTGATTTGCCCCCTCCTTCCCACACATCCTCCAGCATGCTCTTTGTGTTGGTGCATATTTTCCCTTCAACTCTGGGGTTATAAAGAATCTGATTATGTTTTTCCATCCAAACTCTTTCCATATCCTCGATCCTGTTGTTGAATGTTGCACCTCGCATATGTTACCCCATTCCTTCCCTGTTATTCCTATCTCTAGTTCTCTCTCCCATTTCTCCCTTATGTAGTCTGTCGTGTGTCCCTTGCTGGTCATTATAGCCCGGTACAGTGCTGATATTACCCTCCCTTTCCCTCCTTCGTATGCCCTTACTATCATCCTAATTATTCCATTCTGTTCTTCGTCTTTGGCCCCCCTTATTTCTTTGTTGTAGTAGTCTCTAACCTGTAGATATCTGAAGTGGTCCCTGTTTTCTAGTCCAAATTTCTCCTTAAATTTTTGTAGTGTCTGCATTTCCCCCTTCTCTATCATTTTGCATATCGCTGTTGCCCCCCCCCCCTCTCCCACCTTCTGAATCCATGGTCTAACCTCCCTGGTTTGAATCTCTTGTCATGTGCTACCCATCTCAGAACCCCTGACTGCTTCTCCAATTTGTGTGTTTTTACTACTCTGTTCCATATAGTCAAGGTGCATTTGGTGATTGGATCTAATAGTCCCTCTTTTTCTTTAAATAGTTCCCTATCTCCCACCAGAGCTTGTACCTTGTATCCCTCCCCTTCTTTTTCAATGTCTTTCCATCTTGCTTCATATCTGTCGTTACACCAGCACGTCACTGCTCTCAGTTGTGCTGCATAGTAATAATCTTGTAGGCTGGGTACTGCCATCCCTCCCTCTTCCTTTGGTAGTTGTTGTGAAGGATCAGATTAAACCGAATATATATATTTATTTATGGATATATATTTAATAGTATTTGTATATCGTTTGATATCCCTTGTATATTCCTTGTACATATACACTGAATATCCCTTTGGTCTACTAACAGCCCATAATAGTTTCATTCTGTCATTGGACAAGAACTTGGCGCCAGCAGCCAAGCCCCTTGGTTCAAGTTCAATCGTGCCGACGAACATGTCGTTACTAGCCCCGGTTCCGCGTAGGAATACGTCTGCCGAAATACGAATGGTACTATTTGTTCACAGCGCATATATATATGGCGCAAGTAAAGTAGAACTTTCTTAGCCCTTAGCCCTTAGTTCTTTACCCTCCAACCTAGTGGCAAGACGTTAAGCCTCACCCACGATACACGTGTGGTGCAGTATGGTCAACTTGGCCTCAGAATGGCATTGAGACATCGTGTGGATTAATAGTTGAATTGTCATAGTTTGGCACTATACCGTCGAGTGGGACGTATTTCTATTAAGTTAATAATAGTCTATTATGTATGGTGCATCGTTCGGTTAGAGTTATACAGTGAGTAGTACCCCCATCGTTTCCTCGCGTTATCTAGAGTCTTAACCAGGCTGGGCAGACCACGTGTGGTGCTTTCATCCGAGGAGTTCTGGGCTAGGACGAGTGGACCTGCACATTGGATTACCTTACCCGGACGACGGCGAGCCCTACACGGCTTGGATTATCTACTTGCTTTGGGTGCTTTGATTTATGCCATGGATAACAGCCAACACTGGTGAGTGTTGGAACTACCCCCCGAGAGGAGTCCAGGTGAGACGGCGCTCTACCCCGAGTGAGGTCGCCTCACGTCTCTTCGTTGTGGACCGGCAGCTACCGTCTACAAGAGGGCCCAACTGTATTCATCTGTGGACCAAGGTTCTGTGGGCACCGTGTTCAGCACTCTGAATTCTCCCAAGAAATCGTTGGCCAGATGGGATATCGCCGGCGGCTCTCCTAACCCCCCCCCCCCCCTACTGACTTACAACCAGCGGGACCCCCTTTAGTGTATCCAGCTATAATCATTAAGTACCATCGCTATAGTTCTTTAAAGAACCAGGTTGTATACTTGCTTCCTGCGTAACCAGAGATTGGACATTCAATGTTGATTTGCCTACGAATACTCATTTGCCTTACAAGTGCATTCAAATCATAAATGTCATTAAGTGAACGTTGTATATACCCTTTGCTATATATTAAATATTCGACTTATACATTTGTGTGGACTTGGTTTCATGGTGGGAAAGTGTTCATCATATCTATATCATGTACTGTGTGGCCAGTAGTTAAAGTACATAAAGCGGTAGTGGTTCAATGATACCATACTTATCAATACAGTCAGGGAATTGTACCCCTCAGTTACAGTAGTTGTAGTGTTTTATATCTGACCCGTGGTCTTCTCCCCGCCCATATGAACCTCGATATCAGTCTGTCCCACTCCCTGAATTGATTCTGTGGTATTTGTATTGGTAGTGACTGGAATAGGTACAGTAACCTTGATAGTATGTTCATTTTAATGACCTCTATTCTTGAATTGAAGTCCAAGGGCATTACTGTCCATCTCTCTAAGTCTCTCTTGATGTTCTGATTTATCTGTGTATAGTTCGCCTCAAACAGTTTCTCCACCCCTCTCGTGATGTTCACCCCTAAGTATTTAATCTTGTCCATGTCCCATCTTATCCCGTACTGTTCCCTAATTTCCGTCGTTGGGGTATAGTTCCATGCTAAGGTCTGTGTCTTTGTCACATTTAGTTTGTATCCTGAGTAGTGGCCATATTCCTTCAGTAGATCCATCAGTGCCGGGAAGCTCTTGTCTGGTTGCCTCATGTATACTATCACGTCGTCCGCAAACAGGCCTAGTTTATATTCCGTTCCCTTTATCCTTACTCCCTTAATGTCCTCGGTCTGTCTGATCAGTTGTGCCAGTGGTTCTATGAAAACGGCGAAGAGCGTCGGTGAGAGACAACATCCCTGTCTGGTAGCCCTCTCTAATCTGATTCTATCCGTCAAGCTGCCATTCACCTTAACCCTCGCTGTCGGTTCTTGATATAGCGCCTTGATCATCTTCATCGCCCTGCCGTTCAGTCCGAACCTCATCAATGTTTTATATAAAAATGTCCAGCTCACACTGTCGAATGCTTTTTCTGCATCTAGGCTAATCAGTACCGCGCTACCACCTTGTTTTTGTATCTCCTCTACTATGTGTAATGTCTTTCTCACATTGTCCTGTGTCTGTCTCCCTTTAATAAATCCAGTTTGATCTTCATCTATAATGTCTGGCATAAACGTCTCAAATCTCTTTGATATTATCGATGTATACATCTTGTAATCCACGTTGAGTATGGACACAGGTCTGAAACTACTACATAATTCCCTATCCTTCCCTTCCTTCGGTATCGTGGTGATTATGGCTTCCTTCCACGAGGGGGGCATTTTTCCCTCTTCCATCGTGTGTCTGAACGCCGCCCCTAACATGGGTGCTAATTCAGTTCTAAATGTCTTGTAGAATTCCGATGGGAATCCGTCGCTCCCCGGAGACTTGTTATTTTTAGCTCTACTAATTGCCTCTTCCAGTTCTCGTTCCGTAATAATTTTATTTAATTCTTCATTCTGCTCTTTCCCTATCGATGGTAACTCTAGCTTCTCCAGATATGCTTCTATTTCCTCTTCTCCCGCTGCTTTTGGCTGTGTGTATAGTTTCTCATAGTATTCTCTAAATGTCCTCTCTATTTCAGCTGGGTCTCTCAATATTTCATTAGTCTTTGTATCCCTTATTGTGTGTATCGTGTTCAACTTCTGTTGCGTCCTAATTCTCCTAGCCAACAGTCTGGTCGCTTTTGGTCCCCCTTCATAGTACGTTTGTTTCATGAACCTCGCTTTCTTTTCTATTTCCGTCAATAATTCCCTATTTATCCTGGCCTTTACTTCTTTGATTTCTCCGAGCGTTTCCTGTTCTTTTGATATCTGGTGTCTCCCCTCTAGCTTCTTCAGCTTCCCTATCAGATTGTGATATGTCTCCGTTCTGGCCTTCTTCAGCATTGCTGTCTTCTCCATCAATTTCCCCCTTATCACCACCTTCAGTGTGTCCCATAGAATGTTCGGATCTACCGCCCCGTTGTCATTTTCTTCCTTGTATCTGGCTATCTCCTCCTTGATCTGACTCACCACCCCCTTGTTATTTAATATTCCTACATTTAGTCTCCAGATCGTGTTCCTCCGTCTCCCTTCTAGATCTACTGTCAGATATATGGCACTGTGATCCGATATGTCCGCTACTCCTATTCTGCTCTCCCGTACCCTGTAACTGTCCCCCGTCGTCATCAAAAGTAGTCTATTCTCGCATATGTCACGTGCGGGTGTGAGTAATGTGTGTATTCCCTGTCCATGGCGTGCATCCCCCTCCAAACATCTGTAATTCCCATTTCCGTCATCTGAATATTCATATATCTACTGATTGGTGCCCGTCCTTTTCTAGTACTCGTGGTGTCTAGGTCGTGATTCAGTACTACATTAAAATCTCCCGCGCATATCAATATCCCTTCTAGTTCCATCACTATCATATCAAAAATGGTCTCATATAAATCCCTCTCACTCTCTGGGGGTGCATAAACATTCACTAACGTAACCATTTGGCCCTCCATTTTCCCCTTCACCAGAACAAACCTTCCCTCCTTGTCTCTTACTTCCTTGATCAATTCAAATTTGACTGTGTTTTTGATTAACGTGATTACTCCTCTCCTCAGGTTCCGTTTAAAGGAACTATAGTATGCATTTTCATATCCAAATCTCTTCAGTTTCTCATGATCCTGTGTTACCAAATGTGTCTCCTGCAGAAAAATCACTTCCATCTCACTTTTTTTACATTTCAACATCACTTTGCCCCTCTTTATCGCATTATTCATTCCATTAACGTTTAACGACATCATTTTTATACCTTTAACCATTGTCATCTTTCTTCTTCTTTCGTCTGCCAGTCCCCCCCATGTCACATTCATTCCCCCCTCCGGTTGTAGCCTCCGCTCTCTTCACCGAATACATATAATGATTAACATAAATAAAAAACATAAACTTTACATAAAGTGCTCCCAAGGCGTTCGGGGGGTCCCTGTGTCCCCCCCTGTCCCCTGCTGGTGGGTGAGGAGTAATTGCTCTCCTAGTGAGAGGCCTCCTCCTGACGGCTTGGGGGTTTGAAACCTTTGCCCCCAACCGCTCGTCATATTTGTCCAGCTTTCTTACTGTTCTTACTGTTCTGTCCTTCATTCTGATCAAAGACCCCCATTTCCTAGGTCCCCCTCAATGCGGCTCATATGTTCCAATGTCCCTCTTTCCTCCCAAACCCGTGTGTGGTGTCTTCTGTGTACCCCTTTCTATTTTCTTTTCCTTCTCTCTATTTTCTATGTGATGTCCATTTATCCCCTTAATCCCTTCCAACTGTGTTACTCTCAGCGTGTGTCTATGTACTTGTTTCAATATGTTCTGTGTTCCGTCTATCATACCTAATTATATTTCCATTTATTTCCTCCGTCGGTCTGTGTATTATGTGTCCATGTATACGTTATGTTCGTTCCTATATCCTGCCTCTACCTGGGAATGTGTGTTTATGTATATGTTATTTCAGTTTCTATATTTTGTCTCTATTTGGATAGTTTTTCAATCTCTTGTGCGTGTACTCATCCGTTCGTCTCCTCCCGCCTCCTCTCCCCTCCTTCTCCGTCTCTGGCCTCCTCGTCCGTCTCCGCCTTCGGTCTGTCACGTCTCACCTCGGCCTTCTCCTCTCTCCTCCCTCCTCTCCCGGGCCTCGATCTCCCACTCTGGTCCATCTGTGTGCCCCCTCCAATCTCTGCTGCAGGCTCCGCGTCTGGCCCTCCTGTCTCCTTCCCTCTCCGTCCTCCGCCATCTGCATCCCCCGTCGCCTCATCTCCGCCGCCTCCCGCGCTGTCGCATATGTCACCGTCCCTTCCTTCCAGTGGATCCTTAGCGAGGTCATGGGTGACTGGAATTTCATTCCGTTTTCATATTATTATTATTATTATTATTATTATTATTATTATTATTATTATTATTATTATTATTATTATTATTATTATTATTATTATTATTATTATTATTATTCGCACACTCCGTGTTGATAAATACCATTTGTTCTACCGTCAATGCTTGTGCACGATTATCCATATATGGTCATGAAACACCCCCATGGGATGTGAAATAATGGACTAACCCGAGCGAACTCTGAGAAACTTCACTGAGAGCGAGATTGTTCACGGAGGTCTAAGCAACTAATTCAACGTGGTGTTATGGGATAAATACGCGACAGGCTGGCGGACTTGTACACGGTGATGTCAGATATCAACGACTCCCTAAGACCATTGCTGCAATTCTGCCTGGACAGCTCAAAATACTAATAAAGACCATTAACCACTGTTTGGCGTTGGTGTGTCATTATAACCATGCTGGAATATGAAGGCCTTTATTAGTTTTGTTC
>NC_140183.1:72787828-72797828 GCF_963971535.1 Notolepis coatsorum
AGTGGGCGTATTGATTAATAATAGACTAACCGTGTTCCATACATAACGATGTTGCATACAGCTGGCCTTTTCCTGCTGATAGTTAAATGAAAATGTAGGGGTTGTGGATACAATTTATATCTGTGTCATTCTCTTCAATTTCATTCCTGACCGAGGACAAGACACACAAGGCATTTGTCTCATCAAGATTCGAGCGAGTTTGCAGGGTGCGCCCAATATGTTCCAATAAGTGACAGTGTGGAGGCGCACGCAGTGGAGACAGCAGCAACGTTGTACATATTAAATGTGTGCTTCTCACACAGTGTTTTAGCCTGTGTGAAACCATCATTAAGTGGTCATAATGTGTTGAGGATGAGAGATATGAGATGCTGTTTGCTCGCCATCCAATAACGTTTACATTAATTAACAGTTTATGAGTAATACAAACATTTTGGTTAGATTGTGAGGAAGAAGGAGAAGTCTTTATTTGTCATGCAGTTAACACACACATGCGAGATGGGCGACACACAGGAACACATACACACATGCATTGGGTCGCCGATGAAATGTCTCTCTGCACCTGACCCATCCCGTTGTCCTTCCCCCCAAAGGCAGCCGGGAGCAGATAGATTCAAGATTCAAGAGGTTTATTCATCACATACATACACAAGACATATAGTGAAATGAAGGTGGCCATGCCCGCTTCGATTGTGCAAAAAATACAAATAATAATAGAATAAAATAGAATAGATAATAAAATAGACATGATAAAAGTACTAAGATAAAATACAATACAATGCTAAGCTTAGGTAATGAGTCCTATGTACACTACTATACAATATACAGTTTTTAAAGTGACCTTTTCTTGTGTGTTTAAAGTGACCTGTGGTGTGTTTGTGTGTGAGAGAGTGCAGCATGTGTGGTGTGTGTGTGTGTGTGTGTGTGTGTGTGTGTGTGTGTGTGTGTGTGTGTGTGTGTGTGTGTGTGTGTGTGTGTGTGTGTGTGTGTGTGTGTGTGTGTGTGTGTGTGTGTGTGTGTGTGTGTGTGTGTGTGTGTGTGTGTGTGTGTGTGTGTGTGTGTGTGTGTGTCTGTGTCTGTGTGTGTGTGTGTGTCGCAGCTTTTGTGGGTTCATGCTTGTTTAGATTCACCATTGTCACTCACTCCATTGTCACTCACTCCCATTGTCACTCACTCACTCACTCACTCACTCACTCACTCACTCACTCACTCACTCACTCACTCACTCACTCACTCACTCACTCACTCACTCACTCACTCACTCACTCACAGTTAGCCGCTCTGCCCCTGGTGGTGGTTCACAGGCATGGCATATTGACTCATGTTTCACATTGAGTCCTTGTTCTAAATCCTATAGAGCAGGGGTCAGCAACCTTTTTGACATGGAGTGCCTGTTTGAAATATAGTTGTAACTAGGGGTGCACCGATGTATCGGTCGGGTATCGGTATCGGCCGATAAGTGCCTTGTTGACTGCAATCGGCCTATCGGCCGATAAGCTCGAATGTGCCGATGGCAGTAGCCGATAAATTCAGTCGCGTCCTGCACAACGGCGCCGCCCCCAGTCCCCCACACACACACACAAGCTACTGCATCAAAGTTACTACTAAATATTCAACATTCTCTTTTGAGACCCCGCTTCAGACTCTCAAATCATTTGGCACTAAAAGCTAAACATTGTCACCGATATGGCTGTCCGCAACATGTCATTAATTGTGTACGCGAGGTGGTCGCTCAGTGACTACGTTAACATGAGCTAGGTTAGCTAGCATGAGCTACCGGGAGATGGAAGACTAACGTTACTGGTGAAAATGTGATTTACGTTGGAATACTCCTTTGCCAACTTGCTGTACTTTGCTTGCAGGTCTGCAGCCATTATTGCTGGATTATGAATAGCCCCAACTTTAGCCAAAGTAACGTTATGGCTAAACCTTTAACGTTAGTTAACGCTAGCTTTCGGTTAGCTGTTCAATGCTATTAATAACACAACCAAGCGAACCCATCACAGCTCCCCGTCAACACCCCTCTCTCGGGAAGATGGCATTTAATAATAAATAATAATAATAATTAATTTAATTTATATAGCGCTTCTCAATAACCCGAAGTCGCTGACAGTAGTCGGGAGCAAGAGTACAAACAAAGAAACGAAAGCAAAGAAACAAAAACAAAGAAACAACAAAGAAACAAAAACAAAAGGAACATGAGACCATGGGGGGAACAGGGGAGACAGCATGATAGCACAAAAAAGACTGGAGACAGACATCAATCGGGTTGGAGGGGAGGGGGGGGGGGGGGGGTTAAGGGTGGGGGGGGTTGAAGGCAAGGGAGAACAAAGTAGTAAGAAAGTATCTGCTGTTAAAATGACACAAACATTCGTTTTGTGGCATTAACGTTATATAGTTAGTGTTACACGTTCAATAACATCAGCATATTATTTACCCGAAGATAGCAAGTAAGCAAGGCATTACTCCGTTCATAGCTCAGTTCCATTCCGTTGCTCATTCCGTACCCAACTACCCATTCTGCAATCTGTTAATAAAGTTTTCAACCAGACAAATGTATAGAAAGGCTTTGTTTTATTATAACATTTGTTGCAGTAAAATCATTGTGTCTCGTTTGGTCATCTTGTGGAGTGCTGGTCGGCGGGCAGCTAACGTATTAGCTTGTTGTGGTTCTCGCAAGCAGATCAATGGCGGTGTGGGATATTTGTGGATATCCTGATGAAGAATGTCTCAGTCAACCGAGGCTTGGATAATAACAAGGTTTATTAACCAAACAGATAGAATACATAGAGAGAATGGCTGAGGCTCTCGCCCCAGGTGATCAGCTGAAATTACCCAGGTAAGAAGCCTGGGTAGATCTCAAGAGGAGATCTATATAGTTAACAGGAGGGGGTGTGCCCATTTGATAGGTCAGATGGGGGGGGGGGGTACAGGTAATGGGGACACAGGGGAGGGGAGTGTCTTATTCCACAGAGGGGGGGGGGGGGCACAGGTAAAGGGAACACAGGGGAGGGGGATATATTTACATGAGGACATAATTATACCACAATACTCACTTTTCTTTCTTATAATGTGGGTGAGATTAATGTATAATATACCAGGATTGTTTGGAACAGGTAAAAGTGGGGATAATAGTTTAAAATAGAATTATTTACATACATGATTAATAGAATTATTTACATACATGATTCATGACATGATCGACTGGACTGCGGTCTGTGTTATTTTGATATCAGAGATGTGGGAATAGATATCACCCTTTTCTTTTATTAATCGCTCAAAATACCTATATCAATGAGTGGTCCTCATCTCTGATATCAAACAACAATTAACATAATCATTTGAAGCTATCGCTGTGCAAATATCTTGGCATACCTTCAGTCGTTCATGTCGTGACTCTGGGGAGCTAATGTGATCGTTGTGCATACAGGCATCGTAATAAACCAATTAAATACATGCACTGTCTGTGTGGTCAGATTGCACAGGGTGAAAAAACAAAATTGTGTGCATAATTAGGCTAATGTGTACAAAAACATTTTAACAACCGTTAACCTGGTGGTTAATAAAACTAACATGATTGATTATGGGAAACTGTTCAAAAATATATATATATATTTTTGCACGTTTTATGATGATTCTTGATGAAATTACTTAGGATCCAGTTGTATTTACCCTGAGTTTGAGTGTCACTTTCATCTGTGATTGCCTCAGTTTTGTTGGTCTTTACTTAGAATCAGGCAATTTTCTCCATTTCTTCTCTATAAATGAGGAGATAAAACGTCTTATGCATCGCTTCTGTATGTAATTCTAGTGCATATACTATCAATGGTTCACCATATAGGTGCAAAACAACGTTACATGTCCTCTTCTATGAGAGAATAAAACAACTGATTCTTTCTTGTCTGACAATACAATTTTGTAACCTAAGTAATTCAAATGTGATGTAATGTGATCATGTGGTCACTTCTTCCTTCAGCAATACATTTTAGCTCATTATTACTAACCATTGTTAATGCTTTCTCATTGATTTCTTTTCATCACATCCCTAGTTCATCGTTTTGCAGATACATACAATTGTGTGAAAAGTTTCCTTCTTGTGAAGGTATTAATCTGAATGATGTTGCGTCGTTGTTGACAAGGTGTTCTCTGTCGGTCGTGTGGCAGGGCCAAACAGTAACACATAAAAATTAAATAAATACATACAATAGACATTACCTTAGTGGCTAATGTGTCAAAATAAAATTGAAAACCGTTAACCTAGTGGTTAATATAAAAGGTGATTATGATAATCGTTATGCATTGTTCTGTGGTGCATACTATCAATGTTGAACACAAACTTGGTGTCTTGGAACAATCCAACTGGTTCTGCCCTGTTTAACAATACCATTTTGTAATGTGACTCTGTGATCATTTCTCATTGTCATTATAAAATTGGTTAATGCAATCTTACTGATTGTATTTCATCATATTCCTAGTCAATAATTTTCCAGATACATATGAACTCTGTGAAACAGTTCTTGTTTGTGAATCTGACAGTTGCTGTGAAGTGTTGATCATCTGTTCTCGGTCTGTCGTGTGGCAGGGCCAATACATACATAACAATGTGGACAATGTGTGTTCAGAAGTATCTTGTTCTACAGGTCTCTGATGATGTCTCTTCTTGACGATGCAGTCGGGAACATTCACTGGTCGTCGTTCATTCAGAGGGGGCCTACAGGAGGTCGCCGTCCGCTCCCTGTGTACCTTGTCAAGGGTCACCGGTAGCAGTCAACTATAGTGGTCTTTTCCTGCAGCCTATGTTGTTCTCCATCACCACCACACATCCGCCACTGTGCTCACGCTTGGCTCCCATCAGGCCCAGAGACATGGTGGTCAGGGCGTTTTTGAATGTGTTGTGCTGGTTTCGCTGTCCTCTCCTCGTCATTGCGGTACCACTTGATGGAGGGCGAGGGCCCGCCGGTGTAGTGGCTAGTCAGTAGGACGCTCTTTTTCACACGGATGACAATCTTGTCATGGGAATCCACCTTGATGGTCGGGGACTTGGTTCCCATCTGCAGGTGATGGGTTTGGTCTGCAGTGCCGGGGTGGAGGCTGTCAAAAGGTTGATCTCCTCTTCGTCAGTGTCTCCTTGGTCAGTCTCCTTCGTGGTCCCCTGCTCCACTTTCTTGGGGATGTCTGTGGGCTGGGTTGGATGGTTCTCTCACGGTTGTTGTCGTCGCCTCTGGTTGTCAATTTTCTTTATGTGTCCCGCTGTGATTAGCTTGTTAATCTCAGCGCGGTACACAGTCTCTTGAGCGGGGTCTCTGGCTAGGCGCCGCTCTGTGTTCAATAGATACCGCTCCGTCGCTTCTTTTGGGGCGTGGAAGGTGGGCATACCCTCTCGCCTCAAGAGTGGAGTTGCGTATCTCATCACTCCATTGACTTTGACTCTCTTTGTCCCTTGCTCGAGGAGTGCTATGGCGTAAATGTCTTCCTTGGAACGAATGTCTTTCTTTTCGTTCTTAAAGGGCATTGTCTCTAGTGTCCATAGCCTCTCGACATGCTGTAGGAGGGTGGTGTCTTCTTCTGTCACTCTGGAGTGGAGGCAGCTAGTGGCTGCTGTTCGGTTAAGAGACTTAGCGAGGGGGCCTTGTAATGTCCATCCTAGGCGGGTCTCGACTGCTGCAGGACAGCCTCTGGGCCCTGTGTGGACCCGGTCTATCGGGACTATGAGGTCTGCATGGTCGGAGCCTATCAGCAGGGTCGGGGTGGCACCGTCTATGAGCGGGATAGGTAGTTGACGCAGGTGCACATATTTATCCATCAGCTTGGCGATGGGGTAGGTGTACTGCGACAGGCCTATTTCTTGGCTGGTGAAAGCATTAGTAATCCTATACCGTCTCTCTGGCTGCCCGCTTGCTGCGATAGTGAAGGAGACATTCTCGCCCTTTATCGTCTTTAGATCTCTTCTTATTGTCCGAATCGTCATTGGTTGTGTCCGCAGCTTCGTGGTTCAGGTCGCGCATCGTCTCACTCGTCCTGTCCTCTCACCAATTCGTGATCTGAGGGTGATAAACACTGCCTTAGAAAACTCCTCACATAAATGATTCAACGCCTTTCTGCTAAAGTGGAAAATCATTTTGGGATTAATTCATTTCATTTTAAATACAATCACTTAATTGACAATAGGAAATGCAAGCCAATTGCATTAGCAGTGATTCCTTACGTCAAGAAGGTCACATTCACTACAATTTTATCAGATCTTGTATCTAACTAGATCTTCCAGCATTACACTTTAAATAAAATTTGTAAATGAATGGCCAAAGTCTTGAATCAGATAAAATAGCTCCTTGTCTTCATATTCTGATGGTCTTAAATTGAAGTTGATCTTACCTCAGGCCGCGTACGATGGTGTGCTTCTTCAAGATACTTACCTCGCCATGACTTCTCGGTTGTTCTTCACATCTCAGTATGGCTCATCATAGCATAGCATGGGGAAAAAACATAAAATCTAGGTAGCCAGTTAATTTTTGCATGAAAAACAATCATTTGTTTTGTCATCTACGTTTTAACTAACCTTACTGTCATGCATTTGTCCTAATAAACTAATCTACACTGTAGCACTCAACACTTTGATGACCATTGTTACTCAGCTGATAGAGGTGTGCCTTGCCTGATGTCCTGTCGTACAGAACCTGTGAGTCGCTTTGGATAAAAGTGTCAGCTAAATGATCAATGTTGTTGATATCTTGTACATTTAGATAATTGTGCTGCAATTTTGGTGGTTGATAATTTTGCAATCATGGAAAGTATTAGTTGTTAAAAGAATAGTCTAAGGAAAGTCATGCATGTTATTGGTTATAAACAGAGAATAGAAGGAGGGGATTGTAAGTAGTTGTTTTCATCATTAATCTTTCATCTCGGGCACTTCTCTAATTCATGTGTCTTTTGAAAAGAGATGATGAAACCGACTGGTTAGTTATTGTTAGTATGGGAGTTAGGTAGATTTTCATAACTGCAAATTCATCACCGGTGTCTAATTCATGTTAATTAAGTGGTTCTCTGTTGCCATCCACCGCTAGGTGAGTTCATCAAGTCTGTGGTCACGAGTGCAGGCATTTGCATTGCTTTGTCTCCCAAGTGCCCACTCTGAAGAAATTTACATGTGGGTGTTTTGGATGTAGATTTGTTCCAAATGGTCAATCGATTGTCTCTCAGCTCTGCACTGTCTCTCGGTTGACATGCAAATTGTTGGATTTTCTGTCTTTTGTGATACAATTTGGGTGTAGTCATTCACTGTTTTGCATCTCGCCTCAGAGCCAGATCTGTAAATACAAACACATGTTAATTTTCCACTCTTTTCTAAAACCTGGGTGAATCCTCTTTGACTGTCTGTGTGCTCAACAAACATTAGCTAGATCTCATCCATCCCGTTCTTGGATGTAATGATAGTGTTATCATTTATCAATCATATCGCATATGTACACAAGCATATGAATGTGGACCCACACATTTTGAATCATGTTTAAAATGTCTTACAATGGAAAGGGCTAGTTATCTTTCATTGGTTCTTTAGATAAACACATTAACTCAAGTGAATATAACCTAAACATCTTACTTTTAAACATGATCTATGTTGTTTGTGTTCCAAGTTTTCAACATTGAAAGCTTATAAAGTCTAATCTAACGCTGTTTATGTGGACTACAATTCCTGTACTGCCATATATTGGGAACCGGAAGTGTTTGTTTAGCTCCCATGGTCAGTATGACCGGTACGCCCACAGATGTATTATAATTCTGAAACAGACATTGTAATTAGCTTTATGTGACTTATAATGTGTAAATTAAAGCACATAAACACTCAAGTGATCTGAGATAGTTGTAATTTGCTTTAACTGATAGTTGTGTATATGTACAGTTTCTACGTCAAATGACTCCCTTTTCTTGACTCCTTTTGTATCACAAAAAGTACTGAATTTGCAAATCTGGTATGTCATAAATGTACAGATGTAGCAGTACTGACTATCTGTCTGTCATGTATGTCATAATATGTTCTGATAAATTGAAAATGGGGGACCCTGATGTAAACAAATCTGGTATTGAAAATGGGGGACCCTGATGTAAACAAGACTAAAGTCTCTCTCTGGTCTGCATCCCCTTAACAATTGTGTATTGAGCTGTGCTGTATTGTACCCATTCTGCAATCTGTTAATAAAGTTTTCAATCAATCAATGCATCTATATTTATGATTGTCATACTCACCGGGGACAGCTGTTGTGTTGGGTTGGATCCGTTACGTGTCGTCAGCAACCCGCATCTCGCCACCTCAACTCAACATTTTCCAATAGCAGCGCGCACATACATATACAAATAAAACATATACTACACGTGGATTTCACGCACCCTTGGCCTTGGGTACATTACACTTTACGTTCGCTTATGGATAGTTTAATATAAAATAATAACTTCACGGCGCGCATAGCGTCACGTCATTGCTCCATGCGACGTTCGTGTGTTCTCATTCGCCTCGGAAATAACGCTTTGTAATTCATACAGTATTTTTCCCACGAGCTCTCAATAGCCTGGAATTCCTATACCAGCGTTTTGTTACCGAATGAACGCGCCTGTGCATATGTGAAACGTAAACAAACTGAAACGATAAAACTATACTTCCCCAAATGGCCGTTCCCGCGGGCCGGTGTTCTGCGGAATCCGGAAATTACTATCCTAGTTTGTTCCCGTGAACTGCACTTCAATGTTATTCTTTGTATAACGGTAACTCGTTTCTCAATGCTCGTCGCGCTATCCGCAGCCGGTTCTTGACTCAATAAAGCAACGCGACGGGTCCTATAATACTTGTGCACATACAAACGAGACTTAAACAGACAAACAAACAATAATACATATAAGTTAACGTGTGTGTATATCTGACTGTATTGGATCGCTTTACGTTTAGTCGGCCAACATCTGTTGCGACAAGGCATTAATACCCTTGATATATAACTACACATCGTTATTAAAATCATAACGACCGAACCTGACTTCGAAATTTACCAGCGATATATTAGATTATATATACCTTTTAATCATACTCTCGGCCTCTTAACCCGCGACTAACGTCCTGTTTAATGTACTTTCCGCGACTGATGTCCCGTTTAATGTACATTTACGTACTCCCGGGACATCGCGTAATCATGTACTAACTAGGACATCGCGTGATCATCTTCCCGCTATCTGTATTGATCAATTGGTTAATTTAATCCAAAATACATCGTTTTCAGGAATGAGATTGTGGGCTTAGTTTGAGGTTGAAACAATGAATATTATGACGCTACTCTGGTAATTTCTAATTATGATTCCATCAGCTTCTCGGTCCTAACTTCCCGCCTCTTTGCAAAGGAATCACAGAACGTTTTTAACAGAGTAGCGTTTTCCAAGGATATCACATCATAATAAGCTCACGTATCTATTTTGTTGCCTATATTTTTAGTCTGCATCAGCTAGACTAGGGGTAGCAATCCAACAACCTGTGTGTGCCTTAGCTTTCGGTCGGCTCCGACTCGACCAGGAATAGCACCTCAACCTTTGTGCCTAAACTTTTGGGAATAGCACTATAACCCATCCTCTCAGAACCGCCTGATAAAGGACCCAGGTGCACGCGCGCCCTGGTAACGATTCTCAATACAGATCAGATATATTAATGCACATTATTCTACTCAGCCATGATCTCAATATTGGACAACATTCTGTAATATTCACCTGGCACAGAGAAAAGCGGGAAGATTTTAATTCCTTCCATACATTTTTGGTCGACCATCCTATTATACTCACTTTTCTCTGTATAGTTGAATGATACAGCACGCCGGGAGGACGCAAAAAGTCCGTCACAAGTTCGTAGACGCCAATTGTGGGATATTTGTGGATATCCTGATGAAGAATGTCTCAGTCAACCGAGGCTTGGATAATAACAAGGTTTATTAACCAAACAGATAGAATACATAGAGAGAATGGCTGAGGCTCTCGC
>NC_140183.1:72802828-72805328 GCF_963971535.1 Notolepis coatsorum
GTTAAGAGAGTTCTCTTCCTAGATACCCAGCAGCCTCACCGCACAGGGGTCCTAAGATTAGGTCATCGCCGGCCGCGCGCGTGCCTGAGCTACACTGTTTACCTGAAGGTGAGAGAGACACACATGTGCACGCACACACACACACACACACACACACACACACACACACACACACACACACACACACACACACACACGCACGCACACACACACACACACACACACACACACACACACACACACACAAATTCACAGTCAGAGACACTCTCCACAGTCTGACCTTTCTATAGGAGGTTACTGGAGTTGGATACAGATGAAGCTGTCATACTTACCACCACTTTGGCACCTCTCCTCCATCCCTAAGGGGGAACCTTAGAGAAATGCATAATCTTTTCCTCCACCAGAAAGGAAGGATCTGGCAGGCGACCATGTGAGAAACACAATCTATGTTTTACAACATGGCTATTCAGCTAAACCTTGCTACAGTATATTTGAAGAGAACAGCCTCCAGCAGCAGTAGAAGGACAGGGTAGTGGTAATGCTATAACGCAGGTATAATGAGAGCCTTATGGCTAATACGGTACCCCACAGTCTTATCAGCTGTCCAATCAGCTGTCCAATCAGCTCATTTGAAAGAAAGTGTCTACATAAAACAATGTTTTTTATACATTAAGGGCAAGGCTAAGAGAATCATTAAAGACTCCAGTCACCCGAACAACTGCCTCTTTGAACTGCTGCGGTCAGGCAAGCGATACAGGAGTCTCAAGGCGAGCACAGAAAGACTCAGAAGAAGCTTCTATCCCCAGGCCATCAGGCTGCTAAACGAACAATGAATGAACACTACACAACAACAACCACCAAACGCACATAGCACACACATCCACACGCACACACTCACTTTAAACAAACACACTGTAGCACCCACTCCACACACTTATAGCACACACCCACTTTAAACAAACACACTGTAGCACCCACTCCCCACACTTTATATTTATGGATGAAGGATTGCACTACAACTCGTACACCTTACTGTAAATTGTACCTAAAATTGTACCTCATCCCATTTCTGCTTTGCACTAGATAGTACTGTACATTAGTACACTGCATAGTATTGTGTATTGTATATTATATGGTAACTCAGAACATTGTACATATGTCTATACCGAACACTGTGACCTCATTTTCTTCCTTTTCTTCTTCTAAATTCATGCTATATTATGTTATTATGTTATTTGATACTATCTTGTCTAGCACAGTCTCTGGAGCGTAACAGTAAGAAGCATTTTGTATGAAAGTATTCTGTACTTCTGTATGACAACTATTAAAGAACTTGAACTTGAACTTGAACATTATGAAAGACATCTGTTTCTCCATGATGTAAATGGTGAATGGACTGCATTTATATAGCACTTTTATCCAAATCGCTTTACAACTTATGCCTCACATTCACTCAATCACACATTCACACACCGACGGCGGAGGCAAACATGCAAGGTGCCAACCTGCTCATCGGGAGCAGTTAGGGGTTAAGTGTCTTGCTCAAGGGCACTTCGACACACTTCCCCGAGAGGAGCTGGAATCGAACCGGAACCAGACGACTGCTCTACCTCCTGAGCCACTGTTGCCCTGCTAGGATTTTTCTTTATTGAGACAGTAGGAAGGCTGAGAGCAAGACAGCGTAGAGGAGACACAGGAGAGAAGGTTCTCAGTAGGAAGGCTGAGAGGGAGACAGTGTAGAGGAGACACAGGAGAGAAGGTTCTTCATTCAAACAGTAGGAAGGCTGAGAGGGAGACAGTGTAGAGGAGACACAGGAGAGAAGGTTCTTCATTCAAACAGTAGGAAGGCTGAGAGGGAGACAGTGTAGAGGAGACACAGGAGAGAAGGTTCTTCATTCAAACAGTAGGAAGGCTGAGAGGGAGACAGTGTAGAGGAGACACAGGAGAGCAGGTTCTTCATTCAAACAGTAGGAAGGCTGAGAGGGAGACAGTGTAGAGGAGACACAGGAGAGCAGGTTCTTCATTCAAACAGTAGGAAGGCTGAGAGGGAGACAGTGTAGAGGAGACACAGGAGAGAAGGTTCTTCATTCAAACAGTAGGAAGGCTGAGAGGGAGACAGTGTAGAGGAGACACAGGAGAGAAGGTTCTTCATTCAAACAGTAGGAAGGCTGAGAGGGAGACAGTGTAGAGGAGACACAGGAGAGAAGGTTCTTCATTCAAACAGTAGGAAGGCTGAGAGGGAGACAGTGTAGAGGAGACACAGGAGAGAAGGTTCTTCATTCAAACAGTAGGAAGGCTGAGAGGGAGACAGTGTAGAGGAGACACAGGAGAGCAGGTTCTTCATTCAAACAGTAGGAAGGCTGAGAGGGAGACAGTGTAGAGGAGACACAGGAGAGCAGGTTCTTCATTCAAACAGTAGGAAGGCTGAGAGGGAGACAGTGTAGAGGAGACACAGGAGAGAAGGTTCTTCATTCAAACAGTAGGAAGGCTGAGAGGGAGA
>NC_140183.1:72810328-72812828 GCF_963971535.1 Notolepis coatsorum
TTCTACTGCGCAGGCGCACCAACCGACCTGTAGGAGTCGCTGTCCACAACGCCCGATCCCCACCCATCAGTTTCCCACCCCCTAATACTGCCAATGTGTATTAGTACGGACGACCAGCTAAACTGAAAGCAATGTGGAGCGCTGGGCTCAAACAGGCGAGCCCAGCGTCTCCAGTATTCGTGGTGAGCGTCTTGCCCACTGCACCACGTAGCCGCCCTTCATTTGACACTTGTTACATTACTTGCCAATGCGGCATCCTGTTTCTGTACGGACACACACTGCCAATTTGGGTTGCGACCCGTAGTTTGAGAACCACTGCTCTACTAGATGAGTGACACCAGTGTCTTATCTATCTCTCTCGCTCTCTCTCTCTATCTGCCCCTCTCTCTCTCTCTCTCTCTCTCTCACCTCTACAGAGACCATTCACAGCTGGTGATTGGGGACGATAACTTTGTGATGTTAATCATCACGGCGGTGAATCAAGGCGAGGGGGCTTACGAGACGGAGCTCCACACACTGCTGCCCCCAGAGGCCGACTACATCGGGGTGGAGCGCAGGGTGGAGGTAAGAACACACACACACACACACACATAGGCGTAGATTTTGAGGGGGGTTGCAGGGGACATGTCCCCCTCAATATTGAGAAGAGGTAAATTTGTCCCCCTCAAAAGACAACCCCCTCCCCAAAAGAGGTAGAAAATAAGGGGGTCAAAACATTTATATATCCTCTTACCTGTACAGTAACTATATATTAACCAACAATTTCAGACACCCCTAAAGGGCCGTACCATCTCAACCTGGCAGACGTGCCTCTCATTAAAGTACACCGGAATGCAGGAAATGAAGTGTTTGATGCTCAAAGTTTCTAGGGGGAGGACACCCAGACCCCCACTTAAAGTGTCCCCCACACACACACACACACACACACACACACACACACACACACACACACACACACACACACACGCACACACACACATGTATGATAGGTATACATAGTATAAACACTCCAAGTCACAGATGACACTTTCAGTCTTAGCAAGGCAGGCACGTGCATACATAGGGGTGAAGGGGTGCCCGGGCACCTGCCTTTTTCATTTCTCATTAGAAAGTGCCCTTTTTATGCCACCCTCTTTTTTTTTTTTTTTTTTTTTTTTTTTTTACTGTTGCACATATATATATATATATATACTGCCCTGCCCTTCCAAATGAAAGATGTCACGATAGAATCTAAATATTAGGTAAAGAAAGAGAGAGAAATGCCACCCCTCTCGTAAATAATAGGTCCTTCCAGCCTTACGCATAGGCATAGCACGTGGGTGTGTGATGATCAATGAGACATGTAAACCGCGCAGGGCCAGCAGTGCACTGAACAGGAAATTGATATCCAGCTGTTGTTGAGCTCACAGTGCCCTCACACTCGAGTCGAGACCTCTTTTTTTACAGTTACTATTTCAACTAAAACAAAGCAAGAGTACACATCAGGTAAGGTATTTGCCCAACAAAATAAAATGTCGGGTTTGCAGTGCACTGTATATTTTCGTGAAACACGTCGCCAGATCAGCCCTCCCCAGCCCCTCCCTCCCTGCTGCTAGTGCAGGAAAACACGCAGCATACTCTCTCTCTCTCTCTCTCTCTCTCTCTCTCTCTCTCTCTCTCTCTCTCTCTCTCTCTCTCTCTCTCTCTCTCTCTCTCTCTCTCTCTCTCTCTCTCTCTCCCTCCCTCCAGCAGCTGTTGGTCTGGAGCGCATATTGTGTTATTAAAGGGACACTATGTAGTTTTGGTGACATCTATCGGTGAAACTGAATGTACCATGATAGACTTGTATTAACCCCAAAAATCGCGCTCGCGCGCTGCGCGCACTCGCATTACATTTAATAATTAATGCCCTTTTATGATTCCGGGCACCTGCCTTTCTAAAGTCCTGTGCACGTCCCTGTAGCAAGGTATTGCTCACACTTCTTTTGGCCAGGGGCAAATAATGCCTCAAAATCTCAAAACGTTTTTTTGTGTCTGTCTGTGACAGAAAATCTGTCTAAGAAATTCTAAACAATCCACTTCTCCTTCTTGCAAGTCTGTGTGTAATCTATAAACATGTTGAAAGAATTAAAAACTGGGTAGGTAAGGCTCAACCTCCCCACGTAAACAGAGTCAAGAGGAAACCCGCGTCTTCAAAATATTCCAACCATAAATTGTCAGTTTTTGTATAATTCTTATGACAGCTTCTGTGATGTTTACAAGAGTTTTGTGTGCTAGTCAATACCGCATTGCTCAGATATCCCAGAGGCCCAGTTAGGTAGCTGGCTAGCTTCTGTGATATTCACTTCCTGTCCGTGGGCAAACAAAACACAGGAGAGCCCTTTTCTCCGAATTCAGTTTTCTCCAAATCTAAAATTCACATCATGGTGTATAGATCCCTATCTCGACCTCCTGCTACGTGTGATATGTGATCACGTGTGTGAAAGCGAAGCAGACCTCTCAAATCTACAGTAGACTCGGG
>NC_140183.1:72817828-72830158 GCF_963971535.1 Notolepis coatsorum
ATGAGGAGGTGCAGTTGCCTGCTCTCACCACCTGGGGTCTGCCAGTCAGGAAGTCCAAGACCCTCTGGCAGAGGTCATAGCCCAAGCCCAGGTCCCTGAGCTTGGCTATGAGTATGGAGGGGACTATGGTATTGAATGCCGAGCTGTAGTCGATGAATAGCATTCTCACATAGTTCCCCTGCCTCTTGTCCAGGTGTGATGCTGCTGTGTGCAGCACATGGGATATGGCGTCCTCCGTGGACCTGTTGGGGCGGTATGCAAATTGCAGGGGGTCCATGTTGATGGGGAGGGAGGAGCAGATGTAGCCCTTTACTAGCTTCTCAAAGCACTTCATGGCTATGGAGGTGAGAGCTACAGGGCGGTAGTCGTTGAGGCAAGCAGGCTTGGATTTTTTGGGTACAGGGATAATAGTGGACTTCTTCAGGCAGGTGGGGATGACAGCCTGTTCTAAGGACAGGTTAAATATGTCAGTGAATACTGGGGCCAGTTGGTCGGCACAGACTTTTAGGACGCGGCCGGGGATGCCGTCCGGACCTGCTGCCTTCCTGATATTCACTTTTTTAAAGCCTGCATTATACCTTTAAACTGACCCGTCTGCTGCATACAGCCTGCATTATACCTTTAAACTGACCTGTCTGCTGCATACAGCCTGCATTATACCTTTAAACTGACCTGTCTGCTGCATACAGCCTGCATTATACCTTTAAACTGACCTGTCTGCTGCACACAGCCTGCATTATACCTTTAAACTGACCTGTCTGCTGCATACAGCCTGCATTATACCTTTAAACTGACCTGTCTGCTGCATACAGCCTGCATTATACCTTTAAACTGACCTGTCTGCTGCATACAGCCTGCATTATACCTTTAAACTGACCTGTCTGCTGCATACAGCCTGCATTATACCTTTAAACTGACCCGTCTGCTGCATACAGCCTGCATTATACCTTTAAACTGACCCGTCTGCTGCATACAGCCTGCATTATACCTTTAAACTGACCTGTCTGCTGCATACAGCCTGCATTATACCTTTAAACTGACCTGTCTGCTGCATACAGCCTGCATTATACCTTTAAACTGACCTGTCTGCTGCATACAGCCTGCATTATACCTTTAAACTGACCTGTCTGCTGCATACAGCCTGCATTATACCTTTAAACTGACCTGTCTGCTGCATACAGCCTGCATTATACCTTTAAACTGACCTGTCTGCTGCATACAGCCTGCATTATACCTTTAAACTGACCTGTCTGCTGCATACAGCCTGCATTATACCTTTAAACTGACCTGTCTGCTGCACACAGACCAGCTCTAGAGGCTCTGAGCAGAACAGACAGAGGCTGACAGAAATATGAGTTATATATGTGGTGTGTGGCATCACCTTCTCTTTCTAGGTTTCTCTCTCTTTTTTTTTTTTTTTTATCCACTTTTTCTCCCATTTTTCTATATTTTTCTCCCATCCCAATTTCGTATCATCCAATTCAACCCTCCCCTGTCACGGACGCTGTTTCTTGCCTCCCACAAGCCGGCTGCAATGTGGACTAAGTCATACATAGCACAAGTCCCCTCCGGTACTTGAGGTAACAGCAGTCGCATCTTTTCACCTGCGCAGCTCGATCTCTCAGTGGCGAGGAGTAACGCGTGGGAGGCTCACGCTGCCCCCGACACTTCCTGATTCTACTGCGCAAGCGCACCAACCGACCTGTAGGAGTCGCTGTCCACAACGCCCGATCCCCACCCTTCAGTTTCCCTCCCCGTAATACGGCCAATGTGTATTAGTACGGACGACCAGCTAAACTGAAAGCAAATGTGGAGCGCTGGGCTCGAACGGGCGAGCCCAGCGTCTCCAGATTTCGTGGCGAGCGCCTTGCCCACTACGCCACGTAGCCACCCTAGGTTTCTCTCTCTTTTAAAGGTATAATGCAGGCTGTATGCAGCAGACGGGTCAGTTTAAAGGTATAATGCAGGCTGTATGCAGCAGACAGGTCAGTTTAAAGGTATAATGCAGGCTGTATGCAGCAGACAGGTCAGTTTAAAGGTATAATGCAGGCTGTATGCAGCAGACAGGTCAGTTTAAAGGTATAATGCAGGCTGTATGCAGCAGACAGGTCAGTTTAAAGGTATAATGCAGGCTGTATGCAGCAGACAGGTCAGTTTAAAGGTATAATGCAGGCTGTATGCAGCAGACAGGTCAGTTTAAAGGTATAATGCAGGCTGTATGCAGCAGACGGGTCAGTTTAAAGGTATAATGCAGGCTGTATGCAGCAGACGGGTCAGTTTAAAGGTATAATGCAGGCTGTGTGCAGCAGACAGGTCAGTTTAAAGGTATAATGCAGGCTGTATGCAGCAGACGGGTCAGTTTAAAGGTATAATGCAGGCTGTATGCAGCAGACAGGTCAGTTTAAAGGTATAATGCAGGCTGTATGCAGCAGACAGGTCAGTTTAAAGGTATAATGCAGGCTGTATGCAGCAGACAGGTCAGTTTAAAGGTATAATGCAGGCTGTATGCAGCAGACGGGTCAGTTTAAAGGTATAATGCAGGCTGTATGCAGCAGACAGGTCAGTTTAAAGGTATAATGCAGGCTGTATGCAGCAGACAGGTCAGTTTAAAGGTATAATGCAGGCTGTATGCAGCAGACAGGTCAGTTTAAAGGTATAATGCAGGCTGTATGCAGCAGACGGGTCAGTTTAAAGGTATAATGCAGGCTGTATGCAGCAGACAGGTCAGTTTAAAGGTATAATGCAGGCTGTATGCAGCAGACAGGTCAGTTTAAAGGTATAATGCAGGCTGTATGCAGCAGACAGGTCAGTTTAAAGGTATAATGCAGGCTGTATGCAGCAGACGGGTCAGTTTAAAGGTATAATGCAGGCTGTATGCAGCAGACAGGTCAGTTTAAAGGTATAATGCAGGCTGTATGCAGCAGACAGGTCAGTTTAAAGGTATAATGCAGGCTGTATGCAGCAGACAGGTCAGTTTAAAGGTATAATGCAGGCTGTGTGCAGCAGACAGGTCAGTTTAAAGGTATAATGCAGGCTGTATGCAGCAGACGGGTCAGTTTAAAGGTATAATGCAGGCTGTATGCAGCAGACAGGTCAGTTTAAAGGTATAATGCAGGCTGTGTGCAGCAGACAGGTCAGTTTAAAGGTATAATGCAGGCTGTATGCAGCAGACAGGTCAGTTTAAAGGTATAATGCAGGCTGTGTGCAGCAGACAGGTCAGTTTAAAGGTATAATGCAGGCTGTATGCAGCAGACAGGTCAGTTTAAAGGTATAATGCAGGCTGTATGCAGCAGACAGGTCAGTTTAAAGGTATAATGCAGGCTGTATGCAGCAGACGGGTCAGTTTAAAGGTATAATGCAGGCTGTATGCAGCAGACAGGTCAGTTTAAAGGTATAATGCAGGCTGTATGCAGCAGACAGGTCAGTTTAAAGGTATAATGCAGGCTGTATGCAGCAGACAGGTCAGTTTAAAGGTATAATGCAGGCTGTATGCAGCAGACAGGTCAGTTTAAAGGTATAATGCAGGCTGTATGCAGCAGACGGGTCAGTTTAAAGGTATAATGCAGGCTGTATGCAGCAGACGGGTCAGTTTAAAGGTATAATGCAGGCTGTATGCAGCAGACGGGTCAGTTTAAAGGTATAATGCAGGCTGTATGCAGCAGACAGGTCAGTTTAAAGGTATAATGCAGGCTGTATGCAGCAGACAGGTCAGTTTAAAGGTATAATGCAGGCTGTATGCAGCAGACGGGTCAGTTTAAAGGTATAATGCAGGCTGTCTGAAGAAGTCCACTATTATCCCTGTACCCAAAAAATCCAAGCCTGCTTGCCTCAACAACTACCGCCCTGTAGCTCTCACCTCCATAGCCATGAAGTGCTTTGAGAAGCTAGTGAAGGGCTACATCTGCTCCTCCCTCCCCATCAACCTGGACCCCCTGCAATTTGCATACCGCCCCAACAGGTCCACGGAGGACGCCATAGCCCATGTGCTGCACACAGCAGCATCACACCTGGACAAGAGGCAGGGGAACTATGTGAGAATACTGTTCGACTACAGCTCAGCATTCAATACCATAGTCCCCTCCAAACTCATAGCCAAGCTCAGGGACCTGGGCTTGAACTATGACCTCTGCCAGTGGGTCTTGGACTTCCTGACGGGCAGACCCCAGGTGGTGAGAGCAGGCAACTGCACCTCCTCATCCATCACCCTCAACATAGGGGCCCCCCAGGGCTGTGTTCTGAGCCCCCTTCTCTACTCCCTGTACACACATGACTGTGTGGCACAGCGGAACAACAACACAATCATCAAATTTGCTGACGACACAGTAGTGGTGGGCCTGATCTCTGCAAATGACAAGAGGGCCTACCTGGAAGAGGTCAAGGTCCTAGCGGGATGGTGTCAAGAGAACAGCCTCTCCCTGAACGTCTGCAAAACAAAGGAGATGATTGTGGACTTTAGGAGGTCGGGGGTCAGGGACTACAGCCCCCTCAGCATCGACGGGGCACCGGTTGAGAGAGTGAACAGTTTTAAGTACCTCGGAGTCCACATATCCGAGGACTTGACATGGACCACACACATTGACAGTGTTGTGAAGAAGGCACGGCAACGCCTCTACTTCCTCAGGCGCCTAAGGAAGTTCCAAGTCAGTCAGAAGATCCTTAAGAACTTCTACTCATGTACAATAGAGAGCATCCTGACTGGCAATATCACCTCCTGGTTTGGGAATAGCACCGCACAAGACCGTAGCAGACTACAGAGAGTGGCTCGTTCAGCCGAACGCACAATTGGAGGGGGGCTTCCCACTCTCCAGAACATTTACAACAAGCGGTGCATGGGTAAGGCTAAGAGAATTATCAAAGACTCCAGCCACCCAAACAACTGCCTCTTTGAACTGCTGCGGTCAGGCAAGCGATACCGGAGTCTCATGGCAAGCACAGAAAGACTCAGCCTGGGGATAGAAGAAGCTTCTATCCCCAGGCCATCAGGATGCTCAACGAATAATAACACTATGTAACAACCATCAAATGCACTCACAGCACACACATCCACACGCACTTTAAACAAACAACTCACTGCAGCACCCACTTTACCCACTTTAGAACACCTAAACATACTTTATATTTATTGGTAAAGAATTTGCACTACAACCCATACCTCATTACACCTTACTGTAAATTGTACCTAAATTGTACCTCATCCCATTTCTCCTTTGCACTATATAGTATATTGTATTAGTATATTGTATAGTATATTGTATGGTAACTCAGTTACTTCTACTCTGCATTGAACATTGTACATAATGTACATACTGAACACTTGTGTCTACGTACGTGACTTCTATTTTATACTGCTATACTTATTTTATTTTATACTTATCTATTTTTGTCTAGCACAGTCTCTGGAGCATAACAGAAAGATGCATTTTGTATAAAAGTATTCTGTACTTCTGTATGACAACTAATAAAGAAACTTGAACTTGAACTTTTTTATCTCTGTTTTTTTCTCTTTTTACTCAGTTTTACTGCCATTCCACTCCTCTTTCTCCTCTATATATCTCTCTCTCCAAGTTGATTGAAACACATTTGGTGTTTTTATGTTTAGTTTTGTGCTTTGTGGCGTGTAACCCACGATAATGACCGCAACCATAACTTAACCTTAACCTAGCCTTAACCTAGCCTTAACCTAACCTTAACCTAACCTGACATTAACCTAATCCCAACACAGCACCAGCCCATGTCTCCACAAGGATACAAATTTATATTGGGGTTTTCTTTCGGGTAGAAAAACAATGCCACACACACACACATACAGACACACACACACGCACACGCACACACACACATACATACACACACACACACACACACACACACACACACACACACACATACAGACACACACACACACACACACACACACACACATACAGACACACACACACACACACACACACTTGAGTGATTGAGATATATTTGATATTTATTCCCAAATCTTCTTAGAGTTTTACTTGTTCTCCTCCTCCTCCTCCTCCTCCTCCTCCTCCTCCTCCTCCTCCTCCTCCTCCTCCTCCTCCTTTCCTCCTCCTCCTCCTCCTCTCACCCTGTTGTGTCCTATAAAGTCTTTGTAGTCTGACCTCTCCCCCCCCAGGCCTGTCTACCAGAGTGTTACTGTGCTGTCATTTCCTTTTCTAGCTCAATGTCTGACCTGTTGTTCATTAGAGTCCACACACACACACACACACACACACACACACACACACACACACACACACACACACACACAGACCATTGTCATACAGTTGATAATGAAGTAAGTCCTCCCACATGTTGTGAGTTAGTCTGGAAGACGGGGGATTTACATCGGGGAGAGACTAGAAACATTTCTATCGCTGTATCGTAGCTGTGTGTGTGTGTGTGTGTGTGTGTGTGTGTGTGTGTGTGTGTGTGTGTGTGTGTGTGTGTGTGTGTGTGTGTGTGCGCGTGTGTGGCGTGTGTGCGTACCTATACGTTCATGTGTGCCCACGTGTGTATGTGTGCATCCGTGCAGTTGTTCCTGTGGGTTGCCTAACACATCGGGGATCTGTAAAGAATCTGTAGCATGAGAAAAAACAGACACACACACATGTGTACACCTATACACGTGAGTGCCCACATATGTGTGCGCACACACACGCACACACACACACACACACAGCAGGGTGCTGCTTAGCCAATAGCAGAAGAGCCTTGTTAGCATGAAGGGCGAACAGACGTCTCTTACTGAATACTTACAGATGTGACATGACACACTCTCTCCCTCTCCTCTGTCTCTCTCTCCTCTCTCCTTCCCCTCCGTCTCTCTACCTGTCCTCTACTTGCTCCCCTTTTCTCCCTTCTCCACTCCTCCCCTGCCGTCCTCCTCCATCCCTCGTTCCTGTCCTGGTTGTCCTCGTTCTCCTCGTTTCCCAGTTGTCTGTCGGCCTGCGCTTTTCTGTCCAGAGGTTGGAAGAGGCCGGACCGCGAATCAGCTTTGAGCTACAGATACACAGGTGACACGCACACGCACACTCACACACACACTCACACACGCACACACACACACACACTCACACACGCACACACACACACACACGCACACACGCACACACACACACACACACACTCACACACGCACGCACGCACGCACGCACACACACACACACACACACGCACACACACACACTCACACACGCACGCACACACACACACACTCACACACGCACGCACACACACACACGCACACACACGCACACATACATACAGTAAATTCACACATACACACACACATACATATACAGTACATTCACACACTCACACACACACACACACACACACACACACACACACACACACACACACACACACACACACACACACACACACACACACACACACACACACACACACACACAAAGGGTTGATTGTTATACAGACATGTAAATAGGAACTGTTCCGTCCCCGTGGCTGGTTGAAATTAACAGAGACGAGACAGATTCCCAGAAGACACAAGCTCAAAACAACACGTCCCCTGTTAGCATCGCCACACCGCCTTTGATTCATTTCATCACAACACACATACACTACACACACACACACACACACACACACACACACACACACACACACACACACACACACACACACACACACACACACCACACACACACACACACACACACACACACACACACACACACACACACACACAGGGTTCAGGAATCAACAGTCCCAGACACTGTCTCAGAAATTCTTTGTTTACTATTCAATGCAGTTTTCCAGATTTATGGCTTTCTCTTTTTATATGACACGGTTGCCGTTTATTCAACTCTGGGAGGAAAACAGCATGAAGAAAAACAACAGTGAAAGGAGTGAAGGGAACCATGTGTGTCGTTTGGTAGACGCCGTTATCTGAAGCTCCTTAACACTTTGATTGCCAGCCGTGTTTTCCTTTTTACCCCCTTGAATGCCACCATCCACTCCAATGTTAACTTAATATCGCCTAATCTATGTTTTAAATTATGGCTATGTGTCTAATCTGCCCGTTGCTTATCAAAGACTCATTTTCCAGTCAACATTGTCAAGGCAGATTGTTTTTTTATCGCTTCATTTCCGTTTGATAGCATTTTGAAAATCACTCGTTTTCGCGGAAAAAACAACCCATTCTATGATAATCGTCTTTTACTGGAATATTCCAGAACGTTGTCATTTGTCTGCCTATTTATGAATCGTTTTCAAATAAACGCTAGATGATCGATAGTATATGTGTGCGCACGCACGCTCGTGCCGCGCGCTGATAATCGCTGCTCTTATCAGCTATATCACATATAGGGGAAACGCTTATATATCCGTGAAAACTAGTCTGATTATCCTAAGACTGATAACATAGATTCCTTACCTGAGGTCAGATGGTATTCAAATGGTTTATTCCAATTTCCGATCGCCATTCGGAAAAATCGCTCATTTGATTGATCCACCGTGTGTACAGTAAAACACATATTCGCCGCGGCACCAAGGCTCCAGAATTAACTCTGGTAGACCCCGGTTACATCAGTGAGAAGTAAAATGTGGAGTCAGAAATCCTTTCTCCCATTCACTTTCATTGAGTCCAATCCAAAAGGGTGATTTACCATCTGGGAGACGATAGGGGCGCTTTTTTCACATCTGAGCGCCGGCGGTGCCTGGATCTCCAACGGCTTGATGCAATATGATTTCAGATCGCTAATAAAAAAAAAAGAAAAAAAATAGTATTCTCGTGACGTGGCATTCAACGGTCGGGGGGTAAACCCGAGAAAAGCCGTGAGTGGCATTCAAAGTGTTAAAGGCGGGGTAGGCAAGCATATTTGGAACTACTTTGGTAAGATTTGGTGAAACTCTCTCACTATCCCAACAGCTACCAATAGTAGTAACATCAAATCCACTGAGATTGAGAAATCTGGTCTCTGTGACTATTCCAGGCCCTGTAATCAGACGTTCCAACATCTCAGGATGGCTTGAATCTTAAGAATCGATCACGTTTTTTGGCCTGCCAAGTGGTGTTTCGGAAAACAAACGGTGCCATTGTGTTCCTCGTCGGAAAGTACCCACAGTGAACAAACCTGCCTGCCAATCAGAGGCCGGGACATGGTTTTTATTATTGTTTTTAAAATCCAGCTCGAAGCTGCAAGTCTGGGAGTCTGTACCACGCCAGGCTTGAAAAGTGATGCCATGTAAGCTCACTCTTTTATCATGCGTGGGCCCCATAGATATATAATAATGCATAGGACAGACATTCCGTACATGTACTGCATTTATATATCGCTTTTATCCAAAGCGCTTTACAACTTATGCCTCAGATTCACCCATTCACTCATACATTCACACACCGTCGGCAGAGGCAACCATGCAAGGTGCTGACCTGCTCATCTGGGGCAGTTAGGGGTTAAGTGTCTTGCTCAAGGACTTGAATTGAACCGGGAACCTTCTCATTACCGAGGAGATGAGAGAAGGAGAGTAGAGGAGGAGAGTGAGAAACAGGAGTGGAGAGGAGGGAGAGAAAGGAGAGGAAGAGAGGAGGAGAGGAGATGGGAGGATAGGAGAGGAGAGAAGTTAAGGGGATGAGAGAAGGAGATGAGAGGAGGAGAGAGAGGAGAGGGAGAGAGAGGAGTGGAGAGAAGGATAGGAGAGGAGGAGAGGGAGAGGAGGAGAGGGAGAGAGATGAGAGAAGGAGAGGAGATGAGGAGAGGGAGAGAGGAGAGATGGAGAGGAGGAGAGGGGGAGAGAGGAGAGAATGAGTGGGAGAGAGATGGGAGATGAGAGAAGGAGAGGAGGAGAGGGGGAGAGAGGAGAGAATGAGTGGGAGAGAGATGGGAGATGAGAGAAGGAGAGGAGGAGAGGAGAGGGGAGGATAGGAGAGGAGAGAAGTTAAGGGGAGGAGAGAATGAGAGGAGAGGAGGAGAGAGGGGAGAAGAGAGGAGGAGAGGAAGAGAGAGGAGTGGAGAGAATGAGAGGAGGAGAGGGAGAGAGAGGAATGGAGAGAAGGAGAGGAGAGGAAGAAAGGGAGATAGAGGAGAGAAGGAGAGGAGAGGATTATGACGCTCTACCTCCTGAGCCAAAGTCGCCCCAAAGGTCTCGTACGCATCAACGCTCTGAGCTGTGGTAAACACGGAAGAGGAGATAATCAAGCCATGGGGACCTGCATGTCTGTCTCTCATGACGGGCCGCTGGCTAGAAGCACCATTAGCTGGTCATGTCATCTGCCTTGTGCTTTGATTCGCTCTGAGCACTTCATGTTTTCACTCTGTAGCAGATGTTACGCTACTTTGTTACTTTTTACGCAGTCTCCCGCTGATTCTGGAGGCTGGATGTTGTCGGAAAATGTCATCAAGTAGCGATAAGCCTGCCCTTCCTGAAACCTTTCATCCATCAATTAACAGAGCATAACAAACAGCAGAGTCTAGCTAAAATGATACATGTGTAATCATGAAGAGGATGCCACATTACATTAGATGACTTCTTCCAGTGACAGCCTGTATTTATGTATCTTTTAAACATCCCTTTATTCGACTGCCACCACTCACACATCATCTCCACACATCCACAGATGCGTCCTAAAGCCAAGGACGGTATCCATGAGAACAATAGTTCAGTGCTAGACTAAGACTCCCAAGATGTAGCACTGAACGGCACAGGAAGTCCTTCATTCCAACAGCCATCAGACTTTACAATGCATCACTGTGCCTCACTGCATCACTGAGCACAGGGTGACAGTACTATCTTCGGACTTTTACTTTTAGACCGACATAGTACAATTTTACACTTACTGTATATTCTGGATATTTTTACTGTATATTTTATATTAGAATGTAACATAGGACATTTTATATTAGTATATCTTATATTAGAATGTAACATAGGAAATGTATATCCCAGACCGTATTTTATTCTTAGGCTTATTTTTATTCTTATTCGTGTCTTTTTGTTTTTGTCTACCTAAATGTTTGCTGTTTACTGTGAGCGACTTGTAGTGCCAAATTTCCCTCGGAATGAATAAAGTATTTCTATTCTATTCTATTGGATAGAATAGATGGACAGGCAGCGAGAGAGAGAGAGAGAGAGAGAGAGAGAGAGAGAGAGAGAGGGATAGAGAAGCCAGGGGGTCGAGAGGTAAGAGGTAGAGGAAGGTAGAGTCGAGGAGATGCATCTGTTCGAACCGGACCAGGCTGTACGCTCTACCTCTACCTCCCCCTCCTCTCCCCTGCTTGGTGTATGCTATATACCCTACAAGATGGCCTCCCAACTGCCACCACAACCCAACGTGTAGATAGATGGGCAATGAGAGCCAGCACATCACCAGGGTTATCAAGCGGGGCACCCCCTCCAATGTACAGTTTCTTCCCCTTCGGATGTATATATTTTTCTTATGATCTTTTTTTTGTTTGTTTTCTTACACAGTACTGTATATTTGTATGTCTTGTATGTCATAAATGTCCTGGTGAATTGAAAATGGAGGACTTTTGGAAGTCTTTTTCTGGTCTGCATCCTCGTAGCAGTTGTTTGTTGTTTGAGCCGTACTGTATTGTACCCATTCTGCAATCTGTTAATAAAGTTTTCAATCAATCAATCCTTTCACGGGTGTTTCGTCAAGTTAAAGCCTATTGATCGGTGAAGTATCTGACATGTGTCTACTTGGATGTGCTCTGTATTTAATCTATCAACCCTATGTGCGTGTCTGTCTGTGTGTGTGCGTGTCTGTGTGTGTGTGTCTGTCTCTGTGTGTGTGTCTGTCTCCTTCAGCTCCAACAAAGACAACCCTGACAGCAACCCAGTCAGTCTGAATCTGACCATCACTGCCAGCGCTCAGCTCAACCTGCGAGGGTGAGTCAAGCAGCTCGTCTTTGAAATTATGAGTCAAGAGTATCTCAACTTGATACTGCGTGGAAACATTTGGGATAGCTTTAGGGGCACATCACCAGAAAAACAATGCTGATTTATTTTGCACATAATCCCACACACGTCCAAAAACTATTTTTCGCCACACATGCATTTAGTTTGAGCTGTTATTGAGAGTAAATGAATATGGCCACCAGTGATGTCATCAGGAACATTGAATCCTTGTGTTGTGTTAATTACAGCTCCATGACATGATATAGATGGAAAACATAGCAATACCTTGTCTTATAGGGACTGCTACCTTATCATCTCATTTAGCTATACTGTACACAACACAAGGATTCAATGTCCCCAATGACATCACTGGTGGCCATATTCATTAATTAATTTACTCTCAGTAAATGTCAAACTAAATTAAATTAAATTAAATTAATGTGTAAAGCTGTT
>NC_140183.1:72832858-72890358 GCF_963971535.1 Notolepis coatsorum
ACATTTATAGCACGTTTAAAGCACGATGTCACTCTTAGTTATGGCTGCTCTCTCTCCCTTTCAGCAGTGTGGTTTTGCAGCTGGCACAGAGGGAGGGAGGGCAGGCAGGGAGCCTGTTATCAGAAGCTACTCCTACAGTACATCCATTATAGACAGTTTCAGTGGAATTGTGTTGCCAGGGCGACAACTTGATCCCCCAGTGTATTTCCTGGTAGCGTTGATAGTAGCAAACACTGCAACAGGAAATAGATCTAGAATGTGTATGTTGTCAATCTGTACAGAAAGTGCCTCAATTACGTACAAATTCCAAAGGGCTGTGATTGTCTACAAAAATACAAAATAGATTAGAAATGTGAGGATGCAGGATGGGAGGATTTCACTTCACGCGTGTCGATCTCATTTAATGGATCAGCAGAAAATAGTGGTCTCAGTGTGTAGAGAAGAGCAGGAAGCCGCAGAAGATGTTGTGGTTTAAGATAAGATAAGATACGATGATCCTTTATTAATCCCCTTGGGGAAATTCAGGTGTCAAAGCAGTATGGGGGGGGGGGGGGTATACAGGTTGGGAGGGATACAGAGCTTCACAGTCCGAGAATATACTATAAGATACAACTATAAGATACAATATAAATATAAAAAGTACAAAATACAAGATACTTAATACTTTTTATTATGTCTATTTTATTATCCATTCTATTTTATTCTATTCTTATTTGTATTTTTGCACAATCAAGGCGGACATGGCCACCTTCATTTCACTATATGTCAATGTCTTGTGTATGTTTGTGACAAATAAATCTCTTGAATCTTGAATCTGGTAATCCAGAGGTTCCCGGTTTGATTCCCGCTCCTCCCGGGCAGCGTGTGGAAGTGTCCTTGAGCAAGACACTTAACCCCCACCTTGCATGGTTGCTTCCGCCATCGGTGTGTGAATGTGTGAGTGAATGGGTCAAATGTGAGGAACAAATTGTACTAGATTAACCCCAATCCATCTCCACCCAGGACGACACCCCCAGAGACATACTTGTGGGTCCCCAAAGTAGTTGTCCTGGACAGTGGCAAGAACACACTGGCCCTTCTTGGCCAAGTAGAGACCCATGGAGCTGTGTTTGTCCATGGCAGTGTATCTGAAGAAGTAGACTCTGTGCTGTGAAGACGCCTATAGCAGGGAAGACATGGGACGGACATCAGTCTTATCAGGGTTTCTATAGAATCCAGTCTGGCGTGATGTTAGCCTGTTGGTGTGGATTTGTGTTCCAGTAACTGTATCGGTTCTGTAGTTTATAGCAATAATACTATGGAGCAAGAGCGCAGGTTATGTTTCAACATTGGGGGGAACATTTTAAGTGAGTGGTCTGAAGGTTCCTCCCCCAGGAAACTTTAAGCGTTTTTAGTGCTTTATGAGCAGTGCTGGATTGCTTATTTGACCACACAGATTGTTGAATCTGAATCTGAAGTTGAAACTATACCCGTTGTATAATATAGTTATGCTTCTTGGATACTGTGTAGAGTGTCGTAGCTGTAGAATACGTCAGTCAAACCGTCTGAAAAGGCCACTTTGGGTATTTCTGTGAATAAAATACAACCATATTTCTTTTGTTACTAGGTGTTGTTAATTAAGACAACCAGTTTTTCTAGCTCATTGACCGCATTCACAATGGTGGCCATTTTGCTCTTATGTCATGCTCAGGTTGGGTTTTCCTTCCACCCTGTTCCCACCCTAGAAATCCCAACGTGAGCATGACATAAGAGCAAAATGGCCACCGTGTGAATATGGTTGATTTTCTCTATCTTTATCTCAGTGGTCAGTATGATGATGTTTTTTTGTTTAACCAATGAGGTGTCACATGTTGTGTTGTTGTTTTTGTGGTTGTTGTGATAGCTGTGGTTTACCTGTGGTATCCAGCTGAATTTCATCCACTTACCTCTCAATGTCCGTAACTGAAACAGGATGATAGTGATGGATGAGAAAAGAGATTAACAGAGAGCACACACAGTCTGTTGTAGATAACTGGAACAGGATGATTGTGATGTATGAGAAAAGAGACAGGGCGCACACATAGCAAGTTCAAGTTTCAAGTTTCTTTATTAGTTGTCATACAGAAGTACAGAATACTTTTATACAAAATGCTTCTTTCTGTTTTTTTTTTTTATCCACTTTTTCTCCCATTTTCTATATTTTCTCCCATCCCAATTTCGTATCATCCAATTCAACCCTCCCCTGTCACGAACGCTGTTTCCTGCCTCCCACAAGCCGGCTGCAATGTGGACTAAGTCATACATAGCACAAGTCCCCTCCGGTACTTGAGGTAACAGCAGTCGCATCTTTTCACCTGCGCAGCCTGATCTCTCAGTGGCGAGGAGTAACGCATGGGAGGCTCACGCTGCCCCCGACACTTCCTGATTCTACTGCGCAGGCGCACCAACCGACCTGTAGGAGTCGCTGTCCACAACGCCCGATCCCCACCCATCAGTTTCCCACCCCCTAATACGGCCAATGTGTATTAGTACGAACGACCAGCTAAACTGAAAGCAATGTGGAGCGCTGGGCTCAAACAGGCGAGCCCAGCGTCTCCGCATTCGTGGCGAGCGCCGTGCCCACTACGCCACGTAGCCGCCTAAAATGCTTCTTTCTGTTACGCTCCAGACTGTGCTAGACAAAAATAGATAAGTATAAAATAAAATAAAATAAGTATAGCAAGTATAAAATAGAAGTCACGTACGTAGGCACAAGTTTTCAGTATGTACATATGTACAATGTTCAATGCAGAGTAGAAGTAACTGAGTTACCATACAATATACTATACTATATACTAATATACAATATACTATATAGTGCAAAGCAGAAATGGGATAAGGTACAATTTAGGTACAATTTACAGTAAGGTGTAATGAGGTATGGGTTGTAGTGCAAATTCTTTACCAATAAATATAAAGTGTGTTTAGGTGTTCTAAAGTGTGTAAAGTGGGTGCTGCAGTGAGTTGTTTGTTTAAAGTGAGTGTGTGCGTGTGGATGTGTGTGCTGTGAGTGCATTTGATGGTTGTTACATAGTGTTATTGTTCGTTGAGCATCCTGATGGCCTGGGGATAGAAGCTTCTTCTGAGTCTTTCTGTGCTTGCCATGAGACTCCGGTATCGCTTGCCTGACCGCAGCAGTTCAAAGAGGCAGTTGTTTGGGTGGCTGGAGTCTTTGATAATTCTCTTAGCCTTACCCATGCACCGCTTGTTGTAAATGTTCTGGAGAGTGTGTTCTGAACTGTGTGTTCTGGAGCTGTGTGATTTTTGTGGGTTCTGACATACTGAAAATGGCTACAGAGTCCATAGTCCATCTGAAACCCTTAGAGAAACAGAACATCTAATATGTAGGTTTAAACCCCTTCTTAGTCCATTATTTGATTAATTGGTTATCAATAATCAATATCAATCAATAATACAGTCCATGTAGCAGTACACTGATGGTGCCTTCACGTTCATCTGCTATTTCCCACACCGGCACTCGTACTTGTGACCTGACTTGCCGCTCAAGCGTTCTGATTGGAAATATTGGGTAACCATAGCAACAAACATATATGCTGTGAGAACGCTTTTTTTTCCTCTGTGTAATGTTTACAATACGAAACTAACTATAAATAAAACAAACTATATAACTATATAAAAAATGTATAATATAATAATGAAATATATTATTTCAACTGCCTCTTTCATCTTCCCTGTCATGAAACGCCACGACTCGTACACTCAGATACCACCCTTATTTCACAATTTCACACTCGTGATTATGATTATGACTTCCAGGGGCCGTCCATGTAACTCATAAATACCATGTTTTCCACCGTTGTCAGCTGGGTTGCCTGCAGTCCAGATGTTCACCAATTCATTCATCTTTCCTGACACCTCACTTTTGGGGGAGCACAATTATAATGATTATGTACCTAGGAGATAATTATTATATACGTGAACTATATGTTAATCACCAATTACTCTAAATCTCAGTGCAGGTAAATCCTTCTAGAATGGCTTCTACTTCGCCTCCCAATGACACATCTGGACTATCTTTGTTTTGTGTTTTGTCTTTATGCTTTCCTTACCAGCTTTGTTTTCCTCCACATCTGCATATTTTATTTGCAGCATATTGAGAATCAAAGGATTCTCAAGGATTCTCTGAGATGGGGTGGGAAACATCACAGCATCGGGTTTTAATTTCCTTAGCTCATTAATAACGCACATCATATACCACTGCACTGGGATATAACCTTACATGCTCTGTAAATACTGCACTGTGATTGTGCAGTTGTGATTGAGCTCAACGTCCTTCTCATTGGTCACTCTGGAGTCTGGACCATGAAACTGTGACAGGAAGGAACTGGGGTTTGAAAAATCTGGACGTGTTGAATCGGTTGTTATTCTTCACCTAGACATGAGTCTCATTGTGGAGGAATCTTTCCTCAATGTGTTTCCTTCACACCGTTTCCCTTATCGCGTTCCCTAAAAAGGAATGTTAGCATCGCTTCACGCTTCCAGCTACCTTGGTCTCCATGGTTACAATGAGGAATAATGTGAACATTCCATTTCGGGGAAACTAAAGTGCAAAAATGTCAGAGAAAACATGCATCTTGTGAAGAAAAATAACCAAGGAAAGATGATGAAATAAAAATGTCCAAGTATCCCGTTAAGACTCGTACTTTTATCTTGATAAAGTATGTGTTATACAATATACCTTTATATTACACTTCCCTTGTTTATGTAAGTATGGATGACGGTAACAAAATACGTATATCATTAATCGTGAGTTTGTTATACAGAAACCTGGAGAAGGAAGGAGACGGGGAAATATTTTTCTCTCCGTTTGCAGTCGGTTTGTTTTCCCTCACAGTGGATCAAAGTCCCCCAGTCTCACCAGTTAAGGCCAGTTTGATAGATATACTGGTAGAAACAGGACCAGCTGTGTCAAACCGTGTTACATTTAGTTGATCTCTAGTTACAGTTTAATTATGTTTAACATTCCAGATGAATAGTCAGCATATCATGTCTTTAAAAGTTTGATCTGGATTTTCTTCACAGAGAAAGGTGAAATTACTCAATAATCAACTAGGCTGCAGTAAAAAACTTAAAACCAGATTTTCAAACATAAACATAAAGACGGACAACACGCTCATCACAGACAAGCTGGATGTAGCCAATTACTTAAACATTTTCTTCACAAACATAGCCACAACACTGGTAAACAAACCCTCCCACTCAGGGCATTTTGGGGTAGAACACATCATAGCCTACTACAATAACCTAGGGGTCCGCAAAGACGATTTCAAACTAGAAATGGTAACAACAGCTGAGGTACTCAAAAAACTGAGCGCCCTCCAGCCTAACAAGGCCACTGGCCATGACAATATCCCCTCCAAATTCCTCAGAGACTCAGCAGCCACCATCACCCCAGTCATCACACACATAATAAACCTCTCCATAAAACAGGGACACGTACCCAAAGACTTCAAAATTGCGAGAGTAACACCCCTGCACAAAAAGGGCAGCAAATTAGACCCAGGCAACTACCGCCCTGTTTCTATCCTTACCTCCATCTCGAAAGTCATGGAAAAAATTGTATACGAACAGGTCGAAAAGTACCTCACGGAAAAAAATCTAATCTACGAATTCCAATCTGGCTTCAGAACATCCCACTCCACTGACACATGCCTTCTCTATTTGAACGACCACATCAAACAAGATGTGGACGCGGGCAAATACTGCAGCATGGTCATGCTGGACCTACAAAAGGCCTTCGACACTGTCAATGACTCCATTCTGATTGACAAGCTAAAAGCAATCAGTGAGCTGGATGCAATCCTACCTGGAGGGGAGAGAACAGATGGTGGAGGTAAACGGTACCCTATCCCCCCCCTCCCAGTGAGCTGTGGTGTTCCACAAGGAAGCATACTAGGACTGTCCGCTACTGTTCCTAATTTATGCAAATGACATGTCGTCAGCTTGTGACTACAACTTGTCTCTGACAAGAACAAGTTACAGGTTGAAAAAACCCTCAGCTCGGAACTAGGCAAAATCTGCATCTGGCTCGCTGATAACAAACTATCATTACACCTGGGTAAAACAGAGTCCATTCTCTTCGGTTCAAATAACAAACTCAGCAAGACCGACGGCTTCCCAGTTACAGTGGGTGACAATATTGTCACAAGGAAAGATGAAATTACTAGAGGCAAATCTTTCCTGTGACAAAATGGCATCCAATGTAATAAAAAAAAGTCAACCAACGAACTAGATTCTTGTACCGGATCTCCTCTCTGGTAAACAAGAATACCCTGAAGACTCTGGCAGGAGCACTCATTCAAGGGTACTACGACTATGCTTGCACCTCATGGTACCAAAGCACCTCAAAGGCGCTAAAAACAAAATTACAAACATCTCAAAACAAACTGGTCAGACTACTGCTTGACCTTACTCCTAGAACCCACCTCACCCCTGCCCACTTTGACAACCTAGCATGGCTTAGAGTAGATGACAGAGTACAGCAACTTGCAATGGGCCTGATCTACAAGATACACTACACCACTAAGGTACCCATGTACATGTCAAAATACTTCCCAACGGTCAGTGAATACCACGACCACAACACCAGAGGGAGCTCCACAAATCATGTTAAACCCAGATTCGGCTCAAACAAGGGACTAAACACGTTTCGCAATTATGCCACATCAATGTGGAATGCCCTACCCACAGCTGTAAAGGAATATGAATCACTACCCACTTTCAAAACCACTCTCAAAGAGCACCTACGAGAGACTGCAATTCTAAACTGGCCCCTGTAAATGTTCTAACGCAACCCCCTCCAATGTACAATAAATGTCCTATTAAACCCAATAATACACGAGACCCTCTTCTGGGACCAAGTAAGGTTTCGTCGATAATCCAATGTACAGTTACCCCCTCCACCCCACCTACCAACCTCTTACCTACCAACCTCCTTCAATGTACAGTTTCTTCATCAAATGTATACTCTCTTTTTTAGACTCTTCTTGTATCAAAAACAGTACTGTATTTGTAAATCTGTTATGTCATAAATGCATAGATGTAGCAGTACTGTCTATCTGTATGTCATATGTTATGATGAATTGAAAATGGGGGACCCTGATGTAAACAAGACGAAAGTCTTTCTCTCTCAATCAATCAGGTTCTTGAAGAGTTTGATTTGTAGATTGAAAATATAAAAGCTTTTAGGAATCAGATGTTACGATATGCCTCCTGTGTTTACAAATAAGTTATTAGCCATGTAAACACGTGTTTTACACCCATACATTCAACTGTCATCTAGCCCAGAAAGGTCTGGCTTCCAAACCTAAAACAATAGAAAATAAGATCTATTACAATATCTAGTAATAGAAAAATGTGCGTGTTATTGACTGTGAAGTGATCGGGTGGCTATAGCACTCGCAAAGGCATTCTGAAAACGAGTTGTTTCCGTGACACGTGATCTTACCCCATGTGTATTAGTGCAGTACTTGTGTAGCACAAGGCTATGATTTGCTGAATTGAAAATGTGGATATCCAATCATCATAAAATAGTCATGTCCAAAGACCAAAGGACCGTTTCCGCGTCCCATGCAGAGCGGTTGCATTAGCCAGGTTACTGACTGTGGGAGTTAAGACTCCCTTCCCCCATCTCTTTGATGATCTCCCTTTACCCATCTTTCCTTCCTCAATAGGGAGGTGTAGTCTGACGTCACTGGTTGTTCCACCCGTATAGGGATTTATCATTGGGAAAATGGATTATCGGCTATTGTAACAATTCTGCCGCATGAACATTGGCAAGCTTTCCATTTTTGCACAAAATGAGTTCCCTTCTACCACTAACATTATTGTTTAAGCATTTTTGGTTGAAACAAAGGTAGTTATAAGGTTTTTAATTTGTCGTAAAAAAATAACTACATTTACCAGTAGGCAGCCTGTTTTTCAGTACGCAGCCGCTATTGGCCTGTTAGGCTGTCGCCTAATCCCCGCCACGGCCAGCTGATACCAAGCTAGCTAGCTAACGTTAACGTTACCCCGCTAAACGTACTAGACGTTAGCATTATGTCTACTGTTGTGAACCATTTTAAATCGGGCATGTAGTGGAGTTTCGGGAACAAGTAAAATGTGCAGGTCCTCTTCTCAGACCTGTGGGGCAAAGCACTGCACGCATCATGCCGGCTAGCAAGCTAGCTAGCTACACGTCACGGCCCGTTGATACCACGATAGCTTGTACGTTAACGTTACAAGCTCAAAAACCTTATAACTACTACTACGGTCGTGTCCATAAGTTCCCTGGCAGAATACTTTGTCTGTGAAGACAAACGTATACAAAGAGGAGAGAACCGTTTTAAATCGGGGCATGTTAAGAGTTTCGGGAATGCCGGCTAGCAAGCTAGCTAGCTACTAACGTCATGTAAAAAACAATAACGTTATAAACTATACACAATATGTACACAATATGTACGAAACAATGATTTACATTAGTATTTACAGTGATTTAATATGCAGCGAAATAACGTTATACAATTTAAAATATAAATACAAATATGGTAACGTGATTGTTGCTTTTAAAAATGGTGGTTGGCTTTAGAGATTAATGGTTATGACCACCAGATAGATACTAGCCACAGATTCAGGGTCAGTTATTTTCCCATTGTACGAATTGTTAAGCTTATGGAATGTAAGGGAAATCTGATCCTAGGTCTGTGACTACAGGCAGGAGGCTACGCTGTGGTGACGTCAGTCAGCAGCGCCAAATAGCAGTGGCACAGCGGAACAACAACACAATCATCAAATTTGCTGATGACACAGTAGTGGTGGGCCAGATCTCTGCCAACGATGAGAGGGCCTACCTGGAAGAGGTAGAGAATCTGTCACAGTGGTGTCAGGAGAACTGCCTCTCCCTGAACGTCAGCAAAACAAAAGAGATGATTGTGGACTTCAGGAGGTCGGGGGTCAAGGACTACAGCCCCCTCAGCATCGACGGGGCACCGGTTGAGAGAGTGAACAGTTTCAAGTATCTCGGAGCCCACATATCCGAGGACTTGACATGGACCACACACATTGACAGTGTTGTGAAGAAGGCACGACAACGCCTCTACTTCCTCAGGCGCCTAAGGAAGTTCCAAGTCAGTCAGAAGATCCTTAAGAACTTCTACTCATGTACAATAGAGAGCATCCTGACTGGCAACATCACCTCCTGGTTTGGGAATAGCACTGCACAAGACCGTAGCAGACTACAAAGAGTGACACGTTCAGCCGAACGCACAATTGGAGGGGGGCTTCCCACCCTCCAGAACATTTACAACAAGCGGTGCAGGGGTAAGGCTAAGAGAATCATCAAGGACTCCAGCCACCCGAACAACTGCCTCTTTGAACTGCTGCGGTCAGGCAAGCGATACCGGAGTCTCAAGGCGAGCACAGAAAGACTCAGAAGAAGCTTCTATCCCCAGGCCATCAGGCTGCTCAACGAACAATAAACACTATGCAACAACCATCAAATGCACACAGCACACACACCCACACGCACACACTCACTTTAAACAAACAACACACTGCAGCACCCACTCTCCACACTTTAGATCACCTAAACACACTTTATATTTATTGGTAAAGGATTTGCACTACAACTCGTACACCTTACTGTAAATTGTACCTAAATTGTACCTCATCCCATTTCTGCTTTGCACTATATAGTATTGTATATTAGTACATTGCATAGTATATTGTATATTGTATGGTAACTCAGTTACTTCTATTCTGCATCGAACATTGTACATATGTCTATACTGAACACTGTGACCTCTATTTTTACTTCTATTTTACATGCTATACTATTTTATTTCATACTTATCTTGTCTAGCACAGTCTCTGGAGCGTAACAGTAAGAAGCATTTTGTATAAAAATATTCTGTACTTCTGTATGACAACTATTAAAGAAACTTGAGTTGATGCTGGTCGCACTCGCAACGGCAGTCGTCGCTGCTTGAGTTAGGAGCCGCAGATTATTCGCCTGTCGACTGGCCCCGGGTTTAGCTTGATATCTCCCGAGAGAAGCAAGTATAAAAAGATCATCAATCTTCTATCAAACCTGCCAGACAGGGGTAAATTCTTGCGTTCCAGATTCGAGGTCAGCATGGAGTGAATTGTCGCTGTTCCGTGTTTACGCTCCGAGCCATTTAGAAGGTAGAAGTCGCAATGGGACTCTTTTTTTACGCTTTCGCTTCTCTCCACTTCTGTCTGGAGTATAGCTTCAGTGGTGAATTAAGGTACGAGTCCGTAATCCACAGGAGGGAGAGTAGAAAATGTGCAAAAAACCTTGCTATTGATTTGTTTCGTTGCCGTTGCCGGAAGCCGAGAGTAAAGCGACTGGTCATCTCTAGACCCGGAAGTTGACCTACTATACTGTTACGTATGTCCTCACATGTCCTGTGTCAGCTGTGTTCTGTGTGTGTGGAGGTTGTCAGTCTGGTGTTCCAAGGTGTTCAGGTTGGCTGTCAGGACTGCAGCTAAAGGGGCTGATTTATTTTGCACATGGTCTCACACACGTCCAAAAACTCTAAACAGTTCTTACACACATTCATTTAGTTTGACAGTTACTGAGAGTAAATGAGTTTGAATGTGGCCACCAGTGGTGTCATCAGGGACAATGAATCCTTGTGGTTGTGTGGGCTGTAATTAACACGACACACGCATATTAAAAGCTTCCTGTGTTTATTTTTTATCCATATGCACAAATTACTATAGAAACGCTATAGTTCACTATATAGAATATAATCACTATAGCTATAACCATTCTTAGCATTTTTATTATTTTTTATCCACTTTTTCTCCCATCCCAATTTCGTATCATCCAATTCAACCCTCCCCTGTCACGGACGCTGTTTCTTGCCTCCCACAAGCCGGCTGCAATGTGGACTAAGTCATACATAGCACAAGTCCCCTCCGGTACTTGAGGTAACAGCAGTCGCATCTTTTCACCTGCGCAGCTCGATCTCTCAGTGGCGAGGAGTAACGCGTGGGAGGCTCACGCTGCCCCCGACACTTCCTGATTCTACTGCGCAGGCACACCAACCGACCTGTAGGAGTCGCTGTCCACAACGCCCGATCCCCACCCTTCAGTTTCCCTCCCCGTAATACGGCCAATGTGTATTACTGTGGACGACCAGCTAAACTGAAAGCAAATGTGGAGCGCTGGGCTCGAACTGACGAGCCCAGCGTCTCCAGCATTTCGTGGCGAGTGCCTTGCCCACTACGCCACGTAGCCGCCCCATTCTTAGCATTTATATAGTAAAACCACAGGAATACTATAGTGATTCACTGTGCATTTCTATAATATTGTACTGTATAAAAACTCTGGCGAATCCCTATAGTATTTCTATGGCAAATCTGTGTAGTGTCCACAATGGTGGAATGAACTTCCCACCACAGTCAGGACAGCTGAAACCTGCCCAATTTTCTGACGTTGACTAAAAACACACCTCTTCAATCAATATCTGAAATGAAGAAAAGAAAAGAAAAGACTAATCTTCGTACTGTCTTTTACTAGTATGCACTTGGAATCTACCTTGCCTATACTACTACCTACTATGCTAATAATGTCTATACTAACATGCACTCAAGACTATAGCACTCAAGTTCGACACTGTTTGACGAACAATGTCACTGACCCTTAGCTGTCAGAGTTGTGCCCTTCCCGCTGACTTGTTGTACAGAACTTGTAAGTCGCTTCAGATAAAAGCGTCAGCTAAATGACTAAATGTAAAATGTATGTGTGTGTAAAAAAAGAAATCACTGGAATTATATAGGTTTTTACTATAGTTACATTTTCGTACGGGATCTTCTCCTGTAGTATACAGTATACCCTTGTCGTCGGCCTTCTCTAAGTATCGTGCTGCGCCGTTCAAAAGGAGTTCCCTCTGGGTGGATGCTTGGTCTCGGTGAAGTGGTCGTCGTGGTCACGCTGCCCTCCAGAGCTGGTGTGCCGCGGAGGAGACCACACACCGACGTCAGTCTAGTCGCGAGTCTCCTGAGTACTAATTACTGTCCCACCCCGACGAGGCACCGCCCCCCTTCCCCTTTATACACAAACATGCCGGCGAGCGGGGAGAGGTGTACGTGAGAACTCCACACGAACCAGAACGCGGAGGAGGCCTGTGATCAGATGGTGTTTACCTGAACGGAACAGGTGATTCTGTTTTCCGCTTAGTCTCCCCCCCCCCCCCCACAAGTTTACATTTGGTTTTGATTCTAAAAAGGATCAAAGGTTGTTGTTTTTTTTGTCTGGGGGACATGCAGCCGTGATAACTCAGAGCTAGTATTCATCATGTCAGTCAGTGGACCAACGTTTTACATAACTGCATATTACTCTGTATATTACAGTAATTATGCTACGGTATAGGTGTCATTGCAAAATGAAGGCTTTGTTAAAACTGAAAGAAATCCCTCTCTCTTTCTTTCTCCCTATCTCTCTCTCCCCCCCCCTCTCTCTCCCTCTCTCTCTCCCTCTCTCTCTCTGCTTCTCCCTATCTCTCTCCATCCCTCTCTCTCTCTCTCCCCCCTTCTCTCTCTCTCTCCTTATCTCTCTCCCTCTCTCTCTCCCTCCTCCCTCTCTCTCTCCCTCTCTGTCGCTCTCTTTTTCTATCTCCCCCCTCTCTCTCTCTCTCTTTCTCTCTTCCCCTCTCTCTCTCTCCCTCACTCTCACTCTCTCTCCCTCTATCGCTCTCCTTCTCCCTATCTCTCTATCCCTCCCTCCCTCCCTCCCTCCCTCTCTCTCTTTCTCTCTCCCCCTCTCTCTCCCTATCTCTCCCCCCTCTTGCTCTCCCTCTCTCTCCCCCCTCTCTCTCTCCCTCTCTCTTTTTTTCTCTCTCCCCCCCTCTCTCTCTCTCTTTCCCTCTTCCCCCCTTTCTCTCTTCCCCCCTCTCTCTCTCTCTCTCTCCCTATCTCTCTCTCCCCCCACTCTCTCTCCCTCTCTCTCTCTTTCTCTCTTCCCCTCTCTCCTCTCTCTCTATCTCTCTCTCTACCTCCCTTTCCCTCTCTCTCTCAGATATCATCTGTCCAGGACACTCCAGAGTTGCTTGGTTTCTTGAGGAACAGCAGTGCTCCTCACCGTCACAAACGAGCTGTCAGTGTTGCCCAGAGTTACAGCAGCAAAACCTTGGTAACCCCCCCCCCAAAAGAAAAACATAACTCATAGATATTCTATTCTTGTAATACATTAGTCTTGTATATAATCATGTGTATATAATCTTGTATCTCTCTCTCTCTCTCTCTCTTTCACCTTTCCTCTACCGCCCCCTCTGTCTCTCTCTCTCTCTCTGTCTCTCTCTCTCTCTCTCTCGCTCTCTCTCTCTCTCTCTCTCTCTCTCTCTCTCTCTCGTTCTCCTTTCCTCTACCGCCCCCTCTGTCTCTCCACAGAACTGCTCCAACATCATCTGTCTGAGGATACTGTGTGTGGTCGGACGGCTGGACCGCGGTCAGAGCGCTGTGGTCAAGGTCCGGTCGAGGCTCTGGGCCAACACCTTCCTGCAGGTCAGCCCACTGAACAGCTCTGCTGCAACATGAGCTTCTCCTTAACCCTTTTACTGCCACACGACAGAAGGTTAACTTTTTACTATCCCGTCTGTAGTGTGATAGTAAAGGGTTATAACCTTCTGTCGTGTGGCAGTGAAAGGGTTAACCCGCTGTCGTGTGACAGTGAAAGGGGTAACCTTATGTGTATCGTCGCAGTGGAAGGGTTAACCGCGTGGTAGTGCGGCAGTGAAAGGGTTAAAGGGGAATCACACCCATTGCTTTAAATCCACACCTGCTGTTCCTGTGCTCCAGGACAAGTCAATGTTCTGTCCTGACTGAAGCTAGAAATCCTTGAGAGAGAACCCTTGAATTTGTGATGTCACCTGAAAGTAAATAACACTAAATAGTACTATACTAATGTAAAGTATGGTATGTTAAATGTTGTTTTTGTAGCGGCGAAACGACCCGTACCTCCTGAACTCTACGGTGTCCGTCGTGGTCATATCCCTGCCCTACCGCGTCCAGCCCCCACCATGCCTGAACACAGCACCTCGGTGAGCCTGGGAGAGCTGTGTGTGTGGGTGTGGGTGTGTGTGTGTGTGTGTATGCGTGTGTGCATGTGTATGTGTTTGTGTGCACGCGCGCGCGCGTGTGTGTGTGTGTGTGTGTGTGTGTGTGTGTGTGTGTGTGTGTGTGTGTGTGTGTGTGTGTGTGTGTGAAATAAAGCATTTAATGTGCATGTGCAAGAGAGAGAGAGAGAGAGAGAGAGAGAGAGAGAGAGAGAGAGAGAGAGAGAGAGAGAGAGTGTGTCCTCAGCAAACTGAGGGGAGCAACCATTGTGATTGGAGGTTCCAAAAAAAAGAGGGCAGGGTTTAAGATTCTAAATTCTGAACCTGTGTGTGTGTGTGTTGTCAGATGGGGACGTTGGTGTTGTGGGGAACGCCTGATGTGGCGTTTGCTGTTCCTCTTTGGGTCATCATCCTGGCCATACTACTGGGCCTGCTGGTGCTGGCCATGCTAACACTGGCCATGTGGAAGGTACACACACACACACACACACACACACACACACACACACACACACATACACACACACACACACACACATACACACGCTCATGCATGCACACAGGCGCAGCGACATGTGCATGCACAATTGAACACACATGCATACTGTATACACATACTCACACACAAACACAAACACAAATAGACACACATTGGACATAAAAACACACAAGCAACATCCTGAGCATGTCTTATATATATATATATATATATATATATATATATATATATATATATATATATATATATATATATATATATATATATATATATATATATATATATATATATATATATAGTTTATCCCAGTTTGATATCAGTATGATATCAGTATAATATCAGTATGACAGTATGGTATCAGTATGACAGTATAGTATCAGTATGACAGTATGATATCAGTATGACAGTATGGTATCAGTATGACAGTATGGTATCAGTATGACAGTATGACAGTATGGTATCAGTATGACAGTATGGTATCAGTATGACAGTATGACAGTATGGTATCAGTATGACAGTATGGTATCAGTATGACAGTATGGTATCAGTATGACATCAGTATGACAGTATGGTATCAGTATGACAGTATGGTATCAGTATGATATCAGTATAATATCAGTATGACAGTATGGTATCAGTATGACAGTATGGTATCAGTATGACAGTATGGTATCAGTATGACAGTATGGTATCAGTATGACAGTATGGTATCAGTATGATATCAGTATAATATCAGTATGACAGTATGGTATCAGTATGACAGTATGGTATCAGTATGATATCAGTATAATATCAGTATGACAGTATGGTATCAGTATGACAGTATGGTATCAGTATGACAGTATGGTATCAGTATGACAGTATGGTATCAGTATGACAGTATGGTATCAGTATGACAGTATGGTATCAGTATGATATCAGTATAATATCAGTATGACAGTATGGTATCAGTATGATATCAGTATAATATCAGTATGACAGTATGGTATCAGTATGACAGTATGGTATCAGTATGACAGTATAATATCAGTATGACAGTATGGTATCAGTATGACAGTATGGTATCAGTATGATATCAGTATAATATCAGTATGACAGTATGGTATCAGTATGACAGTATGGTATCAGTATGACAGTATGGTATCAGTAGGGTAATGCTGCCACGCTCTCCCTCAGTGTGGATTCTTCGACCGGGCGCGGCCGCCCGCTGACGATGACGTCTCAGATCGGGAGCAGTTGACGTCCGACCAATCAGTAGATGCCTAAGAGTCTAGATGACAGCCCCTGATTGGAGAAGTCTTGTTGGGGGGAGCAGCACCTCTTGAGTGACTTAAAACAGATCTGAGATCTGTAGGTTGACCCCTCATTCCTCAGCCAGAAGTCGTGACCTCTTTCAGGTGTGAGTTTTTTGGAATCTTCAAAACTGGCTGGTGATTGTGCGCCTGAAAGGGTTAATGAAAGCAGACGGACTGAAGGCTGCAGCGCCACACAGACTGGGACCAGAGAACACGGTTTCAACCACAACAAGACTGGGAACAAAACACAGACCCAATCACGCACACACACATGTGCACACGCACACACACACACACGTGATTCAGTTGTTTAGCTGGATGTCTTCTTTCTATCAAGCGCCAAACTTAAAGACATTCAATTGGACACTGTTTCTGGACACTGCTTACATTGTAGCTGGATGTTCTTTGTTATTTCAGCCTGTATACGTTGGGATCAGAGAGATTTGTGATCTCTCAGATATGTGTGATCTGTGTGATCTGTGTGTGTGTGTGTGTGTGTGTGTGTGTGTGTGTGTGTGTGTGTGTGTGTGTGTGTGTGTGTGTGTGTGCGTGTGTGTGTGTGTGTGTGTGTGTGTCTGTCTGTGTGTGTGTGTGTGTGCGTGCATGTGTGTGCACGTGAGTGCGTGCATGTATGTATGCCTGTGTGTGTGTGTGTGTGTGTGTGTGTGCGTGTGTGTGTGTGTACATGTGCGCACGTGTATGTGTGTGTGTGTGTGTGTAGGTACCTCTGCTGTTACCCTTTGGTAATCATCCCTACACTGTTGATTGTATTCATAGTATTATCATGACGTGTCATGCCAACCAATATGGCGCAATGCCACAACGCATCAGCCACGGTTGTCATTAATGTTATTTGATTACAATCACTTGTTGTTTGCCTACCAAGATGGCTGTCTGTGATGGAATACTACAAACTCATCTTTGATTCATGTGCAGTATACAGGTATATTATAACCACACACTCTCACACACACACACAGCATATGTGTATATCTATGAATGGTGTATGTGCAATATTTGGACTTTGCGTGATACTGAAGCTTGTTTACACTGGCATTATTTTATTAGAGCTTGATGTTCCCATTGTTTATGTATATAAGTGACTGATTAGTCTATTACAGGTGAGTGTTGCTGAAAGAAAGATAATTTGCTAAAAATGGAATAAAACTCCACCTCTCTAACCTTATAAAGAGTTTGCGCAGGGAAACGTCAGACCACCAATGAAGAATGAATTATTGGATTAATATAATGACGAGTGAGTATTGTCTATGAGAGAATATACCATATCTGCCCAGCAATAGCCCCGCCCCGCTAAACCAAGGCCTTTTTCCGCCTTTCTACAAATGTGGCAATTGATAAGAAACAGGTTGCAAAAGAGAAACATTCCATATCATAGACGCTGTTAGCAATACTTTGCGAAAAGGGGTTATATTGCATACTTTACTACAGTATATCCACCTGAACGGATTTGTACTGTACTGAAAATGAATTCCGACTGTAAACATCTGACTGTAATGCACCCTGTTGTGTGATATTAGGCTACAAAGCAGCTAAGGCATTTGATTGACCGCAACAATGTGTAAATATCAAACTTACAGTTTTGTGTCATGTATTTGCCTCATTTGTGTTTGGTTTTTATATCAATAGTGAAGGTTTGTTGAAATAAAGTGTAATTTGATTACCGATGCTGAAATCTGTGGTTATTAATCTTGATCTTGTGTCCAGACAATTTTAAATTTTAAACAATTCAAATGGTAGTCATGCTTTTCAACCCATTCTGGAGAGGGAGTTAAATAATTTTGTGTCCTGTCCTGTGTAATTACTGTCCTGTGCGGTATAACAGTAGCAGGACAGTGGTATAACAGTAGCAGGACAGTGGTATAACAGTAGCAGGACAGTGGTATAACAGTAGCAGGACAGTGGTATAACAGTAGCACTAGCAGGACAGTACAACAAAATGGCCCCCCTAAGAACCACCAGGGTAAAAAATCGCGCTGAGCCATGGATGCACACTGAAATACTGACCGCTATGAAAGCCAGAGACAAAAAATGCTCTGAGTTTCGTAAAAGTCAGTCAAAGCTTACCAAAAGCACGAGCAGTGAACTCCAAGACCACGTGACTGAACTCAAACTAGAAAGAAACAGACTAAGAAATGACGTAAACTCCATGATCAAAACTGCAAAAAAAATTTCATCAATGACAAAACCGAGGAAAACAAAAATAAACCACGTGAACTTTGGAAATTACTCAACAATCAACTAGGCTGCAGTAAAAAACTCAAAACCAGGTTCTCAAACATAAACATAAAGACGGACAACACGCTCATCACAGACAAGCTGGATGTAGCCAATTACTTAAACACTTTCTTCACAAACATAGCCACAACACTGGTAAACAAACTACCCTCCCACTCAGGGCAGTATGGGGTAGAACACATAGTAGCATACTACATGAACCTAGGCGTCCACAAAGACGACTTCAAACTGGAAATAGTAACTACAGATGAGGTACTCAAAAAACTGAGCGCCCTCCAACCAAACAAGGCTACTGGCCATGACAACATCCCCTCCAAATTCCTCAGAGACTCAGCAGCAGCCATCACCCCAGTCATCACACACATAATAAACCTCTCCATAAAACAGGGACACGTCCCCAAGGACTTCAAAATTGCGAGAGTAACACCCCTGCACAAAAAGGGCAGCAAATTAGACCCGGGTAACTACCGCCCTGTTTCTATCCTTACATCCATCTCGAAAGTCATGGAAAAAATAGTATACGAACAGATCGAAAAATACCTCGCGGAAAAAAATCTAATCTACGAATTCCAATCTGGCTTCAGAACATCCCACTCCACTGACACATGCCTTCTCTACTTGAACGACCACATCAAACAAGAGGTGGACGCGGGCAAATACTGCGGCATGGTCATGCTGGACCTACAAAAGGCCTTCGACACTGTCAATCACACCATTCTGATTGACAAGCTAAAAGCAATTGGTTTTGATAGTTTATCAGTGAGCTGGATACAATCCTACCTGGAGGGGAGGGAACAGATGGTGGAAGTAAACGGTACCCTATCCCCCCCCCTCACAGTGAGCTGTGGTGTTCCACAAGGAAGCATACTAGGACCGCTACTATTCCTAATTTATGCAAATGACATGTCGTCAGCTTGTGACTGCAACTTGTTCCTGTTTGCGGACGACTCAGCCCTGCTGGTCTCTGACAAGAACAAGTTACAGGTTGAAAAAGCCCTCAGCTCGGAACTAGGCAAAATCTGCATATGGCTCGCCGACAACAAACTATCATTACACATGGGCAAAACAGAGTCCATTCTTTTCGGTTCAAATAACAAACTCAGCAAGACTGACGGCTTCTCGGTTACAGTGGGTGACAATATTGTCACAAGGAAAGATGAAATTACCTACCTGGGTTCCATCCTAGAGGCTAATCTTTCCTGTGACAAAATGGCATCCAATGTAATAAAAAAAGTCAACCAACGAACGCGATTCTTGTACCGGATCTCCTCTCTGGTAAACAAGAATACCCTGAAGACTCTAGCAGGAGCACTCATTCAAGGGTACTACGACTATGCTTGCACCTCATGGTACCAAAGCACCTCAAAGGCACTAAAAAACAAATTACAAACATCTCAAAACAAGCTAGTCAGACTACTACTTGACCTGACTCCTAGAACCCACCTCACCCCTGCCCACTTTGACAACCTAGGATGGCTTAGAGTAGACGACAGAGTACAGCAACTTGCAATGGGCCTGGTCTACAAGATACACTACGCGACCAAGGTACCCATGTACATGTCAAAATACTTCCCAAAGGTCAGTGAATACCACGATCACAACACCAGAGGGAGCTCCACAAATCATGTAAAACCCAGATTCGGCTCAAACAAGGGACTAAACACGTTTCGCAATTATGCCACATCAATGTGGAACGCCCTGCCTAAAGCTGTAAAGGAATGTGAATCACTACCCACCTTCAAAAACACTCTCAAAAAACACCTACGTGAGACTGCAATTCGAAACTGGCCCCTACAAATGTCCTAACCTAGTTGTACAGTAAATGACCAAGTAAGGCTTTGTCAACATTCCAATGTACAGTGTAAAATGTGTGTGTGTCCCCTACCCAAACCCCCCCCCCCCCCCACCTCCAATGTACAGCCCTCACCCAACCCACCCAACCCCACCCCACCAACCTCCTCCAATGTACAGTTTCTACGCCAAATGTATATACACTCCTTTTCTGGACACTTTTGTATCACAAACAGTACTGTATTTGCAAATCTGATATGTCATAAATGTATAGATGTAGCAGTACTGTCTATCTGTATGTCATGTATGTCATATATGTTATGATGAATTGAAAATGGGGGACCCTGGTGGAAACAAGACGAAAGTCTTTCTCTGGTCTGCATCCCCTTAACAATTGTATGTATTGAGATGTACTGTACTGTACCCATTCTGCAATCTGTTAATAAACTTTTCAATCAATCAATCAATCAATCAATAATGACGCTTGCCAATTTACAAGGTTGCAACCATTGGTTGAAGTTTTGCAACCGGTTAGAATGACTCTGGCTCCGCCTAGTGGTAGAAATAAGCGTTTGCTCCTATGACATCTGAAGGGTGTATTTGTCAGATGGGTAGGGTGCCTTTCATTCATTTCTCTGCTTTGGTCTTACAAGACATGAGATAGTGTGCCTTAATTTTATAGGATAAGTAACTAAAATGATAAGGCGAACATGCGTTGGCAAGTAGAGCATTGGTTCTCAACCGTTCTGGTCCACAACCCTAAACAACAGAGTGATGCCTGGTCACAACATAGTACATTTTGTACATAGTACATAGTAAAAAAAATAGACATAATGGTGAACTTTGAAGTAATGATTTGTTATTTTAGCTTTTCAGGCTATTTAACTTGATTAATGATTGGAGGAGGGCTTTGGACTTCAAATATTATTTATTTTATAAGAGAAACATCTGTACCAAAGATTATAAACATGATGATGATGTATTTTCATGTCTTTTCGTACTGGGTTATAATGGGTTCCAAATAATGACCTCCCTCTCTACCTCGCCTTAAACACCATAATGGTGCTTTCAGACGGTCCTTGTAGTTTTCCCACGAGGAAATTGCGAGCTGAATGAATGAATGAATGAAAACTTTATTTAACAGATTGCAGAATGGGTACAATACAGTACGGCTCAATACACACAATTGTTAAGGGGATGCAGACCAGAGAAAGACGTTTGTCTTGTTTACATCAGGGTCCCCCATTTTCAATTCATAGCGACATTTATGACATACATGACATTTATGGCATAGGGACAACATACATGACATACAGGTATTTAGTACTGTTACATTTGTGACATATACGATATGCAAATATACAGTACTGTTACCCATAGATCCTGACAGAGTATATACATATGATGGGGAGGGGACTGTACATTAGGAGGGGGTGGGTGGGTGGGAGAGAAATATACATATGGTGGGGAGAGAATATATACATACGGTGGGGAGGAGACTGTACATTAGGAGGGGGTGGGTGGGTGGGAGAGAAATATACATATGGTGGGGAGAGAATATATACATACGGTGGGGAGGAGACTGTACATTAGGAGGGGGTGGGTGGGTGGGAGAGAAATATACATACGGTGGGGAGAGAATATATGTGCGGTGGGGAGGAGACTGTCTATTAGGAGGGGGTGGGGGGGTTTGGACATTTACGGTGGCCAGTTTCTAATTGCAGCCTCCCGTGTGCTCTTTAAGAGCGGTTTTGAATGATTCACATTCCTTTACAGCTTTGGGTAGGGCGTTCCACATTGATGTGGCATAATTGCGAAACATGTCCATTCTCTTCGGTTCAAATAACAAACTCAGCAAGACCGACGGCTTCTCAGTTACAGTGGGTGACAATATTGTCACAAGGAAAGATGAAATTACCTACCTGGGTTCCATCCTAGAGGCTAATCTTTCCTGTGACAAAATGGCATCCAATGTAATAAAAAAGGTCAACCAACGAACTCGATTCTTGTACCGGATCTCCTCTCTGGTAAACAAGAATACCCTGAAGACTCTGGCAGGAGCACTCATTCAAGGGTACTACGACTATGCTTGCACCTCATGGTACCAAAGCACCTCAAAGGCACTAAAAACCAAATTACAAATGTAGTAACTTCCTAGCTTAATCTTAAACCTTATAAAGCTCTTTGAAGTACTACTGAGCTACAAATGCAGATAACCATGTATGTGATGGTTTTCTGCTCGTACACCTTCAGAGAACACGGCGCGGCGGTTGAAGAAATCGAGTTCCGAGCAGTTTGAAGAATCCGTGTTTAATAAAAAGGATTTCAATCAATACAAATCAAAGATTTGAAAGAACAATTGCAATAAAACCTGATGGAAGACCTCACTATGCCGAGGTTCACCAGACTTTAGGCTAAATATTCAATATCTATGGGCATGTCTCGTCTCGGCTTCTTCAGATGGTAGGTTTTTGCGGCCGTCTCTCTGCTACGTGGTTTCCTCAGTCTGTTGTGGAGAAAAAGGGTGTGTGTTTCCTTGTTGCTTCCTGGGTCTCTGTTCGGGTGTGTTGTTTTGATCCTCCTGGTACGGAGTTTTTGCTAATATCAAATTTAGGCTCCGCCTCTAATGTTACGGCAAGCGGGCGTTTTCCAACCTCTCCTCGAGTGTTCCTATTGGAGGACACTTACTCTCAACTCTCATTGGCTAACTCCTTATCGTGACGTTTTACATCGAATTGCGTCACGATGTGGTTTCAAATGGTCTTTTCTTTTGATCTTACTGCTCTTTTGTTTCAGCAGAGACAAACTGGCATCTCCCATGGCAGTTTCATTGTTGGACCAGATGGCCTAGGGCCCTGGGTTGTAAAATCACCCATGTTATTGACTTTCCCAGGAAGGATCAAACGAGACACTATCTCTTACTCAATAAGCGTCTGCCTGTTTCAACCCCCCTCCACAGAGATTTAGAGGAAGCCTGAACCAACAGCTGCATTACTAAGTCAGAGGTGTCTCGTTTCTTGTACTTTAGGAGCGGGGGAAGAAAAGTGTATGTATTTTACCTCTGTGTTTTCGCCATTCTGTGCTTCATGGTATATAGTACAATAAACACCAGTTTGGCTGGAATTCTACTACAGTTTCCCCGGTTTGGGGATTGATAATCCCCAAGATACATGTTAGTAATTCCTCAAACAAACTGTTTACAATTACCTTAACCTTACTGTTTAACCTAATTACCTCAGAGCCAAACCTTTCCAGAATCCTTCTGACTCATTTTCCATATTTGTTAGTATCATTTGCTTTCAACACCCACATTACTCCCTCCCCCACTGACCGACTATGGACCCATCTTTTATTTACACAGTTCTCTATTCACGCACACCGTTTAACAATTTCCACTCATTTTGCAGGTTATATACAAGGTTATCAGTTATATCAATTTCACTTCCGTCTAGGTCCGTCCCTTTATACAAAAAGATGATCGTACCAATTACCAGGTTTTAGACTATACTTTATGTGTTTTTTATCCAAATGTGTCTGTTTTGTGCAATTCACTCTGAAAGAAAAGACCTTACATTGCATTTACTATCTAAACATTTCTAAAAAAGGAGAGAGCTTAGCTAATGAAAATCAAAAATCAAAAATTAATATGTACACGCCCTCTCCAAGGCCTATCAGTTACCGCTTTGACCCTTTTAACCTCCTTCCAGTTAAGAGTACCCTCCTCCCGTTCGGATGCACTCCTTGCCCTACTTAGATGCACCTCTCCCCTCCAGGATCAGGAGATACCACGTGTGGGGAAACCGGCTTTTTCAGGGCCGCATTGCCGCCTACACTGGACCCCCTCTCACCCAACCAAGGATACAGGCCTCCACTTCCAGGCTAAGGTCTCCTCACATGAACAGAAGAAGTCCCCTTATCTTACCTTCCGGTGCAGTTTAAGGCTGGGTCCCTTTCCAATCTTAGGAGAGACAATTCAGATTCCTCTGAATTGACACCCCTCATCCCTCTGCTTCCCAGCGTTTTCTTTTCAAAAACACTGATCACAGAAGCACAGCTCGCCTACTAACCCTGTATCGGCTAGTAAGGTTACCGTGGCCTGACTGTACATTGAGCCAAGTGCATTTATGCCCATACTGTCCAGTCACTCACGGTCCCCGTCCCGCTATCTGTGACTATAAGCAGGGGTCATAACGCTCTCCTGACCGGCTGGCGACCCAGTCGATAGCGACCTCATAGTCCGTCATCAAGTCAGGACCCCAAGCAGCTGACTGTCCGTAGTACCTATCAGCCACTCAGTTTAGAAACCGACGGTCTTGTCCCCACCCCGCTTGCTCTGGGCATGGAAATATTGACCGTTTTCGCCAGCCTTGCCTGTTCATGGCAGGAGCTGTGCCCCCTACGGTGCACCGCCCTGCTCCTAGGTGTGGACTGTCGCCCACGTACCACCCAGTGCCCACACCAACTTATGTGCGACGTTTCCTGGGCCGACTAGGCGGTGCCACAGTGGTATGTTATTTCATACCTCGTTACGCACGAGGGCCTTCAGTTTCTCCCCAGCACTATAGAATGTGTTTAACGTGCGCCCAGACTCTTGCGAGCCCACTGCCGCCTGTTGACAGCTAGAGGTTCGGGGTGCCTAATCCCCTCCCTAACTATCCCTTCCTTTGCCTATGTATATCGTTTAGGCTTCTTGATGACTCGTTGTGGTCGAGTATCTTGTTCCGGGCTTGTGCTAAGCACTGGTTCCTCTGGCTCTTCTGGTACCTTCTCCATGTCCACAGAGGAGAAGTTATTATGTTCCAATTCATAATCCTCTCCTCTGTCTGGTTCCTGTAAAAAACCTTCATCTTCTACTGGTGGCCAATCGTGGCCCCCTCGGTCTGGCTCGCCATAATCATCCGGGTCTTCCCCATCGTTTGGGGTTAGCGCCGCCTTCACTTCGCCTTCGTGTAATGGTTGCGACGCCCCGGTTTTACCGTCAAGGTCTTGTGGTTCAGGTTCCCATTCTTGGTCCGTATTGGTTGCTTTTACACAATGAGTAACGTGAAACCACATAGGCGATCCTTCAACTTGTAAAGCCCTCTCGGTGGCTCGAACGACTTTGTATGGCCCTTCCCGTCTCGCGCCAAACCACTTGCGTCTAAATACTTTGACATAAACGTAGTCGCCTGGTATGATTTGAGGTGTAGTCTGCCTATTCACCTCCTCCCCGGTTTCATGCTCCTGTCTACTGGAGACATGAACCAGAATACTTTTGTGTATCTCTGACATGTATTTTACGTACTCACGCATGTCGTTGTCCAGGATGTCCAAACTCGGACCTTTGCCTGTCGCGCGCAAACCTGGTACTACCATGCAGCGACCTAGCATCATTTCGTGCGGTGTCAAACGCAGACCGCGAAGTTCGCACGAACGACAAGCCATCAAAGCTAAGGGAAGAGCGTTTAGCCAATTCAAGCCTGTGTGTTGACAGATCTTTACCAATTTGTTTTTTAGTGTCCCGTTCATGCGTTCCACCAACCCCTGGCTCTGCGGATGATAAACGGCCCCCAATCGCTGTTTTATGCCTAAGTGTTGGAGTATTAAACGTACAGTTTTGTCAACAAACTCTTTTCCATTGTCCGACGAGACTCTATCTGGTAAACCAAAACGGGGAATTACCTCTTGGCACAGGAACTTAGCCACAGATGCTGCATCCTTGTGCCGGGTGGCGCACGCCTCCACCCACCTTGAAAAACGACAGACAACGACAAGAATATATCTCTTCTGATTAATGGGCTTAATCATGTCAATGTAATCAATTACAAGGTCTCGCATTGGGCCATTGGGCGTGGGGATATGTCCTGGTGACACACTAATCCCCTTACGTATATTGTTTTTCAAACATATTACACACCTCTGTAACACATGATCAATTTGACTGACCAAATCTGGCGCCCAAAAGCCATATTCTCTGATTTTTCTCCTTACCTCTCCTTTATGCGCATGGCAAAAGTCGTGCGCCGTGTGGATCAGCAGTCCGACCAGGCCAGCAGGAGCCACCACAAATCCACCGGCGTCGCGCCACAAACCTGAATCATCCTGACTAGCTCCCCTGGTTATCCAGAGGTTCCGTTCCACCTGACTAGCCTCCTCCTGGAAAGTCAAAATCTCTTTGTAGGTTATCTTGTCCTCCAACTCAACTCCGTGTGTGATAACCAATACCTTGCCTGCTCTGTCAGCCCCTGTCACTTCCTTGGCAGCTTCGTCCGCTCTTCTGTTCCCTCGAGACATCTTGGACTCGTCTGACTGATGAGCAGCACACTTGATTATCGCAACCTGCTTTGGTTTCATAATTGCTTCTAACAAACGTTTAATCTGACTACAATGTTTTATGGCGCTTCCGTCGGCTTTCTTGAATCCTCTCCCTTTCCACACTGTGCCAAACAAGAAGGCGGTACCATGTGCATAGGCGGAGTCTGTTACGATATTTACCGTTCTGCCCTCTGCCATGTTACATGCCTCCGTCAGTGCGACCAATTCTGCTAACTGGGCTGAACAAGGTTGTGATAATGCTTCGGCTTTTTCCACCACAAATCCTTCGCCCTGTGACCTTACCACGGAGTAACCTGCTTTTAGTCCCTCGCCAACACGATAACAAGAGCCGTCAGTCCATAATTCCAAATCTGGACTGTCAAATGGAAATGCCTGCAAGTCTGCTCTGAGTTTAGAGTACCTCTCGACTTCGACTAAACAGTCGTGGGGCTCTCCATCTTCAGGCGTAGGGATGTCAGCTGCCGGGTTCGTTACAGAACACCTGACCAACGTCACATCTTCCTGTTCCAAAAGTCTGTAGTAGTGTTTAATGCGAGGCATCGTCAGTGCATATTTACCGGACTCCAACAGACTCTTCAAGTCATGCCTCACCATGATATCCACTGGATATCCCATCGTAATACTTGCGGCTTTTTCGTACATCGTATACACTCCAGCCATTTCTCGGTAGCATGGAGCCATCCCCATCTCTACTTCCGAGTAGGCAATTGAGTAGTACGCCATCGGCTGTGGTCGCGCCCCCACCCCTGTGTCCTGAGCCAACACCGCACACGCCTGCTTCTGATCTGGTGAAGAAGAGACGTATAGTACGAATTTCTTGGTATAGTTAGGCAACGCCAAGGCCGGCGCCTCTAACAGTCGGGACTTGATTGTTTCGAATGCCCGTGAGCCATCTTCGGTCCATACCACTTTACTGCTCAGTTTATCAACGCCCGTTTCTTTCAGCATCTCTCTCAATGGTTTCACTATTTCCGTATAGTTCTCGACCCACGGAGAGCTGTACCCCATTATACCCAGAAATCCCATTAGCTGTCGTACCGTCACAGGCTTGGGTGCCGTCCTTATGGCCACCAAATGTTCTTCTGCCAACAGTTGCAACAGTACCACGGAATCGCGATGACATGTTTCCTGATCGTCTGCGCACAGTATCAGATCATCCATGTACTGAATGACCCTAGAGGTCATGACTTTATCCAACCCCTCTAAATCCTCCCTTAGGATTTTGTTGAATATGTGTGGCGAATGTTTTAGTCCCTGCGGGATCCTAGTATACTCATAATGTTCATCCTTATAAGTAAACCCAAAAAAATGCTGGCACTCCTCACTCAAGGGCACACTAAAATATGCACTACACAAATCTATAACTGTATAGTACTCGGCTTTCGACGGGATAAATGTCAATAGCACATGGGGGTCGGGGACATCGGACGGATAGTCAAGTAACACCTCGTTGATCGCTCTCAGATCGTGCACCAGCCGGTAAGAGGTATCCGGCTTCTCCACGGGTAGCAACGGCGTGTTGCTCTGGGGATCAGTTGTTTTCCGTAAGACTCCCGCAGCTAAAAGTCCTTTAATTTGTGGCTCGATTCCAGCCACTGCTTTCTCCTTCAATGGATACTGTTTCTTCCAAGGCAGGGTGGCCCCAGGTCTAAGCTCCACCTTCACAGGTTGAGCGGACTTGATTAGTCCAATGTCAGTGCTGTTCTTTGCCCACAGCGTCTCAGGCACCGCCTCCATCATGTCCTCTTGGAGGCTTGATGCATTAGGGAGTTCTCCCAGTGTCTCTTGGGATAATTGCACAGTTCGGGGATGACCCATCCCTGTGCCTTGAACCATGATCTTAATAAACCTTCTATCAGGGCTTATCCAGATCCGTTTGTTTTCTTTCATCTGTTCAAATTCTATCCCTTCAGCTTTTTTCATCATTTCGCCTATGTGTTGTTGATCACATGAGCTGATTACCTTCAAAGTCACATGGGGAACACTATCCATTATGCCGTGCTCTTTACTCAGATAGTCACTCCGTGCAATACGTAACGCTGCTCCCTGTGGCCCCAATATGATATTGGTAGCATTCAGCTGTACTTTGTCAGGTTGCACCCTCAGCCACTCCTTAGTCTGTGACGAGTCTGCATCTCTATGATACTGCAGAGTGCAGTGATAGGGGGTCTTTGGATCCCTTGCTTCAGGCATATTGGCAGTGATGAATTTCTCCCATTGTAAGGCGGGGCCAAGTAACTCTTGGTCCAATCCCCCTAGACAATAGATCTCTGGTGGTTCACTGTCAATTCGTTGTACCATCTGATAGTACTGGTCTTCCCGTTCGGCTATCACGCAACCCTCCGCAGTACATTTAATGTCCATCCCCAGTAACCCCAGCCCATCTCGGCCGAGCAAGTTAATAGGTGTGCTCTCCGAGACCAGCACAGGGAGAGTCGCTTCCCTGCCTTGATATCTCAGAGTCACAGGTTCGGTAACAGCCGTCAGCTGGTTTATTCCCTCAAATCCAATTGTCCGTACATATCGACCGGACAAGGTTAGGTGCGTCGCGTCTTGGGGTTGTACTACCGTGTAAGCCGCGCCGGTGTCTGCCATCATCTCGACAGATTTATCATTCACCGTTACGCACACAATAGGCTCCTCCCTTAAAGACGACACTGACAGCTGACACCTCCCCATTGGACTCTCTGGGCCTCTTCATAGTGATGATTCATTTGGCCCTCTTGCTGGATTTACCGGGCCATTGTTCTCATTTCGGTCTTGGACTCGGGGTTGACCTTGGCCTTGCCAAGTTCTTTCCTGGTCTCCCTCTCCGGGTTGACAATCCTGTCTACACTCCCGTGCGATATGACCAGTCCCGCCACATGTCCAACACACCACCGCCCGTGGCCGGAATCCTCCCGGATTCCGGGATTGTCCTCTTCCTTTCGGCCGTGGTTGCCACTCTCTCGGCCTCTGTTGTTGGTCCGGCGCATAACCCTCTTGTGTTCCCACTTGAGCCCGTCTCTGTCCCTGTGGTTCCCCTTCATATCCTGTCCCATTTCTTGGTCGTGGAGCCGCCTGGACTAAGGCTTGAAGGTATTCCACTACCTTTACTGCCTCGGTCGGCTGTTGGTACATGATCTTACGTTGTTGCTCTGCATCCTTCTCCTTTGCTCTTTGCTCTTTCTTCCGATACAGTTCAACGTAATGCACTACTTGATCTGTATATAATTCCACGGCCATTTTTGACAATGACACCACCTCGTCCAATTTCTGCCTTACCTCTATGGGGAGACCGCTCTCAATCTTGGTTCTCAACTGGGCTTCAAGCATAGGGTCAAGTCCCGCCTCCCGACCAGTTGTGTTCTTCCACGTGGAGTAGGCTTTTTGTACGTATTGCCTGGGGTGCCCTGATGTCTCCAAAGGACCAATCGGAATTTGGTCTGCGTGCAGTCTCATTGGATAGGCTTCTCGTAGGGCCGCCCACGTTACTCCCCTGTACGCTAGGAACAGGTCCGCATCATGCGCTCCAGTCCCCACATGGCCTTGCAAGCGAGCCGCCTCCAGTATCTTTTCCATGGAGTCCTTTCCCATCACGGTTGTCAATATTTTCTTGACATCCCCCATTGCATATTCCGTGCCAACCATTACCTCCTCCAGTCTGGCAATCCAAGGATTGGCCCCATTCTCGAGGGGTGGCAATTTCTCAGTCACCGATGTCATGTCCGACACCTTCAGGGGGTGATATTCCAGGTCCTGTCCCCTTATTATTATAGGAGCCATGCGGATAGGGGCTTGCGTGTTTCTCGTCTGGGCTCTTGTCTGTACACGCTCTTGTACACGCTCTTGTACACGCTCTTGTACACGCTCTTGTATCCGCATAAGGGCCTCTTGCTTCTCTCCTCTTTTGTCTTCCAGGTCCTTTTGCTTCCCCTCAATGCCAGCCTGCGTCCTCATGAACGTCAGATATTCCTCCCCCCCTTCTTGCATGGCCTCAGGGCCGGGTCTTTGTTCTGCTAGGACCGTTTGATCTTGGTCCAAGTCCATGAGCCCCCGCTCTATCTCCGTCAGATCATCTTTTATCCGTCCCATCTGTATCCCAAGTACGATGTCGAGAGACTCTAGATCCTCACCTACTCCAACCCTAGTCACCTGTGGTGGTATTGTGAGATCAATCTTGTGACTGTCAGGTGCTACCCCCTTGTGGCCCTGTGGTTGGGGGGAGGTATAATGCTGGGGGGGAATGAGCTCTCGAGATATAGTACGGGGCATATGAGCTGGGGAGCTTTGGGGGTGCTCCCGCTGGTGGACAGGCTCTCTCGGGTAGTCTCTCTGGGGGTTACACTCTCTCTGAGGCAGACCATGGGCCTTCTTCACCCTTTCCCACTCTTTCTCTCTTAACATTGCCTCATAGCCTTCATTACCCTTTCTCTCAGCTGCTTGTATCACTCTTGTTCGCTCCGTCTGCTCTTCAAACATCACTAGCCTATCCCTTGGTCGTTGGGTGGTTACATATTCTCTGCCTGACCCAGTCTGGGCTGGCCTTTCTGGTCGCCGTGAGGCGTCCACACCCTCTCTGTCTGACCTTGACCTATCTGGTTGCCATGAGGCGTCCACACCCCCTCTGTCTGACCTATTCCAGTCTGATCTATCTGGTTGCCTAGCTGTCAGCTGAATAGATGTCTTTGCTTGTCCCCTCTCTAGGTTCCCCAGATCATCTGTCAACTGGTAAGGGCTTATCATCTCTAACAAAGGTAGGATGGGATATATCGGCTCCCCCTTCTCACTGGCATATGGCGGGGGTGCTAAAGCTTCCTCAATTCTTTCCTGTTGGACCATAAGATAGGAGGCTGGGTTAGGTGAGGCTAACTGCACCGCACGTTGGGCGGTGACAGGTGTTGTCTCAGGGGCCTGGGGAGTTCTGGTGACCTGGACTACCCCCTCTACTGGCTTGTCTGCATCATTGCCATTTGCAATGGCCTTCCTTTCATTTTCCCTTTTCTCACCTTCCCGTCTATAAGCTTTTAAAAAACTATTTTCTTGTAGCCTTTTCTTTGCTCTTTCCTTCTCGTCACCCCGATAGGTGTATACCTCAATTAGTGTTCCTATTTTAGTTATTAACTCCAAATCAAAAGAACCATCGACTGGCCAAAGCTCCCATCTTTTATTCCATCTTTTTGATATATAAATTGCTTTGTCCAAATAATATTCGTTACCTTTTGTCGTGTCGTGTTCATTTGCAATAATTTGTACTGGACTTTCTTCCATCCACGAAATTACGGTCGACTTACCTGCGTCGGTTTTGTCTTTTATCTTTTTATATGCGTTTAGATTGTCTCGTTTCCGCCCCATTTTTCTCTTGTCTCTTTTATCTCGTAACAATGGCAACAGGCAGAACAATAGCTTGTGTAATCCCTATCTAAGTGTAGGTGTCTAGGCTTTTGTGACTATCTCCTACTCGGACAGCCAATAGTGGCACTGTGGGCCCTTCCTATTCTCTCCTGTCCTCCTTGAAATTACTATTCTTACCTGATTTGTGGTGTTCCGCGTGTCCAATCGAACTGCTGTAGATCAGAGCACACAATGACAACAGTTCTTGTTAATTTATCAACCGGACTTGTACTTTACTCTGTCTTTTTAATCAAATTCCTGAGAGGTTTCTTTCATTCACTGTACGAGTATCTTTTTTACTTTCCTCATACACTCTTAAACATGAGACAATTGTAATTGATACATGTGTGTGATACCACCCGTTTCTACTCCCTGTTTTTCTTCTCGTTCGATCTCTGTCAACACACTGGGTTCCTATGTTTCGAATTTCCGCTCTCCTTTACTTCCGCTTGGTTCTGCTCCAATTCTGATACCCCTCGGAAAGCAAAAACATCATGATTAATATAGTTGCATTAATTTTTTCACATTCTTTTTTAAAGCAAAAACATCATGATTAATATAGTTGCATTAATTTTTTCACATTCTTTTTCATTATTCAGTACCACACCCCCCAGGGGACACCTGTCACCCAGACACGTGTCCCCCAGAGGTAATCTAAAGAATGCCACAGACGCCGCGCCACGCACGCCGCGAGGTGTCGACCCTGTTTTTCTGAAAAGACCTTGACAGCCTCTCCACAGCGGCCTAAACCCACCTCACCACAGGTACACAGCAGACAGCATCCCGGCAACCTCTCCTGTGCTCCAGGCCAGTATCCCCAGAGTCCAGTGCCCTGCCGGACGGCCACACATAGCCGACCAGACCCAACACCGAACCCCGGGCACACCGCCCCATATCACACAGCCCTCCAAACGTACCTACTATGGGGAAAAAAAAAACACAATTGTACACACAATCCTATCCCGTCAATCGCAACGCACGGTCGTCCAGGAACGTCCCCCGCCTCACACCCACACGCACGCCCCGGCCCTCCCACTCCCCAACCCTGAATGTCCACCACCCAGATCAGAGAATAGTCGCCAGCGCGGACGCCGGGCACCACGGCTTTATCGGAACGCCCACACCCACCCTGCCACCCTCCGCGCCAACCTTCATTACCATCATTGCATACGCAGGCGCAACCGAGCGGTGTGGGTCCCCCGACGCAGAACCAGCCGCGCCGAGAGACTTGAACACGTACGTCACACACACCCTGATAACATTCACACACACTACTATAACCGCAAACATCACCACAGCACACAGCAAATACTTAACAATTGTCCATCCTATGTAACCTAACCAACTTTGGCCCCAGCCCTCCCACGAGTCCTCCTGCGTGGGCTGCATCTCCCTAGTAATATTCTTCAAATGCTCTATAACTTCCTGTATGCCGCCTATATCATTTTCGGGGATAAATGTGCAGCATTCCTGACCAATCAATGCACACGTGCCCCCTGAACTCGCCAACAGGAAGTCCAAACCCGTCCTTGACTGCAGCTCCATCAGTCTTAAGGACCGTAACTCTTGAGCCTCCAGGGCCATACCTCTGGCGGTCGTAGCCGTCATATCCTCAAACACGCGAGCTAGATGGTCTAGTTCACCCATGTTTGCATACGTCCCCCACCAGGGAAACGCCACCCTGAAAAAGTGGTCCGCATCTATAAACCTCCTGCGCCTCGACTTGGGAATCGTCGGCAAAACATCTGACACCCTCATAGCCGGCACCAAATACCCCAACGCACACCTACCCCTCCACTTAATAGGCAACGCTGCGTAAGCATACTCACCACAAATCCAAAACGCCCCCCTAGGGGCCGGCGCCTCCGAATTCTTACCCCATATTCCACTCTCACCCTTGCAGCCGTCCAAATATCCCACGTCCCTACCACCTGACTTCCCTTCTACACACATCTCAAACCCAGCCGCCCTAAACGCCACCGGAATGGGGCTAGTGTCCTTAAGACCCCCATAACCCACTGCCTTATTCGACCCCTGTTCCCGGCCCAAATACCTCAACATCCTATCATGACCCACCCCGTCGCATAGGCCGAGCAGAGGCTCGTCCCTCAACACATTGGCATGACACTTCGTTAAGGGGTGTGCAATCAAGGGAAGACCTGCGTCGCCTGCTAGCGGGGCTAAGCCACACACATAACAATCCGACCTATTGGCTACCTTAGCCACAGTCCTCGCCATCCCCAAAAACAGATTACCGTGATGGTCTGGCTGCGACCTCCTACCCACTACCACCACCTCTGGCTGTTCAGGTCGCAGGTATGGATCATACATTATAGTACCGATCAACACACATAACCAAATCATTGCCACGGCACCCCCCCGAAGCATCCGTCTACTACTGTCTCTCAAACCAGGAACCATGTTTGTCTGTTCCGTCCTCCTCCTCCTCCCTCCGTCACCGGCGCGTATCCTAATATGTCCTGCAATCCCCACAAACAACAACACAACTTTATAACCGAACATACCCTCAGTCTACTGACATGAAGACCCCAACCTAAACACAACACCAGGACATGTAGAAAAGGCCGCAACGTAGCCGCCCACCGGCCAAGGGAGAACCAGGCCAGAGGGAACACATGTAACTCCATGCCGGTCTACAGACGGAAGAGGGGGGGAGGGTGGAGAGAGGCACAGCAAGTGGGGCACAGGATGGAGCGGGGGGGGGGGGGGGGGGGGGGGGGTGGTTCAAAGGAACAGCAGGGAAGTGGGGGAGGGGTGGGGGGGGGTGGTTCAAAGGAACAGCAGGGAAGTGGGGGGGGGGGGGGGGGGGGTGGGGGTGGTTCAAAGGAACAGCAGGGAAGTGGGGGGGGGGGGGGGGGGGGTTTTGGGTTCCGCAGTCCCGAACAGACCTGCTCCACACCATAAAACACATTTATCATACCCTGCACTGCCCCCATGTCTCCTATGGAGAAGAAGGGAGAGAGAGCGAACAGCAAGATAGCTAGAAAAAGAGAAAAGAGGGAGTGAGAGAGGAAGACGAGGAGAGAGGAGAGGAAGGAGAGGAGAGAGGAGGAGAGGAAGGAGAGGAGAGAGGAAAGAGGAGGAAAGGAAGGAAAGGAGAGAGGAGAGAGGAGGAGGAAGAGAGGAGAGGAGAGAGGAGGAGATGAAGGGGAGGGGGGTAGAGAGAAGAGGAAAAGGAGGGGCCAAAGAGAGGAGGAGGAAGGGAAGGAGGAGGGAAGGGGAGGGGCTATAGAGAGGAGAGAGAGGAGGAAGAGGAGGGGCTATAGAGAGGAGAGAAAGGAGGAAGAGGAGGGGCTAGAGGAAGAAGAGGAGGGGCATAGTAGAGGAGGGGCTAGAGGAGGAAGAGGAGGGGCATAGTAGAGAAGGGGCTAGAGGAGGAAGAGGAGGGGCATAGTAGAGGAGGGGCTAGAGGAGGAAGAGGAGGGGCATAGTAGAGGAGGGGCTAGAGGAGGAAGAGGAGGGGCATAGTAGAGGAGGGGCTAGAGGAGGAAGAGGAGGGGCATAGTAGAGGAGGGGCTAGAGGAGGAAGAGGAGGGGCATAGTAGAGAAGGGGCTAGAGGAGGAAGAGGAGGGGCATAGTAGAGGAGGGGCTAGAGGAGGAAGAGGAGGGGCATAGTAGAGGAGGGGCTAGAAAAAAGAGGGAGGAAGAGGAAGAGGAGGGGGAAAGGGAGGGGGGGAAGGGGAGGGGGGGAAGGGGGGGGGGGGGAAGAAAGAAAATGGGAGAAAGAGAGAGAGAGATAGAAAGAAAGAGAGAGAGAGAAAAGAGAGAGAGAGAGAGAGAGAGAGAGAGAGAGAGAGAGAGAGAGAGAGAGAGAAAGAAAGAAAAAGAGAAAAAGAGAGAGCGAGAGAGAGAGAAAAACTACACACATCTGATCGCTTTATAGCCACACATGACACGCTGGTTAGGACGGGAGTTTAATGCCTCTACCGCCACCCAGTGCATAAGGTTGACACTGACGCCATCTAGTGGTCTTTTACCCACATCATAATGACACGCTGGTTAGGACGGGAGTTTAATGCCTCTACCGCCACCCAGTGTACGCCATCTAGTGGTCTCATATCAACATCATAATTAATTTCAGTCTCACTCGCCTCACACACACAATGTCCCTTCTCACAAGCGCGCATGCGCGCACTCCGAAGCGGAGTTCACTCTTTCACCATGCATCCTGCATACATTCAAACTTTCAGCCAACACTCTGCAAACAGTGGCCCACACTGCAACTCACCCAGCTCATTCATCACAAACGACCATTCAGTTATACTGCTATATCGCCTCAATCACAACATACAGTATTAAACTCCTATCGCCCCATTATTAAACCGTCCCAGGCGAGTCACAACGAGCTATCGTTTGTAGCATGTTGCGCGCTTCGACACGCACGCGCCCCCCACCACGAAGCTGGGTGGCGCATTTGCCGTTGCGTGTGTGCACTTTGGACGTCGCGTGTGTACCCGATTCAATATTAAAAACCGTTCTCAGTCATATTATAAGTGCCACTTTACAGATTTAATCTATATACTTCACACATGTTAAACCTAACCATAACGCTTTTCACTCATACACAAACATCATACACTAGTAATTGTTTAACCATAGCTTGCAACATACGAGTCCACCTTAAGTACCATTCTAATGTTTACAGCCTATTGCTGCAACATACGAGTCCTATGTTACAGCATAGCTTGCAACATACGAGTCCTATGTTACGGCACAGCTCGCAACATACGAGTCTACCTCAAGTACCATACTAATGTTACAGCCTATCGTTGTTTAAATTTAACACGTCCGGCGGTGCCCAGGGCAAAACTAGACTCTATTCATGCTCCATTTCTACTGTAGAAAATACTACGCAAAATGTGCTTAAGCCAATACTATAAGGCGTACTATGCACATGTTCCCCTTGCTTAACCCTGAGCACAAACCTAGACATTGTTCCTAAATACTTCCATACCTCTTTTTAATGTTCCGACCACGGGCAGCGTCTCGTTCACTTATGCTAAAATTTCTACTGTAGAAAATACTACGCAAAATTGTGCTTAACTCCCTTACTGTAAGGAATACGACAGCACAGCGTGGTTAAAAATCCTGCTCACAGGACCCATAATCACACACAGCCTTGAGTCGCTACCCCTTGGTCAGAACATTTCATTTAATATCTAATTACAGTCATACTTTTAGCAACCCCCCGTTGGTTCGAATTGAACACCCGTACACTCCATAACACTCACCTTTGGTAACTCTCCGAGCTACGCGAAGACGATTTGTTGTTGTTGTTGTTGTTGTTGTTCGAGGTGAAGAAAGAGGAAAAAAAAATTCTCTTTTGTTCTCGTTCAAAACGGACGTTTCTATTCAAGGGCCACAGCACCAAAAATGTAGTAACTTCCTAGCTTAATCTTAAACCTTATAAAGCTCTTTGAAGTACTACTGAGCTACAAATGCAGATAACCATGTATGTGATGGTTTTCTGCTCGTACACCTTCAGAGAACACGGCGCGGCGGTTGAAGAAATCGAGTTCCGAGCAGTTTGAAGAATCCGTGTTTAATAAAAAGGATTTCAATCAATACAAATCAAAGATTTGAAAGAACAATTGCAATAAAACCTGATGGAAGACCTCACTATGCCGAGGTTCACCAGACTTTAGGCTAAATATTCAATATCTATGGGCATGTCTCGTCTCGGCTTCTTCAGATGGTAGGTTTTTGCGGCCGTCTCTCTGCTACGTGGTTTCCTCAGTCTGTTGTGGAGAAAAAGGGTGTGTGTTTCCTTGTTGCTTCCTGGGTCTCTGTTCGGGTGTGTTGTTTTGATCCTCCTGGTACGGAGTTTTTGCTAATATCAAATTTAGGCTCCGCCTCTAATGTTACGGCAAGCGGGCGTTTTCCAACCTCTCCTCGAGTGTTCCTATTGGAGGACACTTACTCTCAACTCTCATTGGCTAACTCCTTATCGTGACGTTTTACATCGAATTGCGTCACGATGTGGTTTCAAATGGTCTTTTCTTTTGATCTTACTGCTCTTTTGTTTCAGCAGAGACAAACTGGCATCTCCCATGGCAGTTTCATTGTTGGACCAGATGGCCTAGGGCCCTGGGTTGTAAAATCACCCATGTTATTGACTTTCCCAGGAAGGATCAAACGAGACACTATCTCTTACTCAATAAGCGTCTGCCTGTTTCAACCCCCCTCCACAGAGATTTAGAGGAAGCCTGAACCAACAGCTGCATTACTAAGTCAGAGGTGTCTCGTTTCTTGTACTTTAGGAGCGGGGGAAGAAAAGTGTATGTATTTTACCTCTGTGTTTTCGCCATTCTGTGCTTCATGGTATATAGTACAATAAACACCAGTTTGGCTGGAATTCTACTACACAAACATCTCAAAACAAACTAGTCAGACTACTGCTTGACCTGACTCCTAGAACCCACCTCACCCCTGCCCACTTTGCCAACCTAGGATGGCTTAGAGTAGACGACAGAGTACAGCAACTTGCAATGGGCCTGGTCTACAAGATACACTACACTACTATATTCATAGGACATACTTGACTCCTATAAGACTGAACAGAATGGGTCTTAAACAAGACTCCAAATGCTCCTTATGTACAAATGGGGACGAGGGGACATTTATGCACATGTATTGGGACTGCCCACCAGTTAAGATATTCTGGGAAGAAGTGACCCAGCAATTATCAAATCTCTTAATTCTGAATATACCTGTACACCCCTCTATATTACTGCTGAATGATGTTTTTGAATATGCAGTACCTATACAACAAAATAGATTGGTTTTATCTGGTATTACAGTGGCTAAAAAACTGATAGCATCACGATGGTTTCAACCGGAAAAAATGTGCCGAAAGGTCTGGATTCTTACATATCTCGATGTGCGTGGGGCGGCGTGGCTCAGGGGTAGAGCGGGTTGTCCAATGATCCAAGGGTTGGTGGTTCGAATCCCGCTCAACCCCATGTCCATCCCACTGCCGTTGTGTCCTTGGGCAAGACACTTAACCTACTTGCCTTGTATGAATGTGTATGCATGTGAATGAATGTTGGTGGTGGTCGGAGGGGCCGTAGGCGTTGATTATTCGCCACGCTTCCGTGAGTCTGCCTCAGGGCAGCTCTGGCTGCAATTGTAGCTTACCACCACCGGGATGACTGTGTATGAACGAATAATGGACTCTGTGAAGCGCTCTGGGTCAGTGAAGAGCGCTATATACAGTCAACCATCAGATCCTCCTCGCGGCCCTCGCAGGAATGGGAGTGGCTGGATCTGCGCTGACATGGCTGACATCATACCTCAATGACCGCTCCTACCAAGTGTCATGGAGAGGGACTCTGTCGGCCACCCGCCCCCTCCGGACGGGTGTCCCCCAGGGCTCGGTCCTAGGACCCCTTCTCTTCTCCCTCTACACTAAATCACTGGGTAACATTATCACATCTCATGGCTTCTCATATCATTGTTATGCCGATGATACTCAACTCTTCCTCTCCTTCCCTCCCTCAGATATCCATGTCTCTGAGCGGATCTCGGCCTGTCTGTCCGACATCTCCGCCTGGATGACGACCAACCACCTCAAACTGAACCTAAGCAAAACAGAATTGCTCCACCTGCCGGCCAAATCCTCCCCCCTGACCGACCTCTCCATCACAGTCGAGAATGCAGCTGTGACCGCGTCGCCGACCGCCAAGAACCTTGGTGTTGTCCTCGACGACCAGTTGAACTTCTCTGCTCACATCGCAGCGACAACCAGAACCTGCAGATTCCTCCTGAGCAACGTCAGAAGGATACGCCCCTTCCTGACAAAAGAAGCCACCCAACTCCTCGTCCAATCAACAGTCATCTCCCGCCTCGACTACTGCAACGCACTGCTAGCTGGCCTCCCGGCCACTGCCACCAAGCCTCTTCAACTCATTCAAAATGCAGCGGCCCGCCTGATCTCAAACCTACCGAAGTCAGCCCATGTCACCCCACTTCTTAGGGACCTGCACTGGCTCCCCATTGCTGCACGTATCCGCTTCAAGGCCCTCGACCTAGCATACCGTGCGGCAAAGGGAACCGCTCCCGCCTACCTCCGGTCAATGGTCTCTAACTACACACCCTCAAGACCCCTACGCTCTGCGTCTTCTGGCCGCCTCAGATCTACTCCTATCCAAGCTCCCGGAGGGTCATCAAAGAGAAGCCGCCTATTCTCAGTCCTTGCCCCACAATGGTGGAATGAACTACCCATCCCAGTTAGGACAGCCGAATCCCGTCCAATCTTTCGCCGTCGACTAAAGACTCACTTCTTCAACCATTATCTGAAATGATAAAAAAAAAAAAAAAAAAAAATCTCTATCTAGAAATATCTACAGCAAGAATTTTGGGTCTCAATGAATCCAAATTGACAATGTGGTTAGAAGTGGTGGAGAGAATAAAAGCTAGCATTTAATGGTAGTGTTTGGTTAGGAGCGAAGGATAATGGATGGATTATCCATGGGGGGGTCCAGGGCGTGGGGTGCGAGCAGGAGCATATGTGTGTAGGGGAATAGATAGCAGGTATTAGGGGTATATCTTGTATAAGACATTTATCCAAACGATGAGTTAACTGATGTACACTGTTTTACAATGCTTGTATATCTAATCGTGTGTTGTCATGTTTGTTTAAAAAATAATAAAAAAATAAAATACAAAAAAAAAAGATACACTACACGACCAATGTACCAATGTACATGTCAAAATACTTCCCAAAGGTCAGTGAATACCATGATCACAACACCAGAGGGAGCTCCACAAATCATGTAAAACCCAGATTCGGCGCAAACAAGGGACTAAACACGTTTCGCAATTATGCCACATCAATGTGGAACGCCCTACCCAAAGCTGTAAAGGAATGTGAATCACTACCCACTTTCAAAAACACTCTCAAAGAACACCTACGGGAGACTGCAATTCGAAACTGGCCCCTACAAATGTCCTAACCCAGTTGTACAGTAAAGACCAAGTATGGCCTTGTCAGTATTCCAATGTACAGTGCCCCCCCCCCTACCCAACACCCCCCCCCCCCCACCTCCAATGTACAGCCCCACCCAACCCCACCCCACCTACCCAACCTCCTCCAATGTACAGTTTCTATGTCAAATGTATGTCAGTATTCCAATGTACAGTGTACAGTGCCCCCCCCCCCTACCCAACCCCCCCCCCACCTCCAATGTACAGCCCCACCCAACCCAACCCCACCCCACCTACCCAACCTCCTCCAATGTACAGCTTCTATGTCAAATGTATATACACTCTTTCTGGATTTTTTTAGTATCACAAACAGTACTGTATTTGCAAATCTGGTATGTCATAAATGTATAGATGTAGCAGTACTGTCTATCTGTATGTCGTGTGTGTCATATGATGAATTGAAAATGGGGGACCCTGATGTAAACAAGACGAAAGTCTTTCTCTGGTCTGCATCCCCTTAACAATTGTATGTTTTGAGCTGTACTGTAGTGTACCCATTCTGCAATCTGTTAATAAACTTTTCAATCAATCAATCAATCAATGTTTAGTCCCTTGTTTGAGCCGAATCTGGGTTTAACATGATTTGTTGAGCTTCCTCTAGTGTTGTGGTCGTGGTATTCACTGACCTTTGGGAAGTATTTTGACATGTACATGGGTACCTTGGTCGTATAGTGTATCTTGTAGACCAGGCCCATTGCAAGTTGCTATACTCTGTCATCTACTCTAAGCCATCCTAGGTTGTCAAAGTGGGCAGGGGTGAGGTGGGTTCTAGGGGTAAGGTCAAGTAGAAGTCTGACCAGTTTGTTTTGTGATGTTTGTAATCTTGTTTTTAGCGCCTTTGAGGTGCTTTGGTACCATGAGGTGCAAGCATAGTCGTAGTACCCTTGAATGCGTGCTCCTGCCAGAGTCTTCAGGGTATTCTTGTTTACCAGAGAGGAGATCCGGTACAAGAATCTAGTTCATTGGTTGACTTTTTTTATTACCTTGGATGCCATTTTGTCACAGGAATGATTTGCCTCTAGGATGGAACCCAGGTATGTAATTTCATCTTTCCTTGTGACAATATTGTCACCCACTGTAACTGAGAAGCCGTCGGTCTTGCTGAGTTTGTTATTTGATCCGAAGAGAATTGACTCTGTTTTACCTGGCCCCTACAAATGTCCTAACCTAGTTGTACAGTAAATGACCAAGTAAGGCTTTGTCAATATTCCAATGTACAGTGTAAAATGGTGTGTGTCCCCTTCCCAACCCCCCCCCCCCCCCACCCCAGCTCCAATGTACAGCCCCCACCCAACCCACCCAACCCCACCCCACCCAACCAACCTCCTCCAATGTACAGTTTCTATGCCAAATGTATATACACTCCTTTTCTGGACACTTTTGTATCACAAACAGTACTGTATTTGCAAATCTGATATGTCATAAATGTATAGATGTAGCAGTACTGTCTATCTGTATGTCATGTATGTCATATATGTTATGATGAATTGAAAATGGGGGACCCTGATGTAAACAAGACGAAAGTCTTTCTCTGGTCTGCATCCCCTTAACAATGTATGTATTGAGCTGTACTGTACTGTACCCATTCTGCAATCTGTTAATAAACTTTTCAATCAATCAATCAATCAATCAAACCCAGGTGTAATGATAGTTTGTTATCAGCGAGCCAGGTGCAGATTCTGCCGAGTTCAGAGCTGAGGGTTTTTTCAACCTGTAACTTGTTCTTGTCAGAGACCAGCAGGGCTGAGTCGTCCGCGAACAAGAACAAGTTGCAGTCACAAGCTGACTTGATTGATTGATTGATTGATTGAAAAGTTTATTAACAGATTGCAGAATGGGTACAGTACAGTACAGCTCAATACATACAATTGTTAAGGGGATGCAGACCAGAGAAAGACTTTCGACTTGTTTACATCAGGGTCCCCCATTTTCAATTCATCATAACATATATGACATACATGACATACAGATAGACAGTACTGCTACATCTATACATTTATGACATATCAGATTTGCAAATACAGTACTGTTTGTGATACAAAAGTGTCCAGAAAAGGAGTGTATATACATTTGGCATAGAAACTGTACATTGGAGGAGGTTGGTTGGGTGGGGTGGGGTTGGGTGGGTTGGGTGAGGGCTGTACCTTGGAGGTGGGGGGGGGGGTTGGGAAGGGGACACACACACATTTTACACTGTACATTGGAATATTGACAAAGCCTTACTTGGTCATTTACTGTACAACTAGGTTAGGACATTTGTAGGGGCCAGTTTCGAATTGCAGTCTCACGTAGGTGTTTTTTGAGAGTGTTTTTGAAGGTGGGTAGTGATTCACATTCCTTTACAGCTTTAGGCAGGGCGTTCCACATTGATGTGGCATAATTGCGAAACGTGTTTAGTCCCTTGTTTGATCCGAATCTGGGTTTTACATGATTTGTGGAGCTCCCTCTGGTGTTGTGATCGTGGTATTCACTGACCTTTGGGAAGTATTTTGACATGTACATGGGTACCTTGGTCGCGTAGTGTATCTTGTAGACCAGGCCCATTGCAAGTTGCTGTACTCTGTCGTCTACTCTAAGCCATCCTAGGTTGTCAAAGTGGGCAGGGGTGAGGTGGGTTCTAGGAGTCAGGTCAAGTAGTAGTCTGACTAGCTTGTTTTGAGATGTTTGTAATTTGTTTTTTAGTGCCTTTGAGGTGCTTTGGTACCATGAGGTGCAAGCATAGTCGTAGTACCCTTGAATGAGTGCTCCTGCTAGAGTCTTCAGGGTATTCTTGTTTACCAGAGAGGAGATCCGGTACAAGAATCGCGTTCGTTGGTTGACTTTTTTTATTACATTGGATGCCATTTTGTCACAGGAAAGATTAGCCTCTAGGATGGAACCCAGGTAGGTAATTTCATCTTTCCTTGTGATAATATTGTCACCCACTGTAACCGAGAAGCCGTCGGTCTTGCTGAGTTTGTTATTTGAACCGAAGAGAATGGACTCTGTTTTGCCCATGTGTAATGATAGTTTGTTGTCGGCGAGCCATATGCAGATTTTGCCTAGTTCCGAGCTGAGGGCTTTTTCAACCTGTAACTTGTTCTTGTCAGAGACCAGCAGGGCTGAGTCGTCCGCAAACAGGAACAAGTTGCAGTCACAAGCTGACGACATGTCATTTGCATAAATTAGGAATAGTAGCGGTCCTAGTATGCTTCCTTGTGGAACACCAAAGCTCACTGTGAGAGGGGGGGATAGATACTAATCTTGCACTAATACAGCTGGGATGTATTAGTGACGTTTCACCTTTTGTGGGGCAAACATATTCTATTATACACATGGTGGAGTTATCATGAGGCATTGTACTGTAAGTCAAATATGATACTGACATACTGGAATTCCTGAAAGTTGATCAAACGACCTGCATCGAGAATAATCTGCTTGAATCTGTTGCCTTGGATCTGATTGTTCCTGACTTCCTGATCTAACTAGCTCCCCTGATCACCTTGTATTGGTCACATGATATATCTACGACTTTGAAGGTTGACGAGGACCAACCAAATGCACTATAATAACAACATCCTGCTAGTTCCTTTGCATACACTCACTCTTGGCTATAGTACAGGGGATGATTACATCATATCTGATATTACTGCTAGCATTACATTGAAAAGAGAGAGGAGGGTGTACAACAGTATGAAACAGATATACGACTTCATGTTGACTCAGCAAGGTTAAGGTGAGAACAGTGTGATGATGTGAAAACATGGCTAACACAGTGGACCTCGGCGTTCGGTGTCATTCAACGTGAACGTGACTAGTCTCTGCTGCCACAGCTGCTGCTGACACAGAGGAATGTTTACATCTTCACTCGTCTCTGTGTACCAGCACTTCCTGGGTCTGTCAGCTGTGCTCCAACACTGGGCGCTGATTGGTCCCTGGGACATGATGACTGGTGGTCAGGTGGTTTGTGACACCAACTATTGCCTACTGCCACCACTGCAGTTGCCTCTGCATTGATTTGATTGACTGTATGTATGTATGAGAGAGAGAGAGAGAGAGAGAGAGAGAGAGAGAGAGAGAGAGAGAGAGAGAGAGAGAGAGAGAGAGAGAGAGAGAGAGAGAGAGAGAGAGAGAGAGAGAGAGAGAGAGAGAGAGAGAGAGAGAGAGAGAGAATAAAATCGAGGTCAAGCCAAAAAAAAGCCATGGATATTGATGCTTGAGAGAGAGTGTCACTCTATGCTTTAGCATAAAGACTCAGTGCATACTCAGGTTTGGTTATTATTGGTCTGGTACATACATGGAGCAGCCAACAGTGAGTCAGTCAGTCACTTAATCCGTTAATCGGTCAGTCAATTATTTACTCAGATAGTCAGTCAGTCTGTCTGTCAGTCAATCAATCAGTTAGTCAATTATTTAATCAGTCAGTCAGGTCGGTCTGACCATGCCTAGGGTAGATGTGGACATCAAGTTGGACTTTAGAGATGTCTTGTTCAAACCCAAGAGGAGCTGCAGCCCGAAGATCTATCAGAGGTAAGAGAGGTGATAACTACTGTATAATGACTGTCTTATGTTGATTCATCTGTTCCTCTGTAGTGTAAGTGGATCGTTATACTGTTGACGGTGAAGCGTTTATAAGTGGTACTGTGGCACCCTGTTAGTGCCCTGCTACTTGTGGATTAGTGCCATTAAATTGGGCTAGAAAATATTTATGTTTAGTTTAGAGGAGATTAAACTGCAGTCAAAATGAAGCCTTCTGGTGTTATCTGTGAAGGTCAGCCTGCACTATACAGTCCGTTGCAGTGTTGGATGTGATATTTGGGATTATGTACAGTACATTGTAAATGCAGTCTTTGGAAGAGGCTTATTTACACATTTCCATCCCATTTTAATCATCCGTGAACCTTTTAACAAGAAAGGCGTGCATTAATCTTCACTAATAGCACAGTGAAATGCCTGTGTTGGTAGGACAGACTATTGGGGGACAAGGAGGAGCTCTTAACTGTTCTAATCTATTCTGCCCTACATCTGAAGTCCCATTTGCATCTGTTCTTTCGGTTCTGAGGCTAACAGCACAAGCATGACCGTGAGGAGGCATATTTAGCAGATTCAGATCAAGACCTCTTTTTAATATAGCACTTCAAGTGGAACAGAGTTTACACTTTCCAGACTGGCCGCATATCACATGCTATGGTTGGTTAGTGTGTCTAAGTCATTTGAATGTTTCTCAGGATATGGTTATTTATTGTTGGCAATAAATCATTGATAGGTTAAAAACATTGAGATATAAATAACGAAATCCGGTTATAACATCTGGACAGGCAACTCACAACCTTTAAGTGTCACTGTTGATTAGGTGTTGATTAAGGCATGATAGATATAGTGCCATGCAAGCTGGTGAATTGTAACCTTGCTCACCACTCAGGTTCCACTTTGTTCTAATTATATCCCTGAATGACAGTGTCGGGTATTATGGATTTACCCTGACCGCTGCCAACACAGAGTTTTCGTGTTCATGCGATAACTGCCAATAGCTTTCATTTGAATCCTTTCATATAATATTATATTATATATATATATATTAGGGCTGTCAGTTTATCGCGTTAATTAGATTAATTAATTACACAGCAAATTATCGCGTTATGAAAATTAACTCAAAATTAATTACATTTTTTTTTTTTTTTTTTAATAAATTTTTTTTTTTATCTCATTCATTCCATAAGAACGTAGAATACACATTACAGACTTTTTTTTATATGGTCCATTTGCATGTTCTTGGTATCTGATTCTAGGGACAACTATGGATCTCAGGGAATGTATTCCCAGTGTCCGAAATACTGTGTCTGTTACTAGGCTTGAGTAAATTGTAATGAACCAAATGAGAATATCAATAAAAACATTTTTTATCTTTGACTGTGAATAACACTATGCTCAAATTGACCAGACCTGAAAAATCTAAGCAAATTAATAGATGGAAGATGATTAAACAGAAAGTTTTGTAGATACTGTACTGAATTCTGCCATCCGGACACATGCAATTTGAAATATGATTATAGAATATAGAATATCAGGCATAAAATGGTTATGCGATTAAAATGCGATTAATTAGATTAATTAATTACAAATCCTGTAATTAATTAGATTAATTTTTTTAATCGCCTGACAGCACTAATATATATATATTATGCGGTGCACATTCATGACCCCTAGAGAGGATGAACCCTGTAGATGTAGACCTTTTCTAACTTCACAACAGACACATTCTAAATAGGCCCCTTTGTATTTCCTGTTGCAATGTTTATTAATGCAGTTGCTTACAGGAAATAAAAAGGGGCTTTTCAAATTGTCTGTGCACATTCATGACCCCTAGAGGAAGAATCCTAGTGAGTTTGGTGACCCCATTCCTGTAGTGCCACTATCAGATCAAACGTTCAACATTCAAATTGGTGTATCTCCTGATCCGATTTCCACCATAGCAGGGAGGTGGAAGTCCAACAATACCTGTCCTAAATTAATCAAATCAGCTTTATATATCACAGTGCACAGGATATGCACAACAAATCCCAGATGACGTATCTTGGTTGTAAATTCCAACTTGACTTTGCACCTCCTGGTGGCATATAACAGAACAGCAACCTAATAAAACCTTAATTCCACCAACACCGCCAACACGGCGCGATCACCGTGCGATCACCGTGCGATCACTGTGGCAATAATTAGACTCTTAGATAATAAGGACTCTTTACCATATTATGGTAAAGAGTCCTAATGGCATCTGTAGCAGGGAGGCCTGTCAAGTCATCTGGCCTCATGTTGGTGCTACTCTCACAAAACTAAAAACATTAACGACTCCTCAATGGCTCGGGTTAGGGGCATGGTCACAAAAGGTGGATTGAGAATTTGAGATGTCGGACACCAACAGCACATATAAGATAAGATAAGATCAAATAAGATAAGACATTCCTTTATTGATCCCCGTGGGGAAATTCTGGCAGCATAGTAGCATGGGGGAGGAGGGAGGGGAGGTATAGTCATGGTAATAGTAGAAGACATAAATAGAGGCAATGAAATTATAGTACAGTAGAAAAATAGGCAGTGTAAACAATATAATTAACTCTGAATATACACATAATGAGCAAGTAGGCAGTGTAATCAAAGGTGCAGATGAGGGTCTCTGTACGCTCTATCAGTTATATTATACATTACAATAAATATGGTAAGTAACACTTGGAATCTAAATATGTACTATGAGTAAGTAAAGTATACGGTATACACAGGTGCAGTATACACAGATGCAGTATACATAAGGTACCTGGCATGATATACGTCACTGACGTATAAATATATATTCAGTCCATATAAAATGTCCTCCCGTCAAATGTCAACAGGTGGGCTTGGAGCGGAAGTTCACCTTCAGAAACTCCAGACAGACTTACCATGGAATCCCCATCATGGCTGCCAACATGGCACCTTCCAGATGGCGCAGGCACTCAGCAAAGTACGTCAACAGACTGTTCACAATGTGTGATTCATTCATTCTTAGTTCCTCGATGCCTTTAAAAGTTCACACACACACTCACACTCACACACACACACACACACACACACACACACACACACAGAGCAAGCGATACAGGTTTAACCATGCAAGAAATACATTACATTTACATTTTGTCATTTAGCTGACGCTTTTATCCAAAGTTCTGTACGACAAGTCAGCAGGAACAGGGACGTGCACAGGACTTTAGAGGGGCAGGTGCTCAAAGGCTGAAAAGGGCACTATTTTAAGGGCCCTTTTCGGGCGGGGGCCCCCTTTTTATGCTTTTTGGGGGGTTTTGGTGATCAAATATTGAATATTGAACTATAATAATCGGTGCAGGAGCTCACTTATCCTTGAAAGACACTTTTATCACTGACTTAAAAGGCCCATACATCTCCATAAATGTTCAGGGGGGAGGGAATAAGTGCTTACCCTACAGACCCCAAGAAGTGCTGTATATTCTGTATTGTTTAATATAAATGCATTTTTTATTCCAATCCCGATTTGTATTTGAGATTCCCAAATCCCATCGGACTTGACTTCTTCGTGTCCCTCAATGAGTGTAATACCAGCATTCAACAGCGGTTTCTATCATCATCATCATCACCACCCACGCTATGCATAAAATATATAGGTCCGCGGAGAGGCACGGTGAGGAGGCCGTGCAAACTGCAATGGAATATGGGGCATCTCTCTCTCTTTACCTAATATTTAGATTCTATCCTGACATTTTTCAGTTGGAAGGGCAGTCTATATGCGTAAAAAAAAAAAAAAAAAAAAAAGGCACTTTTTTGATGAGGCTCAAAAAGGCAGGTGCTCAGGCACCCCTTGGCCTCTATGTGTGCACGTGCCTGAGCAGGAAGGGTACAACTCTTTCAGCTGAGTAACGATGTTCAACATCAAACAGTGTTGAAACTTGGGTGCTGCAGTGTTGAGTGCATATAGTAGTAGAGACATATTAGTATAGTAGGCACTAGTAATATAGGCAAGGAAGATTATTTAGTGGCAAAAGTGCATGATAGTAATGTTTCAAAAATGTTCAGTTGCTATCGCTATCAGCTCTATCTTTAATCTTAATCTTTCAAAATGTTCAGTTGCTATCGCTATCAGCTCTATCTTTAATCTTTCAAAATGTTCAGTTGGTATCGCATGCACTTATCTGTGTTTCACTACACATAGAGTGCATGCCTACCAACTGTTCGCCTGTTTTATTGCAACACTACTATCACCGACATCTAAGAAGGGAGATCCCCCCTTGAATGGCCCTTCTAAGGTTTCTCTCCACTACATTGCCTGTGGTGCATTTTTTCCTATTGCTAGGTTTTAGTGAGTTTTTCCTTACCTTCGTGTGGGGTATGTCTGCCGTGTTGCATTTATTTAAAAAAAAGAAATTTGACTTTATGGTGCTCTTGTTTTGTTCTTGACTTATTGTGATGTTTCTTCTTGACTTGTTTAAAGAAGACGTGTCCGGCCCATGGGGACATTAACACTTTAACTGCCGAAGGTTAAATTCATGATATACCATCCCTTGCCAGCTCTATTTGTCTATGGAGAAGTTCCCCTTCTTTGCAGGGCTATAACTTTTTAAATTCTATTGCTAGATTGCCATTATTAGGGCCCATTCAATGTCCTATATGTATTGTTCAGGGTGTATGAACGTTAAACTTTTTCATTCACATATTCATACTAAAAATATGGTCTAAAGTATAAGTATGTTTTTATCTTTTTCTGCAGCTTTCTCCAGAACGTGATTTATAGCTCCAAATGCATTATATTGATGATGAAATACAGTTTGATAGCGATCTGTGCCAGATAATAAATTTCAACTGGAGGTACTTCTAGAAGTTACTACACGTCATCTGATGTTGACCGGATGGTCGAGGGGGCATTTATAATTCCGTGGGCAACGTTATACCATTCATCTAATGTGGGTCATATGTTCATCATAGCAGTTAGTAAAGAAGACGTTAGAGAATAACGCTGAATCTTACCGTGGCTTCCTCGCGCCGCTGGACGATGAGCGTGGAACTGAAATATTCCTATTATGGGATGTAGAAATATCCGATCCATTTCCAGGTTGTATAATAGTATATACGTCCAAATAACGTTGTTTATTGAGTTAGGGCGAGCGATCTATTATCCAGTGTTTCAATATGGAGTCGCAGGAGCTATAGAGAGTGGCCGGACCACATTTGGATGAGTACTACCGGTTCAAAGGGTGACTTCCTGTTGGGCGATCTGCCGATCGGCCACCAGATGGCGCCCTTGAACCGCTAGAGGGTTGAGAGGAGACCAGCACTGTGTCTCAGGGCTGCGGAGGAAAAATATGATTTCGATCACAGATTTTTGAAATATTGATATTAAAGACGAGTTGCGGCATCCTCGGCAACTTGAGCATGGCTAGGAAAGATGCCTAAACACGTTTTTGGCAGTTAAAGTGTTAACGTGTGTTGTCGGGCCTTACAAATAAATTTGATTTGACAGTACGAAGGTTAGCTTTTTTTGTTTAGTTTTTTCTCTGATTGAGTATAAAACTCAACCTCTCTAACATTATAAAGAGTTTGCGCATAAACGTCTTAAACAAGACCACCAATGAAGAATGAATTATTGGATTAATATAATGACGAGTGAGTATTGTCTATGAGAGAATATACCATATCTTCCCAGCAATAGCCCCGCCCCGCTAAACCAAGGCCTTTTTCCGCCTTTCTACGAATGTGGCAATTGATAAGAAACAGGTTGCAAAAGAGAAACATACTCAAGTATCCTTGCTTGTTCACTTTTATGTGGAAATAATACCAGCGTTTCATTCAACAGACCTTCTTCAGGGCATCTTTAGTTTAGTTGAATTCCTTCTTAATTCCAACATGTCTGAGGTGGAATCATGTGATCAATTATTCACGGAGGCGGACAACACAGTCTTTGATTAAGGATAGAGTTTACAGACAGAATGACATGTTGCAACATGGAGAGACCTGGGTTACAGCAATTGAGCCCTAGCCATAACAAAGTATTTATACTAGTGCTGTCAATAGATTAAAAAAAATTAACTAATTCATCTCACAATTTTCTGTAATTAATCTAGATTAAAAATACTTAAGACCGAAGCTTGTAACAGATATTTACTTGAGTAAAATCATGGAATTAATGTAAAATCAACACAAATAAAGTATATTTAGATTCAAATACTATTTTAATAGCTTTCTTTGAATACAGTTTCTCTCCTGTGAAATAGAAATGTTCAACAAAACCATCAACATTGACTCAGCTAGACCTCTTTCTTATATCCGCGGCGCTAACAGAAATAAAAACAACCCAGGCCTATGTTAAAGTGCAGATTGGCTTAGAGGAGATACTGTCTTGTATGAACTACCAGTAATATAAATCATATTAACAACAAAAATGTGTTCCATCTTCAAGTCATGCCATCTTCGCTTCAAGGCCCTCGACCTAGCATACCGTGCGGCAAAGGGAACCGCTCCCGCCTACCTCTGGTCAATGGTCTCTAACTACACACCCTCAAGACCCCTACGCTCTGCATCTTCTGGCCGCCTCAGACCTACTCCTATCCAAGCTCCGGGAGGGTCATCAAAGGGAAGCTGCCTATTCTCAGTCCTTGCCCCACAATGGTGGAATGAACTACCCACCCCAGTTAGGACAGCCGAATCCCGTCCAATTTTTCGCCGTTGACTAAAGATGCACTTATTCAACCATTATCTGAAATAATGAAAAAAAATAAGAAAATAACCCTAACTAACCTTACTGTCATGCACTTGTCCTAATAAACTAACCTACACTGTAACACGCAACACTTTGATGAACATTGTTACTCAGCTGATAGAGTTGTGCCCTTCCTGATGACTTGTCGTACAGAACTTGTAAGTCGCTTTGGATAAAAGCGTCAGCTAAATGACTAAATGTAAATGTAAATGTCAGACGATTTTTCAAAAAGGTGATTGAGTCGATGCAAAAAAAGAACAAGCAAATATACTGCTGAAAGTTCAGAACGTTGACGACTTTTCACTCCATAGATTAATCTAGATTAATTTATTTGAATGCTTTAAATAATTTTAATTAATCTCCAAAATTAAAGCATTAATTTTTACAGCCCTAATTTATACACAATGATGGTAGACAAAATAAGTGGAGCATTGACGTACATAATATATATGAGTTATTGATACGATGTGCAGATTATAAGAGAACGGCGTAGATAGAACGCTATGTGTGTGTGTGTATGTTGAAGGCTATGTGTGTTGTGTCTGTGATAGAGAGAGAGAGAGAGAGAGAGAGAGAGAGAGAGAGAGAGAGAGAGAGAGAGAGAGAGAGAGAGAGAGAGAGAAGAGAAAATGGGGTGGTACATTTCCAATGTTTCAATTTCAATGTCCACTGCATGGTTCTCAGGCCTGATGGACTGTGGTGACCCTGACCCTGACCCTCCCACCAGCCTGCTGGGGACTGACTGCTGTTCCTCTCGTTCTCCTCCAGCACACCCTGTTCACCTCGCCGTTCACAAGCACTGCTCTGTGGAGGAGTGGAAGGCCTTTGCTGAGAATGCTTACAGGTATTGGTAATATAAATAATAATAATAATAACTTTATTTGTATAGCACTTTTCATACAGAGGTTGCAGTTCAAAATGCTTCACAACAGTAAAAAAAAATACAGGCATAAGCAAGCAAGGTAAGGCAAATCACAGTTCTTCAGTAATACAAATAATAAAATAGAATAGATTAGATTAAAAAGTGCAGTTTAAAATAGGCTAAAATAATAAAATAGAATGGACAGTAAAAAAAGAGTGATAAGATTGTTCAATAAAAAAAATATAACAACAGAGCAGTGTATCGCTCTTAGTACTTTGAGTTTCTTTACAAAGTTCTAACATACAACAGAGCATCGCTCTAACATACAACAGAGCAGTGCATCGCTCTTAACACTTTGAGTTTCTTTACAAAGTTCTAACATACAACAGAGCATCGCTCTAACATACAACAGAGCAGTCCGTCGCTCTAACATACAACAGAGCAGTCCGTCGCTCTAACTTACAACAGAGCAGTCCGTCGCTCTAACTTACTCTTACTCTTACTCTTACTCTTACTTACACGACAAATCTCTTAACTTTGAGATTCTTTACAAAGTTTTGAATTACGGTTTTGAATTACAACAGAGCAGTACTCTTAAATGACAGTGAATAGGAGGTAGTGAGATATAATTTGCATAGAACCGATATTGCAAGTACATGTATTGTTTTTTCAACACATTAGATTTGATTAAATGGTAAAGGGTGCATTTATATAGCGCTTTTATCCAAAGCGCTTTATAATTTGCTCCTCACATTTGACCCATTCACTCACACATTCACGGCAGAGGCAACCATGCAAGGTGCCAAGCTGCTCATCGGGAGCAATTAGGGGTTAAATGTGGAGGAGCGGGAATCGAACCGGGAACCCCCCGATTACCAGACAACTGCTCTACCTCCTGAGCCCCTTTCACCCCACATTTAGATTAGATTAGATTCAAATGTATTGTTTGTCATTATACAGCACATGTACAGTACAACGAGGAAAAGAGGTTTGGCCAGAGTGCAAATGTAACAGTAAAGTGCAATAGTAATATACAATGTACAGGTGATTAAACTGGGTATAAAATATCTAAATTATTACTACTGAGTATAGAGCTAATCAGATGTACTGTATGTACAGAGTTGGGGGACATGCAACAAATGGCTATATTATAGTTTTTCAAATGACACACTAAGTCAGTGTCAGAATGAGTGTTGATGAGAGCTGTCCCCGGTCTCAAACCTCATTACACCTTCGTTCCTGTGTGACATCCGGTCTTCCTCTAGTCTACAGTATGTAGCCGTCAGCTCAGGCAGTGGTCAAGCAGACCTGGAGTCCGTCCCCGCCCTGCAATACATCTGCATGGACGTGGCCAACGGCTACTCTGAGAGCTTTGTGGACTTCGTCCAAACTGTCCGAGACAAGTTTCCCCGGCACACCATCATGGTGAGACCTACTGTACTAGTGTGACTCGTGCAAGAAATGAATAGTGATCAATAAATAGGATCATGCCCGTGTCACATCCCAGGGAAGCCTAGTAAGCCTATCTTCTCCCTCAGTGAAGAGGGGTTCCCCCTGAAGCCTAGTAAGCCTATCTTCTCCCTCAGTGAAGAGGGGTTCCCCCTGAAGCCTAGTAAGCCTATCTTCTCCCTCAGTGAAGAGGGGTTCCCCCTGAAGCCTAGTAAGCCTATATTCTCCCTCAGTGAAGAGGGGTTCCCCCTGAAGCCTAGTAAGCCTATCATCTCCCTCAGAAGGGTTCCCCCTTGGCTGACTGGTAGATGTCTGGTTTCCCATGCAGGGGACCTGTAGGTTCAAATCCATATGGGTTTCAGTTGGACTACATCTTTGTGGGTTTCCATCCTCACTGAGCTAGTCAGTCTGAACTGTGTTACATTATTAAAGTATACGAGTGCAGTTTAACTAGTCAGTCTGAACTGTGAACTGTGTTAAATTAATAAAGTATACTAGTGCAGTTTAAAGTATACTAGTGCAGTTTAAAGTACACTAGTGCAGTTTAAAGTATACTAGTGCAGTACCCGTTCAAAATCCGCCCAATCGGACCACATGCTTGTTTGGCACAGACTGATTGCTTGACCCCCGGCAATTGCTGCTTGCAGCGTTCTCAAAAACCACTCATTCAATCAACTTCACACTCGACACTCTGCACTTTCTCTCACAATGCACAAGACGAGTGTGAAGTCGATCAGATGAACGAACAGTTGTCAAGAAGACAGAGACTTGTTCCATCGTAGTTGGAATGCGGACTGTATGCATTCTCCTCCATCCTCTGTGTGGTGTGTGTGTGTGTGTGTGTGTGTGTGTGTGTGTGTGTGTGTGTGTTGTGTGTGTGTGTGTGTGTGTGTGTGTGTGTGTGTGTGTGTGCGTGTGTGCGTGCGTGCGTGCGTGCGTGCGTGCGTGCGTGCGTGCGTGCGTGCGTGCGTGCGTGCGTGCGTGCGTGCGTGTGTGACAGGCTGGCAATGTGGTGACAGGGGAGATGGTAGAAGAGTTGATCCTAGCAGGAGCCGACATCGTCAAAGTTGGCATAGGTCCAGGGTGGGTCGAGATGGAAGCTAATTCTGCGAGGAGATGACGACGGTTGCTATGTATTCCACAGTTCTTTGCATTTGTGCTGAAGTTTTCCTCTAAATGGGTCACAGCCCCCGACGACGTTCTCACCGACGTTCTCACAGACGTTGCTACTTCTTGCGGTGCTACTTGTCTGCCGGTGCAGGGAAGCCATTTCCAAATGGTTGTATGGCGACACTAGCCCGTCCTTTTCTTCAAATTCTAGCATAGGACCAAAATCACAGCTGGATTGAATCGGACACATAATCTCAACATCAAAATGTAAAATCTCAACGTCTGTAATAGATATCAGCTAGCTAGTACAAGAAACAAGCAATCAGTTTGCGGTAACAGTTTATGATACAGCCCACATTGTACAGTGTAATTGCCCAGAACGTATTGTGTAACCTCCTCATATGAATCCGTACATATAAAATATTTACCGGTTCCTACTGGCACTTAAATGTGGGTTCAGCCGAGTTCACATACAGGGTAAATGTCAGGACGTTACACTCTAAATCCCCAATTGTTCCTCGTTGTCTTGTTTTCTTCTGCTGTACCTACATTTAAGTACCAGTAGGAGCCGGTAAATATTTTAGATGTACGGATTCATACGAAGTTACACCATAAGTTCTGTGTAATTACACTGTAAGTTCCGGCTAATTACACTGTACAATGCTGGCTGTATTATAAAGTGTTTTATAATAATAATAATAATAATAATAATAATAATAATAATAATAATAATAATAATAATAATAATAATAATAATAATAATAATAATAATAATAATAGTTTGCTACTATTCAGTTCATTTTATTGGTTCAAAAACACCCACAGCTGCCATGCTACTTGATTTATCTCCTTTGATTTATATTAACAATATTAACCTCCCACAGTAACCGACCACACTGGTCCCATGAATTTGCGCTAATATGATTTTAACTTGACACCTCCTTCCGTCTTCCTCCTGCGGGTGGATATGTCCCACCTGTAGCCACAACACTACTGTATTTACCATCAACACAATAACACAACTAACCTTTACAGAGTTCCCTTGGATCTAGTATTATGTTGAAGAACTCTTTCAGTGCGCACCTTAATAAAAGGTGTTTTTTCTTTTTTAATCTATTATTGATCCAGGGTAATCTTTTTGAGATTTCCACTTCATGTGAGCCCTGAGGTGCTTTCAGCAATGTCCTGCTTCTCATTCACACAGTTCCATTCACACCTGGGAGCTGCCCAGTACAACCACAGTCTGACACTGTTGACCACTAGAGCTGCCCAGTACAACCACAGTCTGACACTGTTGGCCACTAGGAGCTGCCCAGTACAACCACAGTCTGACACCGTTGACCACTAGGAGCTGCCCAGTTCAACCACAGTCTGACACTGTTGACCACTAGGAGCTGCCCAGTTCAACCACAGTCTGACACTGTTGGCCACTAGGAGCTGCCCAGTTCAACCACAGTCTGACACTGTTGACCACTAGGAGCTGCCCAGTACAACCACAGTCTGACACTGTTGGCCACTAGGAGCTGACCGGTACAACCACAGTCTGACACTGTTGACCACTAGGAGCTGCCCAGTTCAACCACAGTCTGACACTGTTGACCACTAGGAGCTGCCCAGTTCAACCACAGTCTGACACTGTTGGCCACTAGGAGCTGCCCAGTTCAACCACAGTCTGACACTGTTGACCACTAGGAGCTGCCCAGTACAACCACAGTCTGACACTGTTGGCCACTAGGAGCTGACCGGTACAACCACAGTCTGACACTGTTGACCACTAGGAGCTGCCCAGTACAACCACAGTCTGACACTGTTGACCACTAGGAGCTGCCCAGTACAACCACAGTCTGACACTGTTGACCACTAGGAGCTGCCCAGTTCAACCACAGTCTGACACTGTTGACCACTAGGAGCTGCCCAGTACAACCACAGTCTGACACTGTTGACCACTAGGAGCTGCCCAGTACAACCACCGTCTGACACTGTTGGCCACTAGGAGCTGCCCAGTACAACTACAGTCTGACACTGTTGACCACTAGGAGCTGCTCAGTACAACCACAGTCTGACATTGTTGGCCACTAGGAGCTGCCCAGTACAACCACAGTCTGACACTGTTGACCACTAGCTGCCCAGTTCAACCACAGTCTGACACTGTTGGCCACTAGCAGCTGCCCAGTACAACCACAGTCTGACACTGTTGACCACTAGGAG